>NC_134398.1:220904936-221259748 GCF_050003625.1 Haematobia irritans | reverse complement strand
TCGAATTTATTTGGCATAAGCCGGCTATCAATGTAAAACCTTTTTTCGGAGGGTTCAAGTGTGGTTTTTGTTGGGTTTAATAAACTGCCTGAATTTATTCTGATAATTGGTTGATAGTTTTGCTGCAAGTAGAGGATGCTGATGAGGAATGTGGTAATTCCGAAACGTGCGTCCATGCAACCATCTTGCAGTCTATAGGGCTTTGCCCAAATACATTTGACAAACATTCTTTTCCTCTGTTGGTTAAGCTACTCTTGTAGTTTAGTCAATGTATGGTTTTAAGCTGAAATAAAAAAACGACAACAATGCTTAAAGAACAAAACCAACAATAACAAAACAAAACAAATGGAAATAGAATTTTGACAAAATTTTCTATAGAAATAAAAAGTTTTCTGTAGAAATAAAATGTTGACAAATTTTCTGTAAATTCAATGTATATATAAAAAAATTTAGTTTCGACTTGAGTGAATAAGTTCTCTCTTTTTTATTAAGAAGAACTTTCCCTTGTTCGACACATTTACAATTGAAGGGATATGCTCCAAAAATTGTAGCTAATAGGAGAGATCATAATATATATAATATCGCAAATACTGAAATAAATAGATTTTTTGGTAAAATGTTCTTCAAATTTTGATAGATTATTTTTGGTACAATTGGCAACCATGGTCTGTATATGTAAGGGAAAATAAATCCGTATATGAAAATTCGTTTCAGCGCCACCTATATGTGAAAAAATGAGTTATATACGAATAAAATTTTTTTTTTTGCGATATAATCCTCCGTAGAAATTGGCACAAATTGGCCAAACGGGAAGAGATAGAAAAGCCAAATTTTAACCAAAGATAAACTGAAACGATAGCTTTCGATTGGAATGAAAACCTTTTGCCAGAAATCTTCCGAATCGGAGTAATGTTGCATATACGAAACAGAGAGAAAAGTGACCACTGTGGCCAAATGGAAAAAGATGGGGTTCCAGATTTATATGTGAAAGATAGATCTTTTAGTGCTCTATCTGATGGTAAAAACGGATACAGCTAAATGTGTTTGGGAGTCTCAATATATGGCTTGGAAAAAAGTGGACGCACTGCTCCTGGAGAGAAAAGTGACCACTGTGGCCAAATGGAAAAAGATGTGGTTCCAGATTTATATGTGGAAGATAGATCTTTTAGTGCTCTATCCGATGGTAAAAACGGATATTGTGAAATGTGTTTGAGAGCCTCAATATATGGGTTGGAAAAAAATGGGGGCACTGCTCATAGAGAAAAATAGAAAAGATGGGGTTCCATTCAAAGAAATATCACTAACATATTTTTAATTGAAAACGCAATCATCTAAAAAATTAACTTTTTAATAAAATTCAAAAATATTGTAAACAAAATGAGTGAATGTTTTTAACACTTTAATTCAATAAGCAAAATTTTTCTCGGAAATAAGCATACATACACTCAAAAAAAGATTACTTGGATCCAAAGATTTTGACCTTCCCTTAAGTATTTTGGTATTGATTCCGAGCCAAAGATGCGGTTTCTTTAAAATAAAGAAATCTCATTTATCAAATTTTCATTTTCTTTTCGCGGTTTATTAATAAAAGTACTCACGTACAAACAAATGCCATTTAAAAAATCCAAATTGTAAATCCAAAAACTTTAAACCAAAGACGTTAAATCCTTAAAATAAGTCTTAGCCTATATTTGAAGCGTTTTTACCTTAAACCTAAAGTTTCAATATTTCAGTTAATTTAAGGACAATATCTTCAAATAAAAAATTCGTTTCTTTACATTAAGGAAAATTTGCATTAGTTCAAAGACATGCAACTTTAACGGAGGGACGCAAATTTACAAAATTTGTTTCCTAAATTTAATGAAAAAATTTTTGAAGCAAATATTATAAACTTTTAATTAAAATTTCATTATTTTAAAGAAATTTGTCCTTAATATTTTGTAAATTTCGTATCCTAAAATTTAGGTTGCGTAACCTTTAATATCACGTAAATATTTTTTTCAGTGTACTACACATTTTTTAATAAAACTTTGACGTAAATCTAAAGGAAAGTCAAACTATAATTAAAATCGCAAATATTTTTTTCAGCGTACTACATATTTTTTAATAAAATTTTGACGCAAATCTAAAAAAAATCAAACTATAATTAAAATCGCAAATTTATGAAAAATTTAAACTTTTGTAAGATTATAAGAATATTAATTCATCTAACCGACAATTAATTATAAATAAATTAAAATTGGAACAAAAAACAAATAATTTCCTCAATTAAAAACTTAAAACTTAACGTATCTGCCACGTAAAGCGAGGTCTAGAATATTTCGACCAAAATCAGTAAAATTTTTAATTCAAATAGAATATTAATTAACAAGTTCCGAAGAAATCAAGTAATTCAAATAATTTGTGTTTTTATGCCTTTCGCCATTACTTCGTTATTCCGGTTTTAACACATCGAAATATTGGTTTCAGACCCTATAAAGTCTATATATTCTAGGTCGTCGTGAAATGTGCGGTCGATCTACCTATCTCCGTATGGTGAAATGACACTAACTTCTGAACAAAACAAGTTATCGACTTGAAACTTGGCGTAAGTAGTTGTTATTCATGTAGGCCGGATGGTATTGAAAATGGGCCATATCTGACCACATTTAGGTATATCCCTTATATAAACCGATCCCCAGATTTGATTTCAGCAGCCTTGTGAAACACCAAATTTCAGATACGGTTAAAATTTTGTACGTGAAATTAGTGTGTGGTCTCCAACCATCATGAACAAATTAGTCCATATCAGTATCATATCATAATTATATATAGCCCCCATATAAACCGTTATTCAAAGCCATATATTGTGACTCCCAAACACATTTAGCTGTATCCGTTTTTACCATCGGATAGAGCACTAAAAGATCTATCTTTCACATATAAATCTGGAACCCCATCTTTTTCCATTTGGCCACAGTGGTCACTTTTCTCTTGAGGTGAAGTGCGTCCACGTTTTTCCAAGCCATATATTGAGACTCCCAAACACATTTAGCTGTATCCGTTTTTACCATCGGAGCCACCGTGGTGCAATGGTTAGCATGCCCGCCTTGCATACACAAGGTCGTGGGTTCGATTCCTGCTACGACCGAACACCAAGAAATTTTTCAGCGGTGGATTATCCCACCTCAGTAATGCTGGTGACATTTCTGAGGGTTTCAAAGCTTCTCTAAGTGGTTTCACTGGAATGTGGAACGCCGTTCGGACTCGGCTATAAAAAGGAGGTCCCTTGTCATTGAGCTTAACATGGAATCGGGCAGCACTCAGTGATAAGAGAGAAGTTCACCACTGTGGTATCACAATGGACTGAATAGTCTAAGTGAGCCTGATACATCGGGCTGCCACATAACCTAACCTAACCTAACCTACCATCGGATAGAGCACTAAAAGATCTATCTTTCACATATAAATCTGGAACCCCATCTTTTTCCATTTGGACACAGTGGTCACTTTTCTCTCCAGGAGCAGTGCGTCCACTTTTTTCCAAGCCATATATTGAGACTCCCAATCACATTTAGCTGTATCCGTTTTTACCATCGGATAGAGCACTAAAAGATCTATCTTTCACATATAAATCTGGAACCCCATCTTTTTCCATTTGGCCACAGTGGTCACTTTTCTCTCTGTTTCGTATATGCAACATTACTCCGATTCGGAAGATTTCTGGCAAAAGGTTTTCATTCCAATCGAAAGCTATCGTTTCAGTTTATCTTTGGTTAAAATTTGGCTTTTCTATCTCTTCCCGTTTGGCCAATTTGTGCCAATTTCTACGGAGGATTATATCGCAAAAAAAATTTTATTCGTATATAACTCATTTTTTCACATATAGGTGGCGCTGAAACGAATTTTCATATACGGATTTATTTTCCCTTACATGGTCTGTATTCCTATTTTTTTATTTTATTTATTTTTAGATTTGATTTATCTAACGCGTTTTTCACATATAGATGGCGCTGAAACAAATGTTTATATACGGGTTAATTTTTATTATTTATTTATTTGTCATATACACACACAAAAAATTTTTCTGATTCAATCACGAAATTAATTGATTCAATTAATTTTTAATTGAAATGTCTTCAATCACAGAAACGATAGTATCAATTAAAAAATTAATTGAAGGTCAATTAAAAAGTTAATTGATCCAATTAAAAAATTAATTGATACTATTATTTTTGTGTTTGGTTTTTGTTTTAATTAAAAAAATTTGTTGAATCAATTAAATTTTTAATTGAATATTTTTTTAAAACTCAATTAAAATTTTAATTGGAAAATTTTTCGTGAAATTATTTTGTGTGTATTTCATATATATTTATATATTTGAGTAATTCAAAGCTTTTAAAAGGCCAATTAAATATTTCCTCACATTGAAAAGATGATAAGATTTAATAAATTATAAGGTAAGGTAATATTTGGTATACATGTATCTACAAGTGCTAGCCAATGTGAATACGTCACTTTTTGGTATGAAACAGTCCTTATTATTATTTTCAATACAATGTAAATACACACTATTCTTGGATATTAAATTGTTGGTGTGGTTTGGGTGCAATATTTTTTCTGGCACCACCAACTGGAGATTTCTTCGCATGTGAATTATATTTAAATATGGACATTGTGAAATTAAATCAATTTATGTTTCATTTAAATCTTTTATTAATAATTCAATTGGTTGGTTTTAAATAACGATTTGTAATGGGAATGTATAATATCGGGGGTAATGTTTAATATTAACAATAATGGATAATTTGTGATGTGATGGTGGGTGCTGGATGGATAGAATGTTCACCACTTGATAATTTTTTGAAAAATTGCAGGCGCATTAGTAAATGCCAGTTTTGGTTGTTACTGTAAATTTCCTCCATTAAGATGAGGGCCAAAAAGAGAAGTGTGACATAATGGGTGAGGGATTTTTGTTTTCTTCGATATATAAAATGTATGATTTACTTAAAATTCTAATATCATCTTCCGTTTTTGATATTTTAAGAATAAAATTGGGCAAAATTAAACTGGAAATACTTTGGCAAAAAAATGTTTTTATATTTTATTGATAAAATGGGGAAAAAGAAAATTGGAAAATGTTTGTAAAATATACTTTGAATAAAAATGTTGTATTTTAAAACGAGTTTCTTCAAGGTAAGTGACCAAATTTTATGGAATTAAATTATCTTTCGGGAAGAGAACAATTCGATATATCGAAGAAAGCCCTGACTCACTATGTCACACTTCTCTTGGACTGGGCCATGAGGGATGGAAAATTTTCTTAAAAGAGAGCTTGTATATGAGAGTAATTTATATGCTTGGTTAGAAATTAGTTTATATACAATCATGTGTCATACATCCAAAGAAAAAATACTTTTCTGAGGAATGAAATCTTAGACAAACGAAATTCTTATAGAGCAACTAAACCCGAATTTGTGACAAGTGTACCAACGATTTTATCTAATGACTTACTTCAATTGAAATTTTTTGGCAATAAAAAGAAAACTTAGTTTGTCAAAAATTTCGTTCCTCAGAAAAGAAAACTCTTCTTTCAGTGTACTTTCTTCAAAATTCACCAATCACGTCTGAGGCATAAGAAATTTCATGAGTCAAAAATCAGCTTTTGTCTAATTTATAATAAATGCATACTTTATAGAAAAAATAATATGTACATATTAAAAATTTCATTTTTTTTTTTTAATTTCATCAAATTTTGAATATTCCAAAAAAACGACAACAATGTCGGTAGACCTTTAAATATAGTACATGTCTATATTAATATTTTTGTTCTGTTCCAGTGGTCCGATTGACTCATGCGAATATTATCTATAGACAGAGGATTAGTTGACTGCGTGTTAAAATATTTAAGAGCTTTGTCTGTGCCAAAATAATTATGCAAAATATTCGCCATGACATATGTCAAACGCCGAACATAGTACAAAAGAAAAAGTGTTATATTAGACATGTCAATGCCATTGGTCATAGAGAAATTTTTCTGACGAAAAAATATAAAAAACATCTTCTATCCAATATTTGTACACAAGCAACTCCTCTATCCTTAAGTTTAAATTGAATTTTGTATGCTCTAAACAAGGAAAAACGGTTTTGTTCTGCTTTGAATTGAAAATTTATATATTTTGCTTTTCCATGTCTCAATGGAACTCTGTACTTTTGAATTCATCTGTTTTTAACACACAAAACGTCAACAGGAATTGTTGAAAGAAAAACTTTCACAGACACAATATTTTTGCATTTATGGCTTTGTGGAAGTGGTGCTCGGTGAATGCTCCGTTTGTATCTATGAATAATTTAAATATGATTGGTCACAGCTTCCTTATTTACAAATAACGGCGATGAAGCTGCTCTGGATGGATGCTATTAATAAGGGACTAGTACACTGAAAAATTATAATCTACCTGACTTTCATTTATTTCAGATTTCGACTCCGGCTGAACTAATTTTTTTAAAACACTTCACATTTTTGTAACTAAATAAGTTTTTACGCAAATTAGATTCCATTGTGTTATTCATTCGATCAATGTGCGGTATGACTGTAAATGAGACGCAATTTCCAATTATGGAGATTATTTTATATATCCTACCCTAGCAGGTGGGCTGAATCGAACCATTTTAATGCTCACCACCATAAAAATTCATTTGAAATATTTTTTTTAATTTTATTTAAAGGCCTTATACCTATATACATATGTAGAATAATGAGATTTCTATAGAAAATTTTGTCAAAAGTTTATTTCTATAGAAAAAGGTGTCAAAAAATGTAATTTCTATAGAAAATTTTGCCAAATTTCATTTCTATAGAAAATTTTGTCAAAATTGTATTTCTATAGAAAATTTTGTCAAATTTTATTTCTATAGAAAGTTTTGTCAAAATTTTATTTCTATAGAAAAATGTGTCAAAAAATTTTATTTCTATAGAAAATTTTGTCAAAATTTTACTTCTGTAGAAAATGTTGTCAAAATTTTATTTCTATAGAAAATTTTGTCAAAATTTTATTTCTATAAAAATTTTGCCAAATTTTATGTCTATAGAAAATTTTGTCAAAATTTTATTTCTATAGAAAATTTTGTCACAATTTTATTTCTATAGAACGTTTTGTCAAAATTTTATTTCTATAGAAAAATGTGTCAAAAAATTTTATTTTTATAGAAAATTTTGTCAAACTTTTATTTCTGTAGAAAATTTTGTCAAAATTTTACTTCTGTAGAAAATTTTGTCAAAATCTTATTTCTATAGAAAATTTTGTCAAAATTTTCTTTCTATAAAAATTTTGCCAAATTTTATTTCTATAGAAAATATTGTCAAAAAATTTTGTTTCTATAGAAAATTTTGTCAAAATTTTATTTCTATAGAAAGTTTTGTCAACATTTTATTTCTATAGAAAAATGTGTCAAAAAATTTTGTTTCTATAGAAAATTTTGTCAAACTTTTATTTCTGTAGAAAATTTTGTCAAAATTTTATTTCTATAGAAAATTTTGTCAAAATTTTATTTCTATAAAAATTTTGCCAAATTTTATTTCTATAGAAAATTATGTCAAAATTTTATTTCTATAGAAATTTTTGTCAAAATTTAATTTCTATTGAAAATTTTGTCAAAATTTTATTCCTATAGAAAATTTTGTCAAAATTTTATTTCTATAGAAAATTTTGTCAAAATTTTATTTCTATAGAAAATTTTGTCAAAATTTTATTTCTATAGAAAATTTTGTCAAAATTTTATTTCTATAGAAAATTTTGTCAAAATTTTATTTCTATAGAAAATTTTGTCAAAATTTTATTTCTATAGAAAATTTTGTCAAAATTTTATTTCTATAGAAAATTTTGTCAAAATTTTATTTCTATAAAAAATTTTGTCAAAATTTTATTTCTATTTTAGCAAAAATTTTATTTCTACAGAAAATTTTGTCAAAATTTTATTTCTATAGAAAATTTTGTCAACATTTTATTTCTATAGAAAATTTTGTCAACATTTTATTTCTATAAAAAATTTTGTCAAAATTTTATTTCTGTAGAAAATTTTGTCAAAATTGTATTTCTATAGAAAATTAGCCAAAATTTTATTTCTATAGAAAATTTAGTCAAAATTTTATTTCTATAGAAAATTTTGTCAAAATTTTATTTCTATAGAAAATTTTATTTCTATAGAAAATTTTGTCAAAATTTTATTTCTATAGAAAATTTTATTTCTATAGAAAATTTTGTCAATATTTTATTTCTGTAGAAAATTTTGTCAAAATTTTATTTCTATAGAAAATTTTGTCAAAATTGTATTTTTATAGAAAATTTTGTCAAAATTTTATTTCTATAGAAAATTTTGTTAAAACTTTATTTCTATAGAAAATTTTGTCAAAATTTTATTTCTATAGAAAATTTTCCTATACCTCTAATACATATCTATCGACTGATATATCATAAATATACTTTTGCGAAATTGCCTAATAATTTATAAACATTTCCCATATTTATACCCTGCGATACTCCAAAGCATTCGCCGATTTAAATTTTAAGTCGAGAGATTTTGTAGAAGCCTTAAAAAATTCTGTCCAAATCGGGTCAGTTTTAAATATTGGTTAATGGGAACATAAACCTTTATATAAAACACTCAACAAATTTGAATGACTTGAGATGGTATCGAAATGTAGATCTAAAAACAATGTGGTGCGTGCAGTTTATACTATAGTCGGTCCGCCTGATGTCAGACTTTCCTTACTTGTTTTTTACTAAAATTGTGTTTCGTCCCACAACGTTAGATTTAAATTATAAGTGCATAGATTTTGTAGAAGTGTTAAAAATGTTGTCCAAATCGATTCAGATTCAAGTTCATGCATGTGAGACAATAAACCCTTTTGTAGCTCGCAACTAATTTGAAGGATTTCAGATGGTATCATTTTTTTTGGTCCACAATGTGTTGAAGGGTATAATACAATGAGCCCCGTCCGACTTTGAACTTTACTTGTTTATAAATACATATACTGAAGACTGTTGGTATCTTCTCATATTGTATGGGAGCCACCGTAGTGCAATGGTTAGCATACCCGCCTTGCATACACAAGATCGTGGGGTCGATTCCTGCTTCGACCGAACACCACAAAGTTTTTCAGCGATGGATTATCCCACCTCATTAATGCTGGTGACATTTCTCAGGGTTTCAAAACTTCTCTAAGTGGTTTCACTGCAATGTGGAACGCCGTTCGGACTCGGCTATAAACAGGAGGTCCTTTGTCATTGAGCTTAACATGGAATCGGGCAGCACTCAGTGATAAGAGAGAAGTTCACCAATGTAGTATCTCAATGGACTGAATAGTCTAAGTGAGCCTGATACATCGGGCTGCCAACTAACCTAACCTAACCTAACCTAACCTAACCTAACCTAACCTAACCTAACCTAACCATGGGTTTTTATATCATAATTTAATTTATTAAACATAGGACCCACATTCCATTAAATTTAAAATATAGAGTTCAATTTGCATCAAAATGACATTTAGTTATATTACCCGGAGTCGACTCTGGAGTCGGAGTCGAGCAAAATTGCCTCGACTCCACAGCCCTGGTTATAATCGAGTTTTCAGAATACTAGTGGTAGTGTTTCAGTAGCATACCGGAAGTGCAATTCGAGGCAATTCGTGGCCAAGGTGGCTCTACGTAAAAACGACTTATTTTCGTCGATTATTTATTTTAACTCATTTTGCAACCAAGCCCAATTGGCCATATACGGTTCATATATTTTATATAAATTTTGCCTTTCTTATGCTCGAGAAACAAAGTCGGGGAACAGTTTTCAAAATAGCTATCAGCTTTTTCTTTAAGTGAGCTGTATTGAGCTTGAGCTCTTACTCATGGAATACGATATGTGAATGAGTAGCTCTAAAGGCAACGATGCTCTGACGAATTACCCTTGATAGCCATTATATCCAGTGAAAAGTAAAGAAACGCCTAACATTTTATAGAAGAAAAAAATGTACAAGTGCGACTACAACAATAGCATCTTTATGTGCTCTCGCTGTTTTTTATAATCCCGTCTCGCAGCTAAGTAGACATTTATTCATGTACGTGTATGTGTACGTGCTTGCTCACCATAAACTCTTTCAATAATGCTCCTTTTGGAGTTTCCCCCCAACTCATATCTCCATTTTGCAACCATGCCATTGGCAAAATTAAGGTTCTTTTTTTTCATGTCATTTCTTTGTAGAATGGCCGTATTTTGCCTTGTGTCTATCAACAGATGTCAACTGAGTTTATATGGATGATGTTAGTGATGTGGTACCGAGTATGAGTGATTTCTTATATATGGATAGAAGTATTTATGCATTTTCCCTTTGTTTGTTTGTTTTTCTTTTCGTGTCATCTCCATTTGTTTGGCGCATACAATATTTAAGAGTAATATAAATTTTTCATTATATGCAACCGGCATTATTTACTCATAACACTTTGCGTCAGATGTATTATAAGCAATTGAAAACGAAGAATGCAAAAGGATTTCCAATATATTTGCACAAAATAGTTGGATGTACGATTGTGTGACAATGCAGAGGATTATTTTAGTTTTTTTTTTTTTAATTGAAAATCCATAAGAATAAAAATATTTGGTAGATTTCTTAGTACAAAATGTTGGATTTGTTGTTGCTATAATTATATTCTAATGTAATAAAATGAAAAATAAAATTCGGTGGTATGTCCTCTGTTAATACACCACAAAATAATGTCTTTTGACTTTTTTCTTTGCACATATCTAAATAAAATAACAACAATATTATTTATATGTGCTTCAAAATGTAAGGTCTTGTTCTAACATTCCAAAAAGATCTTCAGTGTACAGAAAATATAATTTTGGTAAATTCATTCTACTTTTGCCGTTTTATTTTTGTATTCAGCGTGTATACTTAAATTAAATTCCTACTTTAATGCATATTTTCAGCATAGTTGTAGGTGAACTCTTCAACTATGGATATCCACTTCAAGGTGTCTCCATAGTCAATATTCCACCATAGACCCTAATTATTTCTCAATTGCGGTTTTAAACTGGGAGTGTTACAATCTCTTTTCTATGAGAAATTGTTGCCCTTGTGTTACACTACTTTTCCCTTCGGCCCGCTTCGCTGTGCCTTCCAAAGCGTATTTCTAGGAATATTTTGCGTTAACTTAGTCAACCATATCCTTCGTGCTGAACTTTTTTTTAAAGTACAGTGGAAGACTTGAATTCTTTTTAAAAAAATCCGACTACGTGCTTTTTCGTTTATAGGTACAATGCATATGTAAAACGGTTCGTCCTAAAAAATGTCGGGGAGAGGGTGTACCCTTTCCTCCAAATGTTTTAAATAATGTTCTGTATTCAAGTAGTTGGACAATCTTCTATATTTCTTGTGAATTTTAAGTGTGGTTTGTCAAGGAAAGGTATCCTTCTCCTCAACATATCTGAAAATTAAGCACTACATTATAACAGCATACAAAGAATTACTGTTTCCCATCCAATAAATCGGGAAAAGCAAAAGTAGTAAAAAATTTTACCACATTAACATTTGTTAAAATGTTGGAAAATGATGCACCCTCTACGTTGGCTGCCAATTTCATGTAAATTTAAGTTCTTTACTAAAAAGAAGTCTAGCAGAAGCCTGTGCATAAAATATGTCATAAAATTATGTATCGAGTTCCCATTTACAGAAAACCCTCTACTTTCAATTTAAGAAAAAAAAACGGATAACCGGATAACGGGAACCCTCTCCCCACCTTCGCTCTACTCCGACCTGATATCGGACTATCATATACCCTATATTAATTTCACAAACTATTCAATGGTCCCTATAAATTCTATCGAAGTAAATCGACAAAGTTTATTTGAATTTTCCCCTTCCCCAACCAGATATCGAAAAATCATATACTAATTTAAAAACCATGTATACATTTAATCACCTCCTCCCACGTTCCCTGTAAATTTCAAGTAGATCGGAGATGTTTAAATTTTGCTCTATTGTTTTGAAGGGACGTAACTTTCCCCGATACAATATCGACAAACACCGTAGTGAATAGCACCCCTAACTTTCCCTGAAAATTCTTGAAACTTTCCTTCAAGTGTGGGGCAAGGAAGGTTGCCTCTTCGTTCATAACCTTCCCCCACTGCCTTTGTTAATTTCAAGAAAACTTAAGAATTTTTCTTTTTTTTTGCAGCTTTAAAGGAGGACCTCCTCCCCGACCAAATGTCGAAAAGTGATGTAGCGTATCTTTTGTAAACGTCCCAGAAAATGTCAAGCAAATTATAAGCCTAAAGGGTAAAGGGGTGGCGCCCCTCCCCGACCAAATATCGAAAAATAATGTAGCGGATTTTTTCTAGATGCCAACCCCAACATTCAATGAAAATTTCAAGCAAATCGCATAATTTTGTTCCAAGTTTCAAAAAGTAGGGCAAGGGGGGAGACCTCCCCCGTCCACATATGAAATCATCAGGTACCCCATATTAATTCCATAACATCACCACATGTTCTCTGTAAATCTCAGATAATTTAGAGAATTTAAGTTTTTTCACACTTTAAAAAAAAGTCGAACAAAGGGGAGGTGCCCCTCCGCCACCAAATATCGAAATATAAAGTAGCGGATCTTTGTCTAGATGCCAACCCCAACCTTCAATGAAAATTTCAAGCAAATCGGTCAACTTTGGTCCAATTTTCAAAAAGTCCGACAAAGGGGAGGCCCCCCTCCGCGACCAGGTGTCAAAAAATTAGGTGCCCTATTTTCACCACATGAACGCCCCCTACGATCTCTGAAAGTTTCAAGTAAATCGGTTCAGCCGTTTCGGAGCCAACTCGGAACATACAAACAAACAAAAAAATAAACAAACATAGATTGAATTTTATAGATATAGAAGAAGATTTTGTCAAATTTTTATTTTTTTTTTTAAATTTCGTCAAAATTTTATTTCTATAGAAAATTTTGTCAAAATTTTATTTCTATAGAAAATTTTGTCAAAATTTTATTTCTATAAAAAAATCGTCAAAATTTTAATTCTATTGAGAATTTTTGTCATAATTTTGTTTCTATAGAACATTTTGTCAAAGTTTTATTTATTTATTTTATTTATTTATTTATTTATTTATTTATTTATTTATTTATTTATTTATTTTATTTATTTTATTTATTTATTCAACCAAAATTTTGTCAAAATTTTGTTTCTATAGGAAATTTTGTCAAAATTTTATTTTTATAGAAAATTTTGTCATAATTTTATTTTTATAGAAAATTGTGTCAACATTTTATTTCTATAAAAATGTTTGTCAAAAATTTAATTTCTAAAGAAAATTTTGTCAAAATTTTATTTGTATAGAACATTTTGTCAACATTTTATTTCTATAAAAAATTTTGTCAAAAATTTAATTTCTAAAGAAAATTTTGTCAAAATTTTATTTGTGCGGAAATTTTATCAAAATTGTATTTCTATAGAAAATTTTATCAAAATTTTATTTCTCTAAAAGATTTCGTCAAAATTGTATATCTATTGAGAATTTTTGTCATAATTTTATTTCTGTAGAAATTTTTGTCAAAATTTTATTTTTATAGAAAATTTTGTCATAATTTTATTTTTTATAGCAAATTTTGTCAAATTTTATTTCTATAGAAAATTTTGTCAAAATTTTAATTCTGTAGAAAATGTTGTCAAAATTTAATATTTATAGAAAATTTTGTCAAAAATTTATTTCTATAGATTTTTTTTTTTAAATTTTATTTCTATATTTTTTATTTCATTTCTATAGAAAAAATGTTCAAGATTTTTTTTCTATAGATATTTGTCAAAAATGTTATTTCTTATAGAAAATTTTGTCAAAATTTTATTTCTATAGAAAATTTTGTCAACATTTTATTTCTATAAATTTTTTTCTCAAAATTTTATTTCTATAAAAAATTTCGTCAAAATTTTATTTCTATTGAGAATTTTTGTCATAATTTTATTCTATAGAAAATTTTGCAAAAGTTTTTTTTTAAAGAAAATTTTGTCAAAATTTTATTTTTATAGAAATTTTTGTCATAATTTTATGTTTATAGAAAATTTTGTCAACATTTTAGTTCTATAAAAAATTTTGTCAAAATTTTATTTGTGCGGAAATTTTATCAAAATTGTATTTCTATAGAAAATTTCGTCAAAATTTGATAATTTTTGTCATAATTTTATTTCTATAGAAAATTTTGTCAAAGTTTTATTTCTAAAGAAAATTTTGTCAAAATTTTATTTTTTTAAAAAATTTTGTCATAACTTTATTTTTAGAGCAAATTTTGTGAAATTTTATTTCTATAGAAAATTTTGTCAAAATTTTATTTTTATAGAAAATGTTCTCAAAATTTAATATTTATAGAAAATTTTGTCAAAAATGTATTTCTATAGATTTTTTTTTTTAATTTTAATTCTATAGAATTTTTGTTTTAATTTCATTTCTATAGAAAAAAATTTCAAGATTTTATTTCTATAGATATTTGTCAAAAATGTTATTTCTATAGAAAATGTTGTTAAAATTTTATATCTATAGAACATTTTGTCAACGTTTTATATCTATAAAAATTTTTCTCAAAATTTTATTTCTTTAGAATTTCTGTTTTTAATTTTATTTCTATAGAAAATTTTGTCAAAAATGAATTTCTGTAGGAGTTTTTTCTATAGAAAATTTTATCAAAATATTATTTCTATAAAAATTGAAGTAAATCTTATTTGGGGAGGTATATTTTACAAAAATCTCTCAAAACATCAAGAATTTTACTAATCTACCAAACAGTAAAACAACTACCATTTTTGATAGAATTCTACCAAAAGTGGCTACCGTGGATGAGACTTCCAGAAAAGGGGCAAACAATTCAATCCGCAATGGATCACGATTCTTTTTTGTATCATAGAAGCGGAATTATTGAAAATAAAATTTAATATTAGATTCAGATGTATTTAAAATTGCCGAAAATTAGCAAGAATGAGTAATTTTTTGCTGGGATATTTTAAACCAATCAAGAGATGTCTGAAAGATAGGTTGGTCGCAATCAAATTTTATTTTTATAATTTTTTTTAAAGTAATTTTAATGTAATTCTTTATTTTGAGTATCCCTATAACCGTATTTGGCCATTTCGGCTTGGTTGTAACATGAGTTAAATAAAAAAAATGAAAAAAATTCAGAAGAACCCCACTTGCTTAAAGGATTATTAAAATATGTTGGAGTATGTATTTAAAAAAATGAAATTAAACATTTCACTAGTAGGTCATTTCCAAAACATGGATGTCGACTTTTAAATACCACGACTAACTTTTGAAAAGTATTTCAAAGATTGACCGTATAAATAATGGCCATGTTATATTTTGGCACATCTGTCAATTGTCCATATTAGGCCAATTTTCTTCCAAAGAGGCCTAGTATGCTTATTTCTCTGCAAACACATGCCTATGTCCCGAACCTAAATCTAAACTGATTTTTGGGATAGAGCACGGGGTCATACTATAATTTTCGAAACGTTCCGTCAACCATGTAAGGGAAAATATATTCGTACATGAATATTCGTTTCAAAATCCGAGAGATATGAAAAATGAGTTATGAATGTAAATCCTTAGATCCTGCTGGATTTTAAGCAAAAGATTCAGGAAATAGTTAAATTCTATGTTAATATACCCGCTTTCTTAAATGTCCAGAAATTTTAGTTGGATCTGATCTCTTTTACTGCATCTACCCTATAGAAAATAATCATTTTCAAGATACTATAACAGCACTATTCTGGAATTATTGCTCCATATAAATGGTTGTAGCATTAACATAATTTTAAAATTGCTTATCTTAAATAGACATAGCATTCTTTAGTTTATCTACTTCAAACGTCGAAACATAAAAAAACTACAAATGGAAGAACGAATGAAATAGTGTAACAAGTACATAAACATAGAGAAACAAACAACTTACTTGTTGGATATCGAGTTTGATGTTTTCCACTATTGCGATGAGATTTTGTATCTCGTGTTGTTTGTTTTTACACAGGCGGCGGTGGCGTTAGAAGAACCCCCTCGCTTCTCTAGATGATGCTGGGATGGTGCAACTTAATAAACTTTTTTTTTCAGAACATAAAAAAACAAATCAAGTTGTGTGTTTTTATTTAATTGCGATTGTGTAAATATGTGGTCGCATGCATATGTATTTTCGAAATCTAGCAATAGAATCAATCAACAAATGCGGTTGTTTCTTTTCTTATATTTTTTGCCTTATTAAAATTCAAATTATCAAAAACCGATATTGTCGTATCGTTGCCGTCGTTGTTATGTGTCGTAGGAGAGATGTTGTGGGCTGCTGTATATCGACAATGTTGTTGATGATTGCTGTCGATGGTAATGATGATGTTTGCACGAATGTATGTATTGTTGTGTTGTTCTTCCTCGCAGAAAGTAATGAATCCCCCAACCCAATATGTAATAATTTTACATTATTAAGTTGTGATGTGATTTTTCCACTTCTAGCATTTCATTTTTTATTTACTCAATATAATTATGCAAGTACATACTATCAGCCGCTACTACATATATATTTATAGGAAGGAAGAAAATCTTCAAGATTTTACACGCAAATTGTATTGGATGAGTAATTAGGTTTGTTAATTGCTTTTATTCACTTCCACCGTTATTCCACCGTTTGAACTCGTCACGATAACTTCACTTTTCGCACACACTCCTGTTAATTATTTTTCAATATATTTTGAATAATTAATGACAAAAACACATACGTTTTAGAAATATTTAACCAGCTCCGTTCAATTACTCAACTATTTTTAGAAAACAAAAAAACAGAATCAGGCAAACTTTGACAGATATCTATTTGCACAATGGTAAATAGCCAAACGTATCTCAGCGATACGTAACGTTTCATACCGGCAAACGTATCCCAATAAACACAGCCCAATAAACACAAACGTTTGAAAAATACTAAAATTCAATAATTTTTCAAACATTTTTTCAAAGGATTAGGGTAATATTCAAGTTGAGAAATTGTTGAGAAAATCGCGTTCTCAACAAAAAACAGACATTACCCTCAACAGTAAAATTCAACACAATAGCAATAATTTCTCAATTGTAATCCTCAAATTGAAATGCATCGCTACTCAATAATTTCTCAAACAGTTTTCAATGTGAGAAAAATAAAAAACTAGCATTGTTGCGAATACTTTCAAACCACAATTTGTATGAAAGTCAATCCTAGTTCTAACTGAAAGTCAATATTAAATTTCTAGGGATTATGTAAATTTTATTATTTTTTCGTTAACAAATATAATAATCTTAAAAATAACATTAATAATATATGAAAATAATAATATTATACCAATCAAAATGTAATTATCTTATTAAACGTATTACTAAATAAAACTATGAATACAACTTTAAATATCTTAAACATTTTTACATGTATAATTCCATTTCCTCCATAATGTTGGTGTCATTAATATGCTGGCAATTTGAAATAATTACTATCGAGGAACTTGCTGGCTTGTGTGTTAGAATAGATTCCAGCAAGAGGAAATCACAAAATATCAAACTGATGACGGGATGTAAATTGATGTAATGCACATTTTCATCCAGAAGTTCTTGATATAGGAATTGTTGTACTTTGTTTTAATTGGTTGCACTTTGTAAGTTTTCTGAAAACTTTTCTTTGTTGTTTCCTTCATCGGTTTTTCATCGGCCAACATCTTCCAAGAATATACCATTCAATGATTTTAGTTTTCTGCAAAACAATCGAGTTTTGTGATTTCCATTATGTTTTCATTTCACTTTTTATTTTGACTTACCAATTTGTATTTCTTCCAACTGACCACGTACTTCGTGATTTCCTCAAGAACGTTGGTGTTACAAAATTGTTGTTATTAAAATACTGGCAATTTTCAGGAACTTGATGACCAGATAATTGGAATAAATTTCCAGCAATTTCAATTCACAAAATAACAAATTAAACCGATGATGCACATTTTCATCCAGAAGTTCTTGATATAGGAATTGTTGCACTTTGTTTTAGTTGGTTGCACTTTGTAAGTTTTCTGAAAACTTTTCTTTGTTGTTTCCTTCATCGGTTTTTCATCGGCCAACATCTTCCAAGAATATACCATTCAATGATTTTAGTTTTCTGCAAAACAATCGAGTTTTGTGATTTCCATTATGTTTTCATTTCACTTTTTATTTTGACTTACCAATTTGTATTTCTTCCAACTGACCAGGTACTTCGTGATTTCCTCAAGAACGTTGGTATTACAAAATTGTTGTTATTAAAATACTGGCAATTTTCAGGAACTTGATGGCCAGATAATTGGAATAAATTTCCAGCAATTTCAATTCACAAAATAACAAATTAAACCGATGATGCGATATAAATTAAACTATCGATGTGATGCGAATTATCATCCAGTAGTTGTTGATATGGAAAAGCATAAATACCAAGTTTTTTTGGTTGCACTTTGATTTATGGAAACTTTCTCTTCTCGATAAGCCACTACCATTTTTCATCGGCCAGCCTCTTAATGTGTCCAAGAATCAGCATCCAAATATTTTAGTTGTCTGCAAAGAGATTTGAGTTTAGTGACTTCCTTCAAGTTTTCATTTCGTGTTTTAGTTTTACTTACCAATTATTATAAGCAATTTCAATTGATTATTAAAAAATTTCCACATTTTTGTATTTCTTCCACGAACTTTGTTGTCCAAAGTAGTATTGAAAACCATGTGGTTTTTCGTTGCATTTCAGGGTAGTGTTTTGTCAAAGTTTTCTCCAATTATCTTCAACACATTTTCAAAGTTTTCGTCAACATTTTGCCAAATTGGTTGTAATTCGCAAACAATTTGAAGATGAATTGAAGATGAGCTTTTTCAAGTCAAGTTGAATTTATGTTGAAAATGATATTTACCCTCAAACTGAAGAGGTGTTGCATTTGAAAAACGCTCATCCTGTGTTTATTGGGTTGGGAGGATGAGCGTTTTTCAAATGCAACAACATTTCAGTTTGAGGGTAAATATAATTTTCAACATAAATTCAACTTGACTTGAAATAGCTCATCTTCAATACATCTTCAAATTGTTTGCGAATTACTTCCAATTTGCCATAATGTTGACGAAATCTTTGAAAAGGTGTTGAAGATAATATGAGAAAACTTTGACAAAACACTACCCTAAAATGCAACGAAAAACCATGTGGTTTTCAATACTTATTTGAGCAACGAAGTTCGTGGTCAATTGCAAGAAATAAAAAAATGGAAAATTTTAGACAAATAACACTAAATGTATATCTCTTTGCAGAAAACTAAAATTATGGATTCTACGTTCTTGATTAACTGGAACTGCTTCAAATAGTTTATAAAAATTGGTACGTCAATATGAAAAATTAAATCAACACTTTAGAGAAGTCACTAAATTTAAATCTCTTTGCAGAAAACTAAAATCTTTGGATGCTACATTCTTGCAAACATTAAGAAGCTGACCAATGAAAACAGAGTGGCTTATCGACAAGAAACAGTTTCCAGAAACATTACAAGTACAACCAATTAAAATTGTTAAAAACAACAAATTGTTGAAATCAACAACTTCTGGATGAAAATGTGCATCACATCGTCAGCTTAATTCATATGCTATTATCAGTTTAAAATGGATATTTTGTGAATTCGTTCTGCTGGAAATCAATTCTAACACGTGGTCCAGTACGTTCCTAATTTGAAATTGCCCACATGTTAATAAATTTTAATGCTGTTTTATGACACCAAAAGGAAGGAAAACGAATTATCAATACAAAAGTGTTTACTAATAATGTTTAAGATATTTAAAGTTTTGTTGTTTGTTGTTTTTTTTTTTTTTTTTTTTTTTGTTCTTATTTGTTGATATGTTTAATAAGATTATTATTTATCAATTGGTATTGTAGTGTATTATGTAGTGTAGTGTATTATTATATATTTTATTTTGATGAAAATTAATAAATTATACAAAATTCATAGAATTTTGGCTTTGACTTTCAATTTGAAGTGGGGATATCATTCATAAAAATTTAGGTTGAAAAGTATTTGCAACGATGTTAATTTTGAATTTGACTCACATCGAAAATTGTTTGACAAATTATTGAGTAGCAATGCATTTCAATTTGAGGATAACACTTGAGATATTATTGCTAATGTGTTGAATTTCACTGTTGAGGGTAATGTCTGTTTTTTGTTGAGAACGCGATTTTCTCAACAATTTTTCAACTTGAATATTACCCTAATCCTTTGAAAAAATGTTTGAAAAATTGTTGAAATTTAGCATTTTGCAAACGTTTGTGTTTATTGGGATACCTACTCATGCGCCATACAGATTATAAGTTTATCCGGACGACAGTGTTCGTGTCGCACAAATCCCAAATGTTGGCTACATTATAAGGTATGCTCGAAGATATAATCGATATTGCTGCTTGCAATGGGGACCAGAAGTGTAAACATAATACTCGAATTCTTGCTTTTCGAGATTTGCAAATCACATTTATATGCGAGTGTGAGATTTCAAATGTGAATGCAGTACTAGTACGAATGTCAACCCTACAAAAGTGCATACAAATTTTACATTGCGGGAGTGTTTTTTTATTCGGCAACACTGTTCCCTTATATGTCAAACTTTATTCTTATTGTTTCTTTTTATTGTTATTCTTCGTCAAAGAACCAAAACATTGGGACACACGTTTTTTGTTTATAATTCGAATTGAAACATTTTCCTACGACAGTACGTTATAATGGAAAAGTCATTTAAATTCACTTTGCCATCCCCGAATTTTGGTTTAAAAAAAGATGATAGAACCAAACAAAAACCCCATTTCCTTACACCGTCTGGAATGACTTTACTAACACGTGAAAAACAGCCACCCCCAATGTATGGGAAACGGGGTGCTACAGTACCAGGGAGATATTTAACGCCTGTTGCTCCTACTCCAGTTCCAATTGCAGATCCTGTAAAGCAATACTGTGAGCCTTGTGAAATGGAATTGGGATCTTTACAAGACTTTAAATACCACCGATCTCAACATGAAAAGTGTCCCGTAGATGGCTGCCAATATCGTGGCCACCCTACAGTTATGGATAAACATGTACAAGCCCTCCACAATTCGGGTCTTTTTGACAAATTTAAAAAGTTAAGTACTCCTGAAGAAATTGCTGCTTGGCGAGAAGAGAGACGTAAACGATATCCCACTGTGGCAAATGTGTTAATGAAACAAAAAGCCCAGGAACAAAGGCAAAAACGTGGTGAGCGATTGGAAGCCAATAAAAGTCGGTTTGGAAAACACGACGACAGGAAGAGGGCTATACCTAAAAGTGACACCAAAAATGAAGTCGATCTAACTCCAGATGTTCAACAGAATTTGAAAAATAATGAAAAGAAAGGCAGGAATAAAAGGCGGCGAAAAGGTAAACGAGATAAAAAAGAAAATAATACCAACCAAACAACTGCTTCCAGGGTATCAGCACAGGAAAGCACTTGTGATGACGAGAATCAGGAAGTGGGTATTATGTTTCCTGGAACTCTCAAAATGGAAGGATACAAACACTTTAGCCGAGAACCGGATAAACCTGTTAATGCCCTTTCTGGTCTTATTGGTATGTATGGTTCCGACGACGAGACAGATGAAGAATTTCTCGAAAAAGAAGATCCTGATGTAAAATATAGCGGCACCTGCAATAGCAATGATGACAAAACCCAATTAGAAGGACGTGAAGAAGAATGCAAATCAATAGATTCCACAACAATACAAACAACAGAATCATGTGATACTTCAAATGAAAATGACTTTTTCAACAAAGCGACGACTTTAGAAGAAAATAAAAATAATTTAGCGAACTCAAAAGTCAATACAATTTTATGCCAAAATAACGTTTTCGCTGAAAGTGAAACAGGTTCCCAATCCGAAAGTAATAAATCGAGAGACAACGTAAATGAAAACCATTATCCTAATTTAGTTCCAGAGGCCTCTCATGTTGATGAACAGAATACAAAACAAGACCAAGTGAGTTGCAATCTTGCAGTGACAGAATCCGATCTTACCCTACCCCAAGAAAAATCTTCGGATGAAGGTCCAGAGGAAGCGTCAATTATGCGATGTATTCCCGAATATAAATGTGAGAAGGAAATATTGATAGCGCCTTCGTCATCTGTCATTACAGCCAAAGATAAATCCATCCCAAAAACTGCTGAAGGCAGTAATAGAACGAAGAAAGTTTTAAAGAGAAAATCAGGTTTAGATACCCGAAAAGCAAAGGTGCGTAAGCAAAACACCATGTTGGAGAAGCTGTTGGAAGCAGATATTAGACATGAACGCAATGTACTACTCCAATGTGTACGTTATGTATGTGAAAATAAATTCTTTGGGGTGGGTGCCTCAACTGCAGAAAACAATGCGCTGCAGTAAAATATTTTTGTTGGACGTTAATAAAAGTGAAAAAGGCATTTTGTAGAAAAATTATGTACACGTGTTTTTAATTTCCACCTCCTTGATTCATATTCACATCTTGGGTCATTAAACCTCCTACCGGATTTGTATTTCCACCGCTAATGTTCTGATCTTGTTGCATAGTTTGTTGTTGCATTTTACTAAGAGCCGCCGCGGCATGTTGCTGCTGACGCTGTTGTTGCTGCTGTCTTGCTGCATGTGTATACTTGGCTTTCGTTTCTTCCAGTTCTCTTACTCTGGAACGGACATGGGATATTCGATGCCAAGCCATTTGCAGTACCTTAGCGGAAGCGTATCCTGAACCCTCATGCGGTTGGCCCGTTGACACTTGGGTCAAATAATTGATTTGTTCACTTAATTTCATTTCAACATTTTGTAGAGACTTGAGAAATTGTGCCGTTTGCGTTTCTGCATTTTTTTGCGATGATTTTTCTTTGCTTAATTCTTGCAATGATTGTCCTGTTAAACACAAGAATATGAGTGACTGATATGTTTAATATTTTCCACAATTTCTTTTTACCTGCACTTTGTAAACATAGAATTATCTCCTTTTCTATATCATCCAATACATGTATTTTTTCCAGAGGATTCATAACTATTTTCTTCTGATTTTTAATGTTTATTCGGCATCAACAAAATTGACCATTTGTTTATGACATTTAGCATTGTTGCCAACTCCTCAAATTATGGTTTGCCAAAGAGAAATGAGGAAAATACTTCAACGTAAAGTCAAATTACACTGGCAACACTCATACAATTAGGATTCTTCACACAATTCACAATTCGTTTTTCATGCCGCACTTTTATTTGGACGACTTTTTGGGGGTTTTATATAAGGGCTGTTTTCTTTTAGCACTGGACATGCTAAGCCGTTAAGGACTAAAAGAAAACAAAGTACTCGTTTATCCAGGACATCTCCAAAAATATGCAACACAGTCATCAGCTGTTTAAAAACAATCACAGAAAAGAAGTGAAATCTTGCATTTTTAATGTATGAAATGCTCCAATTAGTAATAAATATTTACTGCTGCTATTATTTATGACACTGTATCACTTTGAATTTCATGTTTTTCGATAAAATAGCCACAATAAATTGCTATTGTGAATCGAAGAAGCGTCACTTTATCCAAATACAATCTGGCAACATCGGCGCGACTTGCACTGATGAGATGTTCTGGATAGAACACCAGTGCAACAATGTTCTGGATAGCCCATACAAATGTTGCATCCAGTGCAAAAAGAAAACAGCCCTATTGTGCGTCGTCCAGACTACGCCCCATATTCACAAAAGTCAAAGTAAACTTTAATCCTACTATTACCATACGAATTCCTTCCATAAACTGTCTGTAAATTATTATGAATATGGGCATATATGTTTATCCGGACGGAATGTCTGTGTTTGTAAAGAATCTAAGAATTTGGCAGAACGCTATGAATTTTCGGAGGTAAATAAAACGTGTTATTGATCCCATTAACAAGATGCATTATCGTTTATGTCTTCAAACATAACTTATAGTGTGGCCAATATCTGTTATTTTTATATTCTGGACGATGCATTAAACATCCCTGCCAGCATTTCAAAGTTCCATTTCATCCTCATCGCTACCACCGACTCGTAAGTGACACTGCAACAATTGCCAACTGTGATAGTATTTTGCCATCACTATTCGCATGAAAGTGAAACACCAAGCACAACTAGCTTCTTATAATTTATTTAAATAAAAACGATAATGAAGTGCTGAAAAAGTAGTTATTTCGCTTAAAATTGTGAAAGAGTTCACCAGAGTTCTCTGCCAACGTAATGATATTAAGTTTGCGTCGAAATGTCTCTCAAAAGTTATGCCGTTTGCGCCAGATTATATCAACATTTGAAAACTGTCATCTTTTTTTGGCATCGATTTTGTATCAGAAACCCTGCCAACATTTGTTGAATTTGGGGGCGCTTCGGAGAATCCCCACTACGTCGAAAACAATCATATACGACATCAAAAACTCGTCGGAAAAGCGCCGTCACTATTGAGAAGTTGTACAACGCCAAGTTACTACGAAAAAGTTTCTCATCAATGCAATTATTAGGTGTCTATTTAGATCAATTTCGAAGGACGCCAATAAGAACCCCTGCAAACTATCAGAAAAAGGGCATTTTAAGGTAATTGTAGAAGAATCATTGTGGTCAAGTAAAACATTGATTTGATTAAACATTTATAATTTCTTATAAATATAACATTTTTCGGTTTATATTAATGCAAAAAATTATGTTAAATGTGATGTAACATAATTTTTTGCATTTATAAAAGAATGATGTTGAGTTTTAAGTAGCAAGTTACATATTGCAGCGTCTATCAGCCAGTTTGTTTATTTTCGATGGAGACAGCGTGCCAGGAAAAATATTTGAAAAACGATCACTTTATTCTATTTGGAAAGTCGAAAATGTGACGGCCACCATATAACATATGAAATACATTCCGTACAATTTTACCATTCATATGATTTATTGTACAACTTATAAACATTTGAAGTATTTCATTGGCTACCAGGGAATTTCTGACATGTCTCAAATTCAGCGACTTTTCTTTGCGCAACACGCCTATATTAAGGCTGATTCGCCATTTCCCTTTATTAACTGTTGCCATCATCATGCTTTGATAGGAAGGTTTCGGTAGTATTGTCCTATACCTTACCAGACATCACGTCTGAAAATACCATTGTGTATACATGAGTGCCATCTATTGGTTATAATGACCAACGCACATATCATACATGGTTGTATAGAAAGGGGAGTAGCGAATGCAGAGTTGTGATGAAAAAAGAGAGTTGTGGAGACTGACCTTACACAAAGTCGTGAGACAGGCTTTGCACAACTTATTGCAACTCACGCTTGTCATTGGTGAAGTTGAAGTCAAAGCCAGTGTGTGCGAATAAGGTACTCCCATATTGGAGTTTATGTGACGTTATTGTTGTTAGTGCGAAATAACCTGGAAATTTGAAATATAATAATTTCGGTAAAGTTTTGGACATTTTGAAATATTCTGAACGGTGTTATAGTGTTTCATTTTTTTTAAATATAGATATTATTGCGACATTAATAAGTGGATTCATTGGATTTATGAGAACTTTTCGTCATTTTATAGAATACACCTCGGGTAAGAATAAATTAACAATGTGCGCCAGCACAAATGTTACATTTCTTTTTTTCTAATTATATGTATATGGTATATTGGGAATTATAGGATTTGTGTCGAGACTAAGGGAGTTTGGGATTAAGAAACCCTGTGACACTACTGGTTTCGCTAATTGGGAATTCACCTGCGATTTGGTCTATGACGTTTTGGGACATATCTACCCTGAAGGCACTCAAAATCCCGAGGTTTATAACCTCTACTACACGGAAACAATGTTAAGTGAGTAGAAATATTCCAACATGCAGAAACAATATTCATATGAGCAAATTCATTAAAAATTTACCACTCAAAATTAATAAACTATAAAAAATATTCGGGAAAAAAAGAGAACGTAAATTTTGCATAAACCTTCTTACGTAACTTGAAATTCACGTGGCTTCACTATTTTTACTTCGCCATTTTGTAAAAACGGAACAGAAAATAAAACAACAAAAAAACAAAAAAAGAAAAATCAGTAAAACTTCAAAATTTATTAAAAACGAAAATAATCTAATTAAATAAAAAAATTAGAAAAAAATTAATACAAATACAAAAATTAAAAAGTAAATTTTTTGTTGAAAATAAATATGTTACTAAAATTAGAAAAAACAATCAAATCTTTGAAACATATTTGAAATCTTATGTAATGAATTAAATCCTAAAAAAACAATAAGCCAAATTTCTTGAAAACAATTTGAAAGCTTATATTGTGAAATTATATACAAAAGCAAAAGGGAAAAATCTTTAAGAAAATATTTGAAATATTATTTAAACATTTTTTTTTAAAGAAAACGAACAAAAATAAAATAAAAACAATTATGTACAAATAAATCGAAAAATTTGGATTTTATTGTTATCATTCCATTATTAGTATTTATATTGTTATTTATTTCCATTTCTAAATAATATCTAGTTGTAAGGTTATTTTCAATTTTATTTATACAAAATTTTTAAAACAAAGCCCATTATAATGAAAATGAAACAATACATTAAAATGTGAATCGATTCTTGAAATTAAAAATGTGCTGAGTTTTTAATTAAAGGATTGAGGATGTAGCTGGTTTGTGAGAGAAGTGTCGCGTCAATTTCTTGGGAGATTCCTTATATAAATCAATGGCTAAAACGGATCTCAAGGATGATCTATAAAAGGGTCATGTTAAGGGGGGGTAGCCTAACGAACCACATCCAACAGGTTCGATAAATCATTAATAAAAATTCATTTTCATTTCCGGAATTATATCCAAACGTTTAAAGAATGTCCGTCCGTCCGTCTTGTAGTTATAAAAATTCAAATTTGAATTTCTACTTGTCAATTGTGATTGTTAGAGAAGAAGAAGAGAAACTCTTATCAACACCAGGCACTTTAGTATTAAATGGATGGATAGTAACGGATCGAAACCCACATTTCCGGCGAGCTACAGCCGCAGCTTAAATTCATAGTGCCACCGTTAATACCACAAACCTTGTCCATCACAAAAATTGTTCACCATATACCTTTCACAATTTTAAGCGTAATATCTATGTTTTCAGAACTTTATTTTCGTTTTTATTTAAATAAAATATAACAAGCTGGTTGCGCTTGGCGTTTAGGCCGGTATGCACCTCTAGCGAAATTTTCGGTAGCAAAAATTTATTTAAGTCTACAACAAAAAAACAGGGCTGTGTACACAAATTTTAAACCAGCTAATCGTTTTTAAAAATTGTTAATATATGTTCCAAATATTCCTCAAATAAATTGTTTATTATTTACAGACCTTTTAAAACTTTTACGCACACAATGATTGTAATAAATTAAATGTTTGCTGCCAAAATATGCTTTTAACAACCCTGTTATTTTCATTAGAGGTGCGTACCAGCTTGCGAAATTGAACGCTACCGAAAATTTCGTTAGCATAAATAGCAATGCATTTCTTATGGGAATGAAATTTTTCGGTAGAGGTGCATACCGGCCTTTTCACAAAAAATAAAATGTCTCTTCTAACAGTAGTGATGGCAAAATACTTTCACGTACATTTTGTACTTTTTGATATGCTTCCCCCATCACAGTTCGCGATGGTTGTGATGACATTTACGAGTCTGTGGTAGCGATGAGGATGAAATGGAACTTTGAAATGCTGGCAGGGAAGGCATTTACTAAAGGGTGATTTGTTAAGAGCTTGATAACTTTAAAAAAAAAAAAAACCATAATAATATGCAAAATCTCACCGGTTCTTTATTTGAAACGTTAGATTGGTCCATGACATTTACTTTTTGAAGATAATTTCATTTAAATGTTGACCGCGGCTGCGTCTTAGGTGGTCCATTCGGAAAGTCCAATTTTGGGCAACTTTTTCGAGCATTTCGGCCGGAATAGCCCGAATTTCTTCGGAAATGTTGTCTTCCAAAGCTGGAATAGTTGCTGGCTTATTTCTGTAGACTTCAGACTTGACGTAGCCCCACAAAAAATAGTCTAAAGGCGTCAAATCGCATGATCTTGGTGGCCAACTTACCGGTCCATTTCTTGAGATGAATTGTTCTCCGAAGTTTTCCCTCAAAATGGCCATAGAATCGCGAGCTGTGTGTCATGTAGCGCCATCTTGTTGAAACCACATGTCAACCAAGTTCAGTTCTTTCATTTTTGGCAACAAAAAGTTTGTTAGCATCGAACGATAGCGATCGCCATTCACCGTAACGTTGCGTCCAACAGCATCTTTGAAAAAATACGGTCCAATGATTCCACCAGCGTACAAACCACACCAAACAGTGCATTTTTCGGGATGCATGGGCAGTTCTTGAACGGCTTCTGGTTGCTCTTCACTCCAAATGCGGCAATTTTGCTTATTTACGTAGCCATTCAACCAGAAATGAGCCTCATCGCTGAACAAAATTTGTCGATAAAAAAGCGGATTTTCTGCCAACTTTTCTAGGGCCCATTCACTGAAAATTCGACGTTGTGGCAGATCGTAAGTCTATTCATGATGAAATGTCAAAGCATACTGAGCATCTTTCTCTTTGACACCATGTCTGAAATCCCACGTGATCTGTCAAATACTAATGCATGAAAATCCCAACCTCAAAAGAATCACCCTTTATAAGCATTTTAAATAACATATGTTTTTGTGTCCCAAATCACTAGTCTCTAATCATTTTTTCGTCGAATTTGTATTAAAAACCACATATTTTCTCCCTTTATGCGTCCTATAGACTATAAGTTTTTCCGGACGGAATCGATACCACTTGTCGGCGATGACTAAATAATCGGTAAATGTGTTAAAGATCCCCTAAACATGCAGCAGTATCGATTATGCCTTCGAACTTAACTTATAATGTGGACAATATATGGGATATGTTCGACACGAGCACTATCGTCCGGATAAACTTATAATCTGCACGGTGCATTAAAGTTACTTCCACCATCAGCGGAGGCAGAAATCACCACTTTTTGTTACTCCACAGTTCACGTTAAATGCAGCTTTGGCAATATTGTCAGGAAGTGGTCAGAAATCCCCATTTTGTCGTTTTTGTTGTCAGCATCTTATATTCTTCTTCTTTTTAAACGTGCTTCATATGTCCACACGTGTTTTTGTCGGCTCTTAGAAAATTTAACTAAAAGTGTTAATTTTATTATAAATAATCAAATACAGCCAACATGACCGCCGAAGTCACCGAACAGCAACCCGAAAAAATCGAAGAAAATACTAATAATGGAGGTGGCACCGAAATCACAAAGACAGATGAAGAATCTGTTAGCCCCATCCAAAGTAAAATCATGAGACAGGTGGAATACTATTTTGGAGATTCAAATCTAAATCGGGACAAATTTCTTTTGGATCAAATTAGTAAAGACTCCGATGGTTGGGTACCAATCTCAGTTTTGTTGACTTTCAAGCGTTTGGCTTCATTGAGTACTGATGAAGCAGTCATTGCTGAAGCATGTGAGAAGTCTGACGAAGGTTTGGTTGAGGTCAGTGAGGATAAGACCAAAATCCGTAGACACCCCGAAAGACCCATGCCGGAACACAATGAAGAAAGACGCAAGGACATTATGACACGTACGGCATATGCCAAAGGTTTTCCTTTAGATTCTACAATGGATGAACTATTGGAATATTTTGGAGGATTTGAAAAAGTCGTTCACATTAACATGAGAAAGTATTTGGACAAACCCACCAAGACTTACAAATTCAAAGGTAGTGTTTTTGTTACCTTTGAAAAGAAGGAACAGACAGAGAATTTCATTGAGAAAGCCAATGTAAGTATAGCAATCGGAGAAGGATGTCACTTTAATTTACGGCATTTATATGATTTTCTTGTAGCCCAAATACAAAGATACCCAGTTAATCGTTAAATGGCAAGAGAAATACATTGAAGAAAAACGCGAGGAACAAAAAGCCAAAACTAACAAAAAGAAGGAAAAGAAAGAGAAAGAAGAAGAAGCCCAATTCACTTTGCCCAAAGGATCAGTGTTGTTCTTTGAAGGAGCAACCGAAGCTGTTACCCGTGAGCTTATCAAGGAAGGTGTTCAAAAAGTTAGCAGTGATTGGGACATTGCTTATGTCGATTACAGTAGGGGTGATAAGACAGGCCATATAAGATTCCATGAAGAGGACTCTGCTGAGAAATACATGGAGAAATTGGAAGAAAAGAAGGTAACTATGTCACAAAATAACGAAATTGTGACGACAGATGATTTTATCACGCTTACCCCAATTACAGTTAAAACTCAATGATGAAATTACTCTTGATGTTCGCACACTCACCGAAGAGGAGGAAAAGGCTTTCCTAGCTAAGGCTGTTGAAAATATGAAAAATCGTCGCAATCACTTTAACCACAAAAAAGGAGGTTTCAATCGCAAACGCCGTGGTGGCCATAATAATGAACGCAATGATGAAAAGAAAGCCAAAACCGATGATTGAAATAGTCTCGTCATATAAGTAGTTTATACTATTCCTTAGAGGGAGTGACATTATTTAATAGCTTTTAATTTTCTAATCGACTTAATGGGAAGCTTGTATGTGTTTTCTCCATCTTCCCTAGTATTTGTAGTTGAAACTGGCTTGTAGCGGTTAATCTTACATTTATGAATTCCTTTTTATCCATATGGCAGAGCGTTTTCAGTTGTATGAGAATAGAAGATCACAATGAATCCTTTTTTAGGTTTATCCATAATTTTTTATGTAGACGTTGTATGTAAATTCTTCTTTTATATCAATTAACAATGTAAACGAAAATATTTCTTACATATAAATGTACCAAACTATTGGTACCATACTTATCGCAATTTAAAGACTTTAATTTAAGTGGCAGGCTGATACCACTGGGTAAATTTACTTATTCCGTTGTGGCTTGTGCTTCAGTTTTCGTATATATTCCATATGCTAGTTAGAAACTTAACTGCTGAAAATTTTTCAGTTAAAGTTAGTTCAGTTAAAAGCGAAGAAAATATATTTCCATGTTTTCTTAACTGCCAGTTAACTGCCAGTTAAAGCCTAACGGAGATACATGAAAATGGCCGTTAATTTTGTTTTTAATTTACGTCTGAGAAGCAATTTATCACCCATGTTCCGATATCCACTTCCACCATTCACGCCAAATCCTCGAACGTGAAAATTTGGTGTTCTTAATTCCACGTTCTTTTTTGAACTTTTCTATAACCAGCTGGGTTGCACAAATCACCCAAAAATTAACTAAGGCGGAAATCCAAATAAGTGGAATCAATAGACTTATTATAATTTATTATTTTTTGTAATTAAAAATGATGCAGTTTTGATAAAACTCATGTATTAAATATAAAACATTTAAAATTTTTTACGCGAGTACTTTGTTTTAACCGGAAATATACCCATATTGGACATAATTCAACTTTCACCAAGACTTTTGCAAGTGAATTGATTTCACGAAAATTCCGGTGAAAGTGGATTGTAGGACACGAAAATCGTAGAATTGATTCACATTCACCTGGAAGTGGATTTGGGAACATGGGCATATATATAATTATTGACCGATGTGGACCAATTTATGCATAGTTGTCAGAGACCATATACTTACACCATATACCAAATTTCAGCCTGATTGGATAAAATTTGCTTCTCTTAGAGGCTCCGCAAGCCAAATCGGGGGATCGGTTTATATGGGGGCTATATATAATTATGGACCGATGTGGACCACTTTTTGCATGGTTGTTAGAGATCATATGCTGACACCATGTACCAAATTTCAGCCGGATCGGATGAAATTTGCTTCTCTTAGAGGATCCCCAAGCCAAATTTGGGAGTCCGATTATATGGGGGCTATAGGTAAAAGTGGACCGATATGGCCCATTTGCAATACCACCCGACCTACATCAATAACAACTACTTGTGCCAAGTTTCAAGTCGATAGCTTGTTTCGTTCGGAAGTTTGCGTGATTTCAACAGACGGACGGACATGCTCAGATCGACTCAGAATTTCACCACGACCCAGAATATATATACTTTATGGGGTCTTAGAGCAATATTTCGATGTGTTACAAACGGAATGACAAAGTTAATATAACCCCATCCTATGCTGGAGGGTATAAAAAGAGTGAGTGGGGACATAGCATATGTTTGCTGTTTTAGAAGACGAGACTGCTTTCTATTATCAGCAGACAATAATTGCTAAAACAACTAACTTTGTTGGCAGTTATTCTATGGGTAACTTGCAAACAAAAAAAAAAAAGTATATATGGCCGTAAGTTCGGCCAGGCCGAATATTATGTACCCTCCACCATGGATTGCGTAGAAACTTCTACGAAAGACTGTCATCCACAATCGAATTAATTGGGTTGTGGTATCTTAAAACTTCTTAACATCGTTTTCTAAATTGTGAGTTAGTCCATACGTGGTATATATTAGACAAAGAAGGTATGTATAGGTAAGTCTACAAATAATTACGAATCGATATGGACTTTTGCGCGGTACGTAGAGAGCCAGAATTGAAATATGGGTCGCTTATATGTGAGCTATATACAATTATGAACTTGATATAGACCAATTTTTGTGTGATTGGGGAACTATTTATCTGAGGGCTATATATAACTATAGACCGATATGGGACTAGATAGGCATGGTTGATAACGGCCATATACTAGCACAATGTACCAAATTTTAACTGACTCGGATGAAATTTGGTCCTCCAAGTGGCTCCAAAACCAAATCTCGGGATCGGTTTATATGGGGGCTATATATAATTATGGACCGATTTCGACCAATTTTTGCAAGGGTGTTTGAGGCCATATATTAACACCACATACCAAATTTCAACCGAATCGGTTGAATTTTGCTTCTCCAAAAGGCACCGGAGGTCAAATCTGGGGATCGGTTTATATGGAGGCTATATATAATTATGGACGGATATGAACCAATTCCTGCATGGTTGTTGGATACCATATACTAACATCACGTACCAAATTTCAACCGAATCGTTTGAATTTTGCTCTTCCAAGGGGCTCCGGAGGTCAAATCTGGTGATCGGTTTATATGGGGGCTATATATAATTATGGAACGATTTCGACAAATTTTTGCATTGATGTTTGAGGCCATATATTAACACCACGTACCAAATTTCAACTGAATCAGATGCATTTTGGTCTTCCAAGAGGCTCCGGAGGTCAATATTGGCTCCGCAAGCCAAATCGGGGGATCGGTTTTTATGGAGGCTATATATAATTATTGACCGATGTGGACCAATTTATGCATAGTTGTTAGAGACCACATACTTACACCATGTACAGCCAGATCGGATAAAATTTGCTTCTCTTAGAGGCTCCGCAAGCCAAATCGGGGGATCGGTTTATATGGGGGCTATAGGTAAAAGTGGACCGATATGGCCCATTTGCAATACCATCCGACCTATATCAATAACAACTACTTGTGCCAAGTTTCAAGTCGATAGCTTGTTTCGTTCGGATGTTAGAACATGCTCAGATCGACTCAGAATTTCACCACGACCCAGAATATATATACTTTATGGGGTCTCGGAGCAATATTTCGATGTGTTACAAACAGAATGACAAAGTTAATATACCACCATCCTATGGTGGAGGGTATAAAAAGAGTGAGTGGGGACATTTGCTGTTTTAGCAGAAGAGACTGCTTTCTCTTTATCAGCAGACAACAATTGCTAAAACAACTAACTTTGCTTGCAGTTATTCTGTGGGTAACTTGCAAAAAAAAAAAAAAAACACCACAAACGCAATCTGGCTAAGATTTTGACTGTTGCCATTTAAAAGAATGCGATACTTTTGCATCTGACGGTAAGGCTAAGTACTTATCAGACCACTCTCTAATACCGAAAAATAAAACACAATATTTTTTATTCGAAAAGTTTGCACTTAAACGGCCAACTAATTACGTATGTATTTATATATAGAGAGAGATAGACAATGTAAGGGGTAAAATGAGGATGGGGGGAAATATATTATATATACGAAGTTGAATGTTTCTTTGTTTTTTTTATTACAATGTATTTTTGTTGTTGCTTTGTTGATCATCATACATATACCTAACAATTTTTATAGTAAAAAAAGTCGAATAAATATAGCATAACCTCATTTTCTGTTTTTTCTTTAGGTATAAAACTTAAAATATAATTTGCGTAAATTATTAGGTTTTTTTTTCAAATACTAATCAAGTTAGATGTCTAAACGAATGGTGGTATTTAAAATTAAAATTAATATTTCTCTATACAATAAGTTAACGCGACACAATATAGAAATATCTTATCCAAGCAAATCAAAAAAGGAGGCTACGAAACAGAACCTAAGAACAGAGATAATTAGTCGTTGGTTTAAATAAGAACTCAATATACACGAAACAAAACAAAAAATGATGATTTGTGAAACGAAAAACAAAAAATCACTAAACATAAAACCAAAAATACAAGATGGTCGAAAGCAATAAATGGATTTGAATGCACTCAAATCCATAGTAACGAAAAGTCCATATTATAAACTTAAATTACAAACATAATGTTAATACATAAACATATATTCACATACATATATTAATAACGTAATAATAGGTAACCTTAATAATTTTCGATTAATTTTGGTTTTTGTTTTTTTTTTTGATAATATTTCAAAACGTATTTTATAATGTGCGTAAAGGCAGAAACATAAAAATTGTTTTCACAAGGCAAAAAAACAAAAGAATATATCCCAATACAATAAGAAATAAATTCCCTCGATTAAGTGATATGAATGAATTCAATATATAATCGATAACCTTTACAAAGGTAACTTTTTTGCAAAATATCAGTTTGAGAACTTAAAACGATAATTCATCATCTAACAATGCCTTCGTGTATGCCTTATCTGTAATGATCTATAAATCATATAGTACCAATTATTTAACATTATTCTCTGGCTCCTTCGAAAAATTCAATTTTTTCTCTCATTGTACACATTAACACAAAAGCACATTTAACAAACAAGGGGTGGGGGAGGGTTGCGTAGTCCCAGGGGAAGAGCTATATGGTATTCTAGGAATTTTAGCATCATATTTGGTTTTATCCTTTTAACATAAAAAAAGTACATGTCGTTCTCCTTCTTTTCCATTTCCATAAAGAGAACCTTTTGTGGTGTCACTTCTTTTCGTAGCCCATAGTCAGTATGGTGAAATTGTTTGCATAAAGCGCCATTTGTATATGTCTAAGGGATTTGTAATGGGTATCTCTTTGTGTTGTGTTCTCTTTCATTTACAAATGTTGTGGCCTTAATGTTAAATCCATTTTTTAATTCTAAACTTTTTCCAGTTTAACACATATACACAGACACACACACACCGATTGTGACTTTTCATTTCCATACAGGCGATAGATCAAGGGTGAGATTCTTTATAGCCCTGTTACGGGCTGAAGATCGTTTTTGTTTTGCCGATCGTGAGATTTCCATTACCAGGCCGCGGCAATCATTACACACGGGAACCAGTTCACCGCGTAGATTATCTTTTTGATCTTGGCTTAATTGGGTACCCGATGACGATAGAGTGTAGGCCCGTGAAAATTTGCTTCTGAAAAAAGAATAGAAATAAATTTGAATATAATATAAACGCAAAACAAAATTCAAACATCTCACTCTAGATCAAAGTAGGTTATACAAAACCAGATAATCGTCTTTTCTATTAATCGTCTTTAAAAAAGTCATTGAGCGAAAGTAATCATGGAGTGATCTTTTAACCCATATAGGCTTCTATTTAACACTGGAGATATATTTTCTTCTGTTTCTATATCCATTCGATGAAACATATAGTCATAACGAACTCCAAATCAATTCTTATTGAAGCTAGTTTAGCCCGAGGAGAATAGGTTTCGGTATAATTTATATCCGGTTTTTGCATAAAGCCTTTTGCTGCAAGTCGCGATTCAAAGCTATCGCGATGGTTTTCCATTTGCATCTTTTTTAATTCTGAAACCCCATTTCATTTTTAAGAGCTTAATACATACTCCCAGACACTTTTGAATTTTATGAAAATCAAGCAAAATCGGCTAATCGAATTTTTGTAATAATCATAATAGGCCTAATGAATTTTAACGAAAAAGTCGAAAACTGGAGTTTGTATTGAAAGAGAATGTGAACGGTTACCTACCGAGTATAAAATTTTCTACAAAAAAATTTATCAATTTTAAATTATTTATAACTTATTTAGATTAAAGCGTCTGCTTTAAAATAACACCGAGAAATATATCGAAACTAACTGGGGAAATAAAGTTTGGTGTAGTTTTCGATAGTTCTCCTAAGTGGACATCGGTAGCACGGTTCCCACTAAAAATGGTAGATTTTTGACTGTTTGGTAGATTGGTGGAATTCTTGATGTTTTGGTAGATTTTGTAAAATATTACTCTCCAACAAAGAGGTACCCCCAATTTTTTTAGAAATAATATTTTGATAAAATTTCCTATAGAAAAATATTATAAAATTTCTCATAGAAATAAAACTTTGCAAAAAATTTCTATATATATAATATTTTGACAAAATTTTCTATAAAAATAAAATTTTGACAAAATTTTCTTTAGAAATACAATTTTGAAAAATATTTTCTTTAGAAATAAAATTTTGATAAAATATTCTATAGAAATAAAATTTTGATAAAATTTTCTATAGAAATAAAATTTTGATAAAATTTTCTATAGAAATAAAATTTTGACAAAATTTTCTGTAGAAATAAGATTTTGAAAAAAATGTCTATAGAAATAAAATTTTAACCAAAATTTCTATAGAACTAAACATTTGACTAATTTTTCCAAAGAAATAAAATGTTGATAAAAATTTCTATAGAAATAAAATTTTTTCTATAGAAATAAAATTTTGACAAAATTTTCACAAACTTTTCTATAGAAATAACATTTTGAAAATATTTTCTATAGAAATAAAATTTTGACAACATTTTCTATAGAAATAAAATTTTGATAAAATTTTCTATAGAAATGAAATTTTGACAAAATTTTCTATAGAAATAAAATTTTGACAAAATTTTCTATAGAAATAAAATTTTGACAAAATTTCCTGTAGAAATAAAATTTTGACAAAATTTTCTATAGAAATAAAATTTTGACAAAATTTTCTATAGAAATAAAATTTTGACAAAATTTTCTATAGAAATAAAATTTTGACAAAATTTTCTATAGAAATAAAATTTTGACAAAATTTTCTATAGAAATAAAATTTTGACAAAATTTTCTATAGAAATAAAATTTTGACAAAATTTTCTATAGAAATAAAATTTTGTCAAAATTTTCTATAGAAATAAAATTTTGACAAAATTTTCTATAGAAATAAAGTTTTGACAAAAATTTCTATAGAAATAAAATTTTGACTAATTTTTCCGCAGAAATAATTTTTTTTTTAATTTTCTATAGAAATAAAATTTTGACAAAATTTTCTTTAGAAATAAAATTTTGACAAAAAAATTCTATAGAAATAAAATTTTGACAAAAAAATTCTATAGAAATAAAATTTTGACAAAATTTTCTATAGAAATGAAATTTTGACAAAATTTTCTATAGACATGAAATTTTGACAAAATTTTCTATAGACATGAAATTTTGACAAAATTTTCTATAGACATGAAATTTTGACAAAATTTTCTATAGAAATGAAATTTTGACAAAATTTTCTATAGAAATAAAATTTTGACAAAAATTTCTATAGAAATAAAATTTTGACAAAATTTTCTTTAGAAATAAAATTTTGACAAAATTTTCTTTAGAAATAAAATTTTGACAAAAAAATGCTATAGAAATAATTTTGACAAAAAAAATTCTATAGAAATAAAATTTTGACAAAATTTTCTATAGAAATAAAATTTTGACAAAATTTTCTATAGAAATAAAATTTTGACAAAATTTTCTATAGAAATAAAATTTTGACAAAATTTTCTATAGAAATAAAATTTTGACAAAATTTTCTATAGAAATAAAATTTTGACAAAATTTTCTATAGAAATAAAATTTTGACAAAATTTTCTATCGAAATAAAATTTTGACAACATTTTCTATAGAAATAAAATTTTGACAACAATTTTGACAAATTTTGATAAAATTTTCTATAGAAATGAAATTTTGACAAAATTTTCTTTAGAAATTTTTTCATAGAAATAAAATTTAGACAAAATTTTATATAGAAATAAAATTTTGACAAAATTTTCTATAGAAATAAAGTTTTGACAAAAATTTCTATAGAAATAAAATTTTGACTAATTTTTCCGCAGAAATAATTTTTTTTTTAAATTTTCGATAAAAATAAAATTTTGACAAAATTTTCTTTAGAAATAACATTTTGACAAAAAATTCTATAGAAATAAAATTTTGACAAAAAAATCTATAGAAATAAAATTTTGACAAAATTTTCTATAGAAATGAAATTTTGACAAAATTTTATATAGAAATAAAATTTTGACAAAATTTTCTGTAGAAATTTTTTTATAGAAATAAAATTTTGACAAAATTTCCTATAGAAATAACATTTTGACCAAAATTTCTATAGAAATAAAAGTTTGACTAATTTTTCCACAGAAATAATTTTTTTTAACCCTGCTACCATGTTAGAAAAAACTTACAGATTTTATGTTGGGGTCATATCTTGACCCACACTTAATTTTGTAAAATAAAATGAAATGTGTATCTAATTAAAAGGTTGTTTATAGTTTGGGATCATCGGAATAGGTTGTTGTTACTGGAATTTTCTGTCGTTGAGACGAACATACCGTTTATTTTGCCAGTTATGCTTTTATTGAAAGTTTTTCTTTAATGAAAAAATTTACACTTTTTTAATTTACTCGCGCCTTTTGGTTGTAGAAAAGTTGTATGTAGGTGGTAATGGGAGCTACCGTGGCGCAATGGTTAGCATGCCCGTTTTACAAAGGGTCATGGGTTCAACCCCAGTTTCGACCAAACATCAAAGTATTTTTTCAGCGGGTGGAATAATATATCTTCTGCTGGTGACATTTCTGAGTTTCAAAGCTTCTCTATGTGGTTTCACCGAAATGTGGAACCACGTGCAGATTTGGATTCATCGTCCCAAATAACTATAAAAACAATATTCAGTTCTTCATCAACAGAACCATAAAAAAACTAACTTATTACATACAAACATTCACCCATTAGAAAATGTAATTTTTATACGGAAATCGCGATTTATATCAATTCAGTAAATCGTGAACAATATTAAAAGTCGTGCACCGATTGTAATGAAATAAAGCTCATTTTATTCGAAATATATTAAACTAACTATTTCTGAACCAAAACTGTGATTTTCGACCCATTTTTATTTTGTAGGAATTTTTAAAGAACAAATTTTTTTTTGTTAAAAATTTCAATTTTTTTTTAAAAACTTAAACGATATCTCTAAAACTACTTAGAAAATTGAAAAGCAATGTAAAGACGGCTTAAAGATAATATTCTTTGGGATTTTCGGTTTGTTTTTATTTAAAATGGTGAACCGTTTTCAAATTTTTCCAATATATGTAGTGAAGTGCCTTAATTATGAAAATAACGGTATATCTCGAAAAGTCAAACTGATGGATAAAAACCAAGTGTATATTTGGATTCAGCGACCTCAAATTACTAAAATTTGCTATAAATTTCAAATCAACACAAAAAAGTTCGTGTTTGCTCCCCTGTGTAATATATGGGGTCATAAAATGACCCCAACCTGTTATGTGTATACACCAAGAATAAAAAGCCCTACGAACATAAAATTTTAACAAACCCTATTGAATTAAGTACATTTCACCAATTCATGCACTGAGTAGTAAGATCTTTTAATTATATTCCACCACAAAGAAATGGGGTAATAATAAATTCGATTTGGGTCATCAAATGACCCCAACATAATAGCAGGGTTAAATTTTCTATAGAAATAAAATTTTGATAAAATTTTCTATCGAAATAAAATTTTGACATTTTCTATAGAAATAAAATTGTGACAACATTTTCTACAGAAATAAAATTTTGACTAATTTTTCCACAGAAAAAAATTGTCTATAAAAATAAAATTTTGACAAAATTGTCTATAGAAATAAAGTTTTGACAAAATTTCCTGTAGAAATAAAATTTTGACAACATTTTCTATAGAAATAAAATATTGACCCAAAAAATCCTTCAATTTTAATTCTGGTTCTAAGGTCGGACCAAATGAGATTTGGTCTATTCTCATCACTTATTTCACATTAAACAGTTTTGCCAAAACAAAAATATATAATGTGATTTGACTTTTGAAATAAAAAAAAAACAAAATCAAATTTCTTTCGTTTGGTTTCCGAAAGCTATCGTACGAGATAGGACAAGAGGGCATATTTTCCTTATTTTAAAAAAGGTTGAAAAGTGCTCTTTTCTGGTTTCGATCGCTCTTGTGGCAACGCTGCTTGTTATTTTATAAACAAATTTTTAAGGTATTCTCCAACTTCCAATAGGAAAGATATATTGTGATACATTTGATATTGTCACATATAGAGTGTTAATATTCACAACAATCCGATACTTACTTCCTATCCAATGTACTGCTATTCGAATGAGGCCTAGATGCTGGACTATGAACTGGTAAACTTCGTGGTCCTTCCATGCTTCGCGACATGATGCTAAAATGTCGATTGTTAGTAGCATGATTTTCCTTGCCACTGCCATGATGATATTGAATACCATTGGCAATGGCCATGGAAGCGTAATGATGCTGGGGATGATAGGTTTGATGTGTATTGTGCTGCTGCTGCTGATGATGATGATAACCACTATATTGAGGATGCTGATTATATGAGATTGAGGTGCCAGCCGTATAGGAAGTGGTCATTGTGGATGATGTATCATGTATAGCCTCAACTGCTTGACCTGCAGCAGCAACATCAACATTAGCACCACCACTGCCACTTCCGGCCATAATACCAGGGGTACTCATATTTGATCTTTGGTGTTTTGGAGATGATGGAGCACTGCCCACGGAGTTGCGAGCCTGTGTGAAACAATTCTAAGATTAAAAAAGAGTCTTATACAATTTAAGGCCTACGACGTACCTTACGCTCAGCTTCTGAGCCCATTAGTCTTTCGATCAAAGACTTGGGAAACGTTTCATCCAAGATATTACCCGTCGATGAAGAATGTACATAACGAGCATGATGCGAGGGTGAAGGTGTACTTGAACCAGCAGGACTTGCCAACAATGAAGGTGATATTAAAACCAAAGGAACATTACGAAAATGTTCAGAAGGTATGCGCATCTATGCAAGGAGAAAAGTAAAACAATCTTGTAAATTGGTTTTTTTTAAAAGGTCTTCTCGTTTATACTCACTTTGGTATAACATTTGGAACAAACTGTTCGCTGACATATCTTACACTGTATACCCCAAGGACCGAATATTGAGAATCGTGTACGCAGGCATAGAAAACAAATTTTTCGCTTTTCGACATCCTCCTTGACACGTATACCAACGGGAAGACCTTCCAATTCAGCCTTGGTCATAACCGAACGAATGTGGACAATTTCCTCTAGGGTAAGCGAGAGGCGATCGTCGCCACGTTCGTTCCAGGTTTTTTCATCCATAAAAGATTTGTTCCACGGGCCTAACGAGGATGACGAGCGACTATCAGTAGTACAATTATCCTCGTTGTCGGGACTTTGGGGTCTCTTTAGCTGTTGCTGGTTCTGGTGTTGGTTTTCCTGTTGTTGGTTGTATTCATTGTGATGCTAACAAAGGACAATTTATGAATTTAATGCTACAACTCTTTAGGCTCGGGGATATTTCTTATTTACCTGTTTGGCTGTGCTCACACAATCACCTCCAACAGTTACATTGTGTACATCAGATTGCCGCGATTCAGGCCTTGAGGGAGGCATTGAATGCGTTTCATCCGTATTACTCTGACATCCTACAATCGTATGTCTTCGCTGTGAGGCGCGACGAGACTCACATTGTGTTGCCAGGTCATATGCTAAAGCAAAATAGAAATTATGGTATGGGATTAGTGTATTTATTGCAGTAAACTTAAATGGCAAACTCATCATCAATGTGTAGGGTGAATATTTTCTGATATACATGTAATATATAATGTTTAAAAAGCATTCGTTAGGAGTAGATAGATATCAAAGGTTTTCTGGAATTGTTTTTTTTTTTTGGAGTTGGTGGGAAAAGATGGACATCTTTTGATATCCTCACAGACCACGAACATATTCTTGTTATGAGTTATATGATAAGGATTCGCCATATTATTCGCCTTATGGACTTCTAAAGTCCGCCCATTGAAATCACATAAAATATTGGTTGACATTTATTTTTAATTGGGCCCCTAAAGGTATGCTTAAGATTTTAAAAAATGTAAAAAGTTTTCCAATAAGAACAGTTATTTGAATCATTTGGTATTTCGGCACAAAGCAAAAACTATTACCAATTTTTTCCAAATAAAATTTTAATTTAATTTTATTTTTAAAATATTCAAGAGATTTATTCATCCAGTAATTTAACAACAAACAAAACGCATCAAAAAATTAAATGTATTCATTTTTTAATTGGAAACAAAAAAATGTTTTTCTCTGTGGCTGTCAATTTTGAAGCATTTCATTACTAAATTTTTACAATTCATTACACAAATGGTGAAAATCTTGCTGTTAAAAAATCGTCATAACTAAGAGACCCATTTTCACGACGGTGGCTGCGTCAACAAGCAAAATTATTACATCTGGACCTTGAAACAAACCCAAGAGTTATGGTTGAGAACCCCTCCATCCTTAACATGCTAATGTATGGCGCCGTTTATGGTCCTGCGGAGTCATTGGAACTGAATTTCTAAAAATTGCGCTAACGAGAGATGATTATTAATTTTTCATCGTCGGGGTATTTACATACTGTATAATGTGCCGCACAAGCAACGAAATTATCGCTCTTTTATGGAAAAAGATCCTGGACCATGTCATCTCCCAAAGTGATGATCACAATTGGCCAACGAGATCTTGTGATTTAACATCTTGAGATTTTTCCCATGGAGACCACGTGAATGACAAGGTCTTTGCCAAAAGTCCACCGTCGTTTCAAAATCTTAGATAAAATGTACAATGGTTAAGATAACGTCCATCATCATCATCATCATCATCATGGGTTCAATCTCAGATTCCTCCGAATACCGAAAAAGTTTTTTCAGGGTTGGATTATACCCTCTAAGGAATACTTATGGCATTTCCAAAAGGTTGCCACAGTTAGTAGATTCTTTACTGTTTGGTAGAATTATTGATGTTTTTGTAGATTTTTGCGAAACAATCCTCTTCAACTAAGAGGCACTTCAATTCTTCAAAGAAGTAAAATGTTGGAAAATTTTTCTATAGAAATACAATTTTGACAAAATTTTCTATAGAAATAAAATTTTGATAAAATTTTTAATAGAAATAAAATTTAAAAAAAAATTTCTTTAGAAATAAAATTTTTATAAAATTTTCTATAGAAATAAAATTTTGACAAAATTTTGTATAGAAATAAAATTTTTGCAAAGTTTTCTGTAGAAATAAAATTTTCCATTTGTTTTGTTTTGTTATTGTTGGTTTTGTTCTTTAAGCATTGTTGTCGTTTTTTTATTTCAGCTTAAAACCATACATTGACTAAACTACAAGAGTAGCTTAACCAACAGAGGAAAAGAATGTTTGTCAAATTTATTTGGGCAAAGCCCTATAGACTGCAAGATGGTTGGATGGACGCACGTTTCGGAATTACCACATTCCTCATCAGCATCCTCTACTTGCAGCAAAACCAATTATCAGAATAAATTCAGGCAGTTTATTAAACCCAACAAAAACCACACTTGAACCCTCCGAAAAAAGGTTTTACATTGATAGCCGGCTTATGCCAAATAAATTCGAAACAAACATATCTCTTTTCCTATGCCACTGTCAAATCATCGATTTGAATTCACATTGACAAAATTTTCTATAGAAATAAAATTTTGACAAAATTTTCTTTAGACATAAAATTTTGACAAAATTTTCTATAGAAATAAAATTTTGACAAAATTTTCTATAGAAATACAATTTTGACAAAATTTTCTATAGAAATAAAATTTTGACAAAATTTTTTTACAGAAATAAAATTTTGACAAAATTTTCTTTAGACATAAAATTTTGACAAAATTTTCTATAGAAATAAAATTTTGACAAAATTTTCTATAGAAATACAATTCTGACAAAATTTTCTATAGAAATAAAATTTTGACAAAAATTTTCTATAGAAATAAAATTTTGACAATATTTTCTGTAGAAATAAAATTTTGACAAAATTTTCTATAGAAATACAATTTTGACAAGATTTTCTATAGAAATAAAATTGTGACAAAATTTTCTGTAGAAATAAAATTTTGATAAAAAATTGGGATATGGATAAAATTTGGGATTTTGTAATTTTAAGAAAATGTTGCCACAACATTTTCTTAAAATTTTGGTAGATTATTTTTGGCACGAGTGGCAACCGCGATTTCTACGGGTATTAAAGCTTAGTTTCAGCGTAATGTTAAACGCCATTCGGACTCGGTCATAAAAAGGAGGTCCCTTATATTGGCCTCAACATGGAATTGGGCAGCAACATTTTTTCAGCGGTGGATTATCCCCTTTCAATAATCATGATGACATTTCTAAGGATATTAAAGCTACTCTCAATAGTTTCAGCGTAATATTAAACGCCGTTCGGATTCGGTCATAAAAATTAGGTCCTTTATCATTGGACTTGGACAGCACTAAGTGAGAGAAGTTCAACACCGTGGTCTTATAATGGACCGACCAGTCTTAATGGACATGGGATAAGGGGCTGCCTAACCTAGAAGTCACTTTGCGTTTTGGTTATGAAAAAATTTCATCCGAAGGATATGGTCCTTTAAGCGTGGTCGTTGTGACCATTTAGCTTATATTGGTTTTCATTATTAAATGTATATGTAATTATTTATCTCAAAAATAAAATATTTCTTTGAAATTAAAAAGAGCAAATTTTTCTTTAAATATCAAAATAACATAATTTTATTAGAGATTTCTTTAGCATAGAAATATGAGTTTACACTATTTTTATTAGGCCCCTAAAAGTATGCATCAATTTGTAAAAAAAATGAAATGAGGTCTTTGGATTAAAAAAACCCTAATAAAAAATTTGCAAAACAATTCATAAAGTATTTTACCAGTTTTATTATTCATAACAGGAGACCTCCTTAGCAAATGATAAGTGGGTGTCATTTATCATCTAAAGGTCACTTGCAAACTTTTGAATATCAAAAGAGCAAATATTTCTTTAAATATCAAAATAACATAATTTTATTGGAAAACTCTTTAGTATAGAAAGATTAGTTCACACTTATTTTTATTAGGCCCCTAAAAGTATGCATTAATTTGTAAAAAATTTAAAGAGGTCTTTGGACTAAAAAACCCTAATAAAAAATTTGCAAAACAATTCATAAAGTATTTTACCAGTTTTATTATTCATAACAGGAGACCTCCTTAGCAAATTATAAGTGGGTGTCATTTATCATCTAATGGTCACTTGCAAACTGTTAAGGAGGTGCTAGTGAGGTTAATGACAAAAGTTTTTTATTCTTTTCTGTGATAATACAAATTATCAGAAGAATATGTTAAAAAGAATTTTGCCTAAAGTTACAAGAATGCAAAAGTTTTCCTCTTGCGAAATCTTAGAGTCCTTTTCTCTTTCCAATAATTCCAAACTCAGACCTTTGATACCTTTTTTTGTATAAAAATATATAAGTTGTTTTAGTAACAAAAAATAAATTAAATCAACAAATTGTTACAGGACATGTATTGAATTTTTGATTATGGTACAAAATACAATTTTCGGTTGTTAGTATGTGTCACTGTCTGGCTATATATATACATGACAAGTGTATGTTGGGAATGGAGAATGTCCCAACATATTTAAACTTGAGAAGGATTCAAATAAAAAAATATAAAAAAACAAATAATGAGAATATATAGTAGATGTATATGCATGTACGTATAAATAATGAAGTTTGAGTAGAGACAAGCAAACAAAGGGGCACTAAATCGAAAATGAAAGGAAACAAAGCACTATAAGTAAAAAAGCAAGAACAAAAAATACCAAAGCGCAATGATGACCCAAAATAACCAACGGAGAGAAAAAAATATATATAGAAAAAATTCCAAGGAGACATAGAAGAGAATATGTGTGAAAAGTTTGTTTATTGGATTTTGGTTTGAAACTGAAAGTCGTTAGAGAAGACATAGATAAAGGTGGGGAGGTAGGTATAAGGCTTTCTGGTGGCTATTTGATTATGTATTTATGTAGGTGGTAGCCAACAAATAGATAGACATAAGACAAAGAGTATATGGGACATGGAACATGTGATATATGTCTGCCTTGTCAGAAGAGCGGACGATAACATAGAATAAACGATATTTGACGTGACAGAATGAATGCGTTCGAATGTATGTACACTAATCTAATGGATATTAAAATATATATGGGTAATTCCAAATAGTAATTACGAAAAATATACAAAAATATTTAAAAATGTACTACTTTGGCCAAGGACTTTGTCTTTGCACTAAAGATCTTGGTATTGATTCCGAGCTAAAGCATTGTTTCAAGGTGACAGCTTCTTTAAAATAAAGAATTGTTAGACACCTCCTGTTTGTAGCGTTATAGTCAAGTTACAAAAAATCATCAAATTTAAATCTATAGAAAATTTGGTCAAAATTTTATTTCTATAGAAAATTTTGCCAAAATTTTATTTCTATAGAAAATTTTGTCAAAATGTTATTTCTATAGAAAAATTTTGTCAAAATTTTATTTCTATAGACAGTATTGTCAAACTTTTATTTCTATAGAAAATTTTGCAAAAATTTTATTTCTATAGAAAATTTCGTCAAAATTTTATTTCTATAGAAAATTTTGTCAAACTTTTATTTCTATAGAAAATTTTGTCAAAATTTTATTTCATAGGAAATTTTCTCAAAATTTTATTTCTATAGAAAATTTTGTCAAAATTTTATTTCTATAGAAAATTTTGTCAAAATTTTATTTCTATAGAAAATTTTGTTAAAATTTTATTTCTATAAAAATTTTGTCAAAATTTTATTTCTATAGAAAATTTTGTCAAAATTCTATTTCTATAGAAAATTTTGTCAAAATTTTATTTCTATAGAAAATTTTGTCAAAATTTTATTTCTATAGAAAATTTTGTTAAAATTTTATTTCTATAAAAAATTTTGTCAAAATTTTATTTCTATAGAAAATTTTGTCAAAGCTTTATTTCTATAGAAAATTTTGTCGACATTTTATTTGCTATAAAAAATTTTGTCAAAATTTTATTTCTACAGAAAATTTTGTCAAAATTTTATTTCTATAGAAAATTTTGTCCAAATTTTATTTCTATAGAAAATATTGCCAAAATTTTATTTCTATAGAAAATTTTGTCAAAATTTAATTTCTATAGAAAATGTTGTCATTATTTTATTTCTATATAAATTTGTATTGTTGTTTTTGATCTCAGCTTAAAGCCATGCATTGACTAAACTACAAGTGTAGCTTAACCAACAGAGGAAAAGTATGCTTGTCAAATTTATTTGGGCAAAGCCCTATAGATTGCAAGATGGTTGGATGTACAGCTGTTTCGGAATTACCACATTCCTCATCAGCATCCTCTACTTGCAGCGAAACTATAAACCAATTATCAGAATAAATTCGGGTAATTCACTCAACCCAAAGTGAACTGCACCTGAACCTTCCGAAAAAAGGTTTGATAGTCGGCTACTGCCTAAACAAATTTGCAAGCATATCTCTTTTCCTTTGCCAAACTCAAATCATCGATTTGTATGTAGTTGGCTGGGTTTGTTTTTGAGCGTGCTTCCTCTATCTTCATTCGTTTTGTTTATTATTGTTGGCTTCTCTTCAATCGTTATTGTTGTTTTTGATCTCAGCTTAAAGCCATGCATTGACAAAACTACAAGTGTAGCTTAATTTTTTTGTCAAAATTTTATTTCTATATAAATTTTTGTCAAAATTTTATTTCTATATAAATTGTTGTCAAAATTTTATTTCTCTAGAAATTTTTGTCAACACTTTATTTCTATAGACTATTTTCTCAAAATTTTATTTCTATAGAAAATGTTGTCAAAATTTTATTTCTATAAAAAAAATTGTCAAAATTTTATTTCTACAGAAAATTTTGTCAAAATTTTATTTTAATAGAAAATTTTATCAAAATTTTATTTCTATAGAAATTTTGTCAAAAGTTTATTTCTATAAAAAATTTGTTAAAATTTTATTTGTATTGAAAATTTTGTCAAAATTTTATTTCTATAGAAAATTTTGTCAAACTTTTATTTCTATAGAAATTTTTGTTAAAATTTTATTTTTATTGAAAATTTTGTCAAAATTTTATTTCTATAGAAAATTTTGTCAAAATTTTATTTCTATGGAAAATTTTGTCAAAATTGTATTTCTATAGAAAATTTTGTCAAAATTTTATTTCTATAGAAAATTTTGTCAAAATTTTGTTTTAATAGAAAATTTTATCAAAATTTTATTTCTATAGAAATTTTGTCAAAAGTTTATTTCTATAGAAATTTTTGTCAAAATTTTATTTCTATAGAAAATTGTTCAACATTTTATATCTATAGAAAATTTTGTCAAAATTTTATTTCTATACAAAATTTTGTCAACATTTTATATCTATAGAAAATGTTGTCAAAATTTTATTTCTATAGAAAATTTTGTCAAAATTGTATTTCTACAGAAAAATTTGTCAAAATTTTATTTCTATAGAAAATTTTGCCAATATTTTATTTCTATAGAAAATTTTGTCAAAATTTTATTTCTATAGAAAATTTTGTCAAAATGTTATTTCTATAGAAAATTTTGTTAAAATTTTATTTCTATAGAACCTTTTGTCAAATTTTTATTGCTATAGAAAATTTTGTCAAAATTTTATTTCTTAGAAAATTTAGTCAAAATTTTGTTTCTATAGAAAATTTTGTCAAAATTTTATTTCTATAGAAAATTTTGTCAAAATTTTATTTCTATAGAATATTTTGTCAAAATTTTATTTCTATAGAAAATTTTGTCAAAATTTTATTTCTATAGAAAATTTTGTCAAAATTTTATTTCATAGAAAATTTTGTCAAAATTGTATTTCTATAGAAAATTTTGTTAAAATTTTATTTCTATAGAAAATTTTGTTAAAATTTTATTTCTATAGAAAATTTTGTCAAAATTTTATTTCTATAGAAAATTTTGTCAAAATTTTATTTCTATAGAAAATTTTGTCAAAATTGTATTTCTACAGAAAAATTTGTCAAAATTTTATTTCTATAGAAAATTTTGTCAATATTTTATTTCTATAGAAAATTTTGTCAAAATTTTATTTCTATAGAAAATTTTGTCAAAATGTTATTTCTATAGAAAATTTTGTTAAAATTTTATTTCTATAGAACATTTTGTCAAATTTTTAGTGCTATAGAAAATTTTGTCAAAATTTTATTTCTTAGAAAATTTTGTCAAAATTTTATTTCTATAGAAAATTTTGTCAAAATTTTATTTCTATAGAAAATTTTGTCAAAATTTTATTTCTATAGAAAATTTTGTCAAAATATAATTTCTATAGATTTTGTGGTGGCTCTCTGCGTGTGATTACCGCTTGTTCCGATCGATGACGCATTACTTGACTGATCAGCATTTTCGTTCTAATGAGAAAGCCAAAAATTGGGTCGATTTGCTGATTGAGTGAGAGAAAAGTGATGGCTAGAGATGAATAATAATTCGATTGATCGGACAGTTATCATTTTTTTTGGAATAAATTCTCAAACATATGAAAAAATCCCGCATTTTTAATTTGCGCTCCCATTAGTGCAATATTGCAGTTAATATTTTCTAATATAAACCAACATTTTCTTTCATAGTGGAATCACTTGGATGTGCCTTTATGAAAAATATCATCGGTTATTTTAGGACATGGTGTTTTTGATTGTGAATTTTTATAAGATTAAATATTTATGATAAATTATTCGATGCATTTGGACATGAATTCGATATCTAAAATGTAATGATAAATTATGATAATTTTAATTTGGAATTACCCATTTAAATGATTACATATGTACAGTTTTAGAATATGTAATATGTCTGTACAAAAGTATAAAGTGAAAGACAATGAAAAGAATATAATTTTTTTATTCATATTTACATTCTAAGGCGTTGTCAAAGAATCTATGGTAATCATCCTTTGTATAGGGATCCTCAGTTTTTGCTATATTCCCCATGCGTAGTAAGTAAGAAGAGGGTTGTCATCGCACATCACATCACACAAAAGGGTGGAGATAGGTAGTTTCGTATATAATTTTTTTTTATCAATTTTCGGTTATTTAAACGAAAATGAAGGCGAAAGAACACAGTTAACAATTGTTTTTCGATTGTTTTTTTTTTATTTAGCATGAATTCTCAAGGAAAATATACAAAAAGGAAACAAAGTTTTCTTTAAACCCAAAAATTTATAAATAAATAACAACCGTTATACAAGCAATTTCGAGTCAAAAAAAAAAAAAAAGTTTTTTAAAAAGAGAAACTAGAACTTCTTATGTTGTTAGGATTGCATGGTACAATTTTAGTGTACGTGGTGTGTGTGCGCGTGTGTGTGAGTATTTTGCTCAGTAGTGTAAAAAGTGGAGAGAGAGAGGGTACAAGTGTTTCCGGTTTCCGGTGTTTCTATTTAACTTCAAACAACACATATAGGTACGTATATCAATCACAACAGCCAATCACATAAACTGCACGAACAGTTCTCATTTAAAATATTTATTTCTATGTAAATCTAGCGACTAGTTTTCAATTTTTGTTCAAAAGGTTATTTTACATTTTCTTTCATTTGGCTATATTTTTTTTTGGCTTAAAACGTGTAGGTATATAAAACAAAACCACTACAAATAAGGTTAGAAGTAGTAGCAGTAATAAATTAGGTTCCAATTCTACCCAAAGCAATAACCACCAATCTATTATTAAATACCTTAAAGAAAAAAACAAAAATTAGAACAAAATAAAAGAAAAATTGTAATAAATTAATTGAAATATGAAAACAACAAAACAATTAAAATTAATTGCAAAATAATGCCATTAATTATTAACCATTTAATATATATAAATAAAGGATTCAAACAGTGGCATAAAAAAGTCTACAAATATTGAAAGCTGAAGATCGTATAATAAGTCTGGTAAAAATTAAATTGTTAGAAAAATTTTAAATATTGAAAACAAACAAAAACTCAGATTTTTATGATGAATACATTTTTAAAATAATTTTTCAATTCAATTTTTAATAAACATTGAACCACACATATATATTTCTTTTCGTGCGCAAACTAAAAAAATATTAACATTCGAGGGGATGAAATTTACACAATATTACATGCAAAAAAATGATTACATGGATCTAAAGTTTTTGACCTTGTCTTAACCCTAGGATAGACTACTTGGTCTGGCCAGACCAAATTTGACTTTGAGCGCTTAGTGATCGAAAGCTTATCGCCTATTCTAGGGTTAAGGATATAGGTATTGATTCTGACTATGGTTTATGCTATCCATTAATTAATTTATTATTATTTTCCGTGCACATTAAAGTGCAAATAATACATTTTTTAAATAATATTTTTTTTCTATAACCAGACTTATGAGACGACCCTCTGCATATACAACAATAACTAACTAGAATACATAATTGCTGAATTTTTTGTTGCTGTTTGTTGTTTGTTTTTTTTTTTTCTGGTAATACTCACTTGTTCGACGCGTAACACGTGTCGTTGTGGGCACTTGAGTTGTGTTCATATTGCTGTTGTTAGCATTGGTGTTTGATGTAGCAGATCCTTTACCCGCCGCCGACGCCACCACTGTGGCATCACTTACCATATACCCTCCAATGGGATATGGAGGCATTTTAGGCTGTGAACATACACCTATGTTGACGCTGTGGTTGTGTTGCAGGTTATGTCCATGATGGCCAACTGCTGTCGACGATGACGATGTTGTGGAGGCCAATGAGGTCTCATCGAAACAAGTATCGTCGTCCTAGATGCAAATTTAATATGAATCAACAAACAGAAGAGAAAGAAGAAAGGAAAACATCACTTATATATAGAAACGTATAAAACGGCAAATGTAATTTAAGGAAAATTTGGATACTACATAAAGACACTGAAAAAAAATATTGTATTGTGGCCAAAGATTTATTGTCCTTATTGTCTTAATATTCTAAATATATAAAATTCTAAATTCTATAGAAAAATTTGCCAAAATTTTATTTCTATAGAAAATTTTGTCAAAATATTATTTCTATAGAAATTTTTGTCAAAACTTTATTTCTATAGAAAATTTTGTCAAAATTTTATTTCTATAGAAAATTTTGACAAAATTTTATTTCTATAGAAAATTTTGTCAAAATTTTATTTCTATAGAAAATTTTGTCAAAATTTTATTTCTATAGAAAATTTTGTCACAATTTTATTTCTATAGAAAAATTTGTCAAAATTTTATTTCTATAGAAAAATTTGTCAAAATTTTATTTCTATAGAAAAATTTGTCAAAATTTTATTTCTATTGAAAATTTTGACAAAATTTCATTTCTATAGAGAATTTTGTCAAAATTTTATTTCTATAGAGAATTTTGTCAAAATTTTATTTCTATAGAGAATTTTCTCAAAATTTATTTCTATAGAAAATTTTCTCAAAATTTTATTTCTATAGAAAATGTTGCCAAAATTTTATTTCTATAGAACTTTTTTTTCAAAATTTTGTTTTTATAGAAAATGTTGGCAAAATTTTATTTCTATAGAACATTTTTTCAAAATTTTGTTTTTATAGAAAATTTTTTCAAAATTTTATTTCTATAGAACATTTTTTCAAAATTTTGTTTTTATAGAAAATTTTTTCAAAATTTTATTCCTATAGAAAAATTTGTCAAAATTTTATTTGTATAGAAAAATTTGTCAAAATTTTATTTGTATAGAAAAATTTGTCAAAATTTTATTTCAATAGAAAATTTTGTCAAAATTTAATTTCTATAGAAAATTTTGTCAAAATTTAATTTCTATAGAAAATTTTGTCAAAATTTTACTTCTATAGAAAATTTTGTCAAAATTTTATTTCTATAGAAAATTTTGTCAAAGCTTTATTTCTATAGAAACTTTTGTCAAAATTTTATTTCTATAGAAAATTTTGTCAAAATTTTATTCCTATAGAAAATTTTGTCAAAATTTTATTTCTATAGAAAAGTTTGTCAAAATTTTATTTCTATAGAAAAATTTGTCAAAATTTTATTTCTATAGAAAAATTTGTCAAAATTTTATTTCTATAGAAAAATTTGTCAAAATTTTATTTCTATAGAAAAATTTGTCAAAATTTTATTTCTATAGAAAATTTTGTCAAAATTTAATTTCAATAGAAAATTTTGTCAAAATTTAATTTCTATAGAAAATTTTGTCAAAATTTTACTTCTATAGAAAATTTTGTCAAAATTTTATTTCTATAGAAAATTTTGTCAAAGCTTTATTTCTATAGAAACTTTTGTCAAAATTTTATTTCTATAGAAAATTTTGTCAAAATTTTATTCCTATAGAAAATTTTGTCAAAATTTTATTTCTATAGAAAAGTTTGTCAAAATTTTATTTCTATAGAAAAATTTGTCAAAATTTTATTTCTATAGAAAAATTTGTCAAAATTTTATTGCTATAGAAAAATTTGTCAAAATTTTATTTCTATAGAAAAGTTTGTCAAAATTTTATTTATATAGAAAATTTTGTCAAAATTTTATTTATATAGAAAATTTTGTCAAAAGTTTATTTATATAGAAAATGTTGTCAAAATTTTATTTTTATAGAAAATTTTGTCAAAATTTTATTTCTATAGAAAATTTTGTCAAAATTTTATTTCTATAGAAAATTTTGTCAAAATTTTATTTCTATAGAAAATTTTTTCAAAATTTTATTTCTATAGAAGATTTTATCAAATTTGTATGTCTATAGAAAATGTCAAATTTTTTTTCTATAGAAAATTTTGTAAAAATTTTATTTCTATAGAAAAAGTTGTCATTTTTTTTATAGAAAATTTTGTCAAAATTGTATTTCTATAGAATGTTGTAATTTTTTTTTTCAATATTTTTGGGTGGTGTCCACTTATGTTATAAGAGATTAATTTTAATGTGGCAATAAAGCGACCGTGTGAGAGGTTCCACTGTATTTGTTGGCATACAATTCGTCGTGGGTTTAATCCCAGTGTCCACTAAACACTAAAAAGTATATCTTTCATTTCACGTTTATTTGGAAGATGATCACAGCTCTCCTTTGAAAGCTGGTATGTAAAAATTTTATATTGTTTTAAAATTTGTAATTATTCTCTATTTTATTCATAAAAACTTTTATTGGGAATTTTTCAGACGAATTTTAATATAAATTGGGAGTGTACCAATTTGGGGACGAGAGTTAGAAAAATACTGACAACACTTTTTTTTACATACACAGAAAAAATTTCACGAAAATTTTTCCAATTAAAGTCTTAATTGAGTTTTAAAAAAATATTCAATTAAAAATTTAATCGATTTTTAATTGAAACAAAAATCAATCACAATTTTTTTTTGTGTGTATGTAAGGGAGAAGTTCACCACATGAGGTACCACACTAGACTGAATAGTTTAAGTGAGCCTAAAATATCGTGAACCTTAGTTTAAAATTTGGTCTTTTATTAGTTCATTTATAATTCTATGAAATGAATTACCTTAATGTGGGATATATTCACTGCTACCTACACTATAGTAACCTATTTTACTGGAATATTTATTAGGAATATTTCAAATTAGCTAGAAACATCATTGACGTCAATTGCATGTCACACCGAGAGACAAAAGTAGATGAGTATACACAGAAAAAAATTTCTCGAAAATTTTTCCAATTAAAATTTTAATTGAGTTGTAAAAAATATTCAATTAAAAATTTAATTGATTCAACAAATTTTTTAACTGAAACAAAAATCAATCACAAAAATTAATAGTATCAATTAATTTTTTAATTGGATCAATTAATTTTTTAATTGACCTTCAATTAATTTTTTAATTGATACTATCATTTCTGTGATTGAAGACATTTCAATTAAAAAATTAATTGGATCAATTAATTTCGTGATTGAACCAGAAAAAAATTTTTTTGTGTGTAGGTAAACATCTCCTGGAGGGATAATTATTTGATTGGAATACTACGGTATACATCAATTTGATAATTACATAAAATTGCTGTAATTGGTGTAGGAGGAGGATTCAGTTACCAAAGAAAAAATTGTGAAAAATATTATTTACCTGTAGAAATTAAGTTTACAGAACCATGAACCATGGATTACATTAAAATCAGTTCAATGATTTGGGGGTAGGGTGGTTCTATCCTCATATCATTTACATCCACTTGCTTTGATTAAATTGTACAAAGGGGGGAGTTAACTTTATTATTAATAATTTCCATGTTTCTCGCATAGTGGTTCCCACAAAATTAAAGGTAGAACAAAATGAACTTTGAACTTTTCAAAAAGTTCACTTTGAATTTGCAATGCATTGACCTGTATACATCGGTTATTTTATGAGTGACCTTAATTACCTCCGGACATCGTAAACAATGGGCAAACTGTGCAAATGTGCGTGTTATCATTTGATACTGTTCGCGTGGAAAGGGGGTTAAATCCTACTTTCGTGTTTTTTAAGGCAAATGTGGTTTTCCTACGAAGTTTAATTTGTGAAAACTGATATGAAATGAAATGGTTAAATTTCCCCCATATCCATTATAGAGGGATATTTACAAAAGTGATGTCAAAATGGTGGTATATTGGTAGAATTTTTGACGTATTGGTAGATTCTGCAAAATATTCTCTACCTAAGAGTTATTGAAGTTTTCTATAGAAATAAAATTTTAACAAAATTTTGACAAAATTTTCTACAGGAAAAAAAATTTAGAAAATTTCCCATAAAAAACAAACTTTTAAATAATTTTCTATGCAAATATCATTTTGACAAAATCTTCTATAGAAATAAAATTTTTACAAAATTTTCTATAGAAATAAAATTTTAAAAAATTTTCTATACAAATAACATTTTGACAAAATCTTCTATAGAAATAAAATATTGACAAAATTTTCTATAGAAATAAAATTTTGGCAAAATTTTCTAAAGAAATAAAATTTTGAGAAAATTGTCCATCAAAACAAAATTTTGACAAAATTTTCTATAGAAATAAAATTTTGGCAAAATTTTCTATAGAAATAAAATATTGACAAAATTTTCTATAGAAATAAAAATTTGACAAAATTTTCTATAGAAATAAAATTTTGACAACTTTTTCTATACCAATATAATTTTGACAAAATTTTCTATACCAATATAATATTGACAAAATTTTCTATAGAAATAAAATTTTGACAAAATTTTCTATAGAAATAAAATTTTAACAACATTGCTATAGAAATAAAATTTTGAAAAAATTTTCTATAGAAATAAAATATTGACAAAATTTTCTATAGAAATAAAATTTTGACAAAATTTTCTAAAGAAATAAAATTTTGAAAAAATTTTCTAAAGAAATAAAATTTTGACAAAATTTTCTATAGAAATAAAATGTTGACAAAATTTTCTATAGAAATAAAATTTTTTTTCATTCGTTTTGTTTTGTTATTGTTGGTTTTTGTTCTTTAACCATTGTTGTTGTTTTTTTGATTTCAGCTTAAAACCATGCATTGACTAAACTAGTAAGGATGCTGATGAGGAATGTGGTAATTCCGAAACGTGCGTCCATCCAACCATCTTGCAGTCTATAGGTCTTTGCCCAAATAAATTTGACAAACATTCTTTTCCTCTGTTGGTTGAGCTACACTTGTAGTTTAGTCAATGTATGGTTTTAAGCTGAAATCAAAAAAACAACAGCAATGAAATAAAATTTTGACAAAATTTTATTTCTATAAATTTTGACAAAATTTTATTTCTATAAATTTTGACAAAATTTTCTATAGAAATAAAAATTTGACAAAATTTTCTATAGAAATAAAATTTTGACAACTTTTTCTATACCAATATAATTTTGACAAAATTTTCTATAGAAATAAAGTTTTGACAAAATTTTCTATAGAAATAAAGTTTTGATAAATTTTCTATAGAAATAAAATTTTGACAAAACTTAATTTTCTATAGAAATACAATTTTGAGAAAATTTTCTACAGAAATAAAATAAATAAAATGATAAAATTTTCTATAGAGATAAAATTTTGGCAAAATTTTCTATAGAAATAAATTTTTGACAAAACTTAATTTTCTATAGAGATAAAATTTTGGCAACATTTTCTATAGAAATAAAATTTTGACAAAATTTTGGTAAAATTTTCTATAGAAATAAAATGTTGGCAAAATTTTCTATATCGATAAAATTTAACAAAATTTCCTATTGAAATAAAATTTTGACAAAATTTTCTATAGAAATAAAATTTTGACAAGATTTTCTGTACCAATATAATTTTGACAAAATGTGCTATAGAAATAAACTTTTGACAAAATTTTCTATAGAAATAAAATTTTGACAAAAATTTCTATAGAAATAAAATTTTGACAAAAATTTCTATAGAAATAAAATTTTGACAAAATTTTCTATAGAAATAAAATTTTGACAAAATTTTCTATAGAAATAAAATTTTGACAAAATTTTCTATAGAAATAAAATTTTGACAAAATTTTCTATAGAAATAAATTTTTGACAAAATTTGCTATAGAAATAAAATTTTGACAAAATTTGCTATAGAAATAAAATTTTGACAAAATTTTCTATAGAAATAAAATTTTGACAAAATTTTCTATAGAAATAAAATTTTGACAAAATTTTCTATAGAAATAAAATTTTGACAAAATTTTCTATAGAAATAAAATGTTGACAAAATTTTCTATAGAAATAAAATTTTGACAAAATTTTCTATAGAAATGTAATTATGACAAAATTTTGACAACATTTTCTATAGAAATAAAATTTTCACAAAATTGTCTAATTTGCTTAAATATTTGTATATTTACAAAATATGAGCAACACTTTAAGGAGTCTAACTCCAGCAAAAACTTCAGACTGCATCTCTGGCTCCACAGTCTTGATGGAAAACATATGTGAGTGTAGAAATATATATTTTTTTTTGAATTTGCTTCACAATAATTGTGGATGCCTCTAAATTCATAACCACAAATAACCAACAATATTGCATAAATTTTAACAAACAAAAATGTCATTCACTCAGACATTTGTACAACCTTCTGTACTTTCATTACATACAATTATTACAGATGCAATATTATAATGTCACCTGCAACCTCCTCCAGTTGCGGCATTATTGTGGTTACCATCAATGATTCGATTATTTTCATATACATATATAATTAGATACGGGGTCCTACTATGTCTATGGGTATTTTCCTATTATGATGTCAACATCTTCATCACCATTAACTGATTGAGGGAGTAGTACTGCATGCTTACCTGTAATAATGAGAAATCCACTTTGATTAGACGCTGCTTTGAACGTGGTGTGGAATGTGTTGGATCGTTCATCTCCTGTAGTTGTTTTAATGAATCTCGCATTTTATATTGCTGCTGGTGGTTTGAAGTGGCTGTCGCCCCCGATGATGATGTTGTGGTAGAAGGAGGAAGCACTACAATGACAAAAGAGAACAAAGAGTTGAGGAACGAGATGAGACAATGTAACATCATAAAATGATTCAAAGATATACATGTAATCAGGTGGCAAATGACAGAGATTACACACATTTGTTTTTTTTTTAATATTAAGCTTTAAATTATTATAACGTCTAGGGAAAAATGTAATGGTTGCAAAATTACATAAAGAAGGACAAATAGAATACACGCGCAAAAAACTAAAACGTTTAGAAAACGGGTATCGCAAACCTTGTTCTTTTGCTATAACCATTTTTATTTTTTTATGTAAATAATAACCCTTTTATTGTAAAACCACAGTCGATTTCGTTAATATCAAGAGCATTTCTGTTTCGACAACGATTTAATTAATTAAAATTGATTAAATTATTTAAACATTTAATTTAATTTAAATTAATTTAAATTAATTTAATTTAATTTAATTTAATTTAATTTAATTTAATTTAATTTAATTTAATTTAATTTAATTTAATTTAATTTAATTTAATTTAATTTAATTTAATTTAATTTAATTTAATTTAATTTAATTTAATTTAATTTAATTTAATTTAATTTAATTTAATTTAATTTAATTTAATTTAATTTAATTTAATTTAATTTAATTTAATTTAATTTAATTTAATTTAATTTAATTTAATTTAATTTAATTTAATTTAATTTAATTTAATTTAATTTAATTTATATTAATTTAATTTAATTTAATTTAATTTAATTTAGTTTAATTTAATTAAATTAAATTAAATTAAATTAAATTAAATTAAATTAAATTTAATTTAATTTAATTTAATTTAATTTAATTTAATTTAATTTAATTTAATTTAATTTAATTTAATTTAATTTAATTTAATTTAATTTAATTTAATTTAATTTAATTTAATTTAATTTAATTTAATTTAATTTAATTTAATTTAATTTAATTTAATTTAATTTAATTTAATTTAATTTAATTTAATTTAATTTAATTTAATTTAATTTAATTTAATTTAATTTAATTTAATTTAATTTAATTTAATTTAATTTAATTTAATTTAATTTAATTTAATTTAATTTAATTTAATTTAATTTAATTTAATTTAATTTAATTTAATTTAATTTAATTTAATTTAATTTAATTTAATTTAATTTAATATAATTTAATGTAATTAAATTTAATTTAATTACTCAAAATTCTTATTTATTTCTTCATTGTCTCCATTGTATTTTCAAGACATTAAATTATATTTACCTACATTGAATATGACATACTTTCATTTCTCCATAGAGTAAATATGCTGGGAAATATAATTTCATAACAACCATATTATTAAGGATTTTTTGTTTGTTTTTTTTTTCATAGACTACCGTTACTAGGGATCACCATAGGTGAGGAGCTTAAACATGAACTGTAACACTTTTTAATGGATAATTCTCACACTACAGCTATTTCATTATGTGTGGCAGTTTCTCAAAAAAAAAAAAAAGAATTTGGAACATTTTACGATGGTGCCGTAACAACTAAAGAAATTCGCCTATGTTTTCGTTTAGTTGTTGTTGCACAGCTCACATTATCTACCTTATTAAAAATTCTGGGTATTTCATGAATGTTTTTAGTTAGGGTCCCACTAGTTCTCAGTTATTCATATGACAATTTCGTAAATTGCTGCTGCACAACCTGCTACATATTTTGAACTTTTAAAGCTCGTTAAATATGAAACATGTTTTGCGGGCTCTGTGCGGCTGGGAAATTAAAGAAAATTATTTTTCTGTTTGTTTAAAAGAAGCCAAGTTGTGTGGTTTGGTTTTTATTTAATGAAGCTGGTGTCTTAAAACAATTTAATGGGCCAACTAAAATAAATATAAAAGTTCGTTTTTTATTTGTCCAGTAGGTAAGGAGAATGTTTTATACAATTTTTACAAAACATTCTTTAGACATAAAATTGTGACAAAGTTTTCTATGGAAATTAAATTTTGGCAAAATTTTCTATAGAAATAAAATTTTGAAAAAATTTTCTATAGACATAAAATTTTCTATAGAAATACAATTTTGACAAAATATTCTATAGAAATAAAATTTCGACAAAAATTTCTATAGAAATAAAATTTCGGCAAAACAAATTTAGAAACAAAATTTTGACAAAATTTTCTATAGAAACAAACATTTCGACAACATTTTCTATAGAAATAAAATTTCGACAAAATTTTCTACAGAAATAAAATTTTCATAAAATTTTCTATTGAAAAAAAAAAATTGATAAAATTTTTTATAGAAATAAAATTTTGATAAAATTTTCTATAGAAATAAAATTTTGACAAAATGTCCTTTAGAAATAAAATTTTGACCAATTTTTCTATAGAAATGAAATTTTGACGACATTTTCTATAGAAATAAAATTTTGACAAAATTTCCTATAGAAATAAAATTTTCATAAAATTTTCTATTGAAAAAAAAAAATTTGATAAAATTTTCTATAGAAATAAAATTTTGATAACATTTTCTATAAAAATAAAATTTTGACAAAATGTCCTATAGAAATAAAATTTTGACCAATTTTTCTATAGAAATGAAATTTTGACGACATTTTCTATAGAAATAAAATTTTGACAAAATATCCTATAGAAATAAAATTTTGACAACATTTTCTACAGAAATAATATTTTAACAAAATTTTCTATAGAAATAAAATGTTGACAAAATTTTCTATAGAAATAAAATTTTGACAAAATTTTCTACAGAAATAAAATTTTAACAAAATTTTCCATAGAAATAAAATTTTGACAAAATCTCCTATAGAAATACAATTTTGACAAAATCTCCTATAGAAATAAAATTTTGACAAAATTTTCGATAGAAATAAAAATTTGACAAAATTTTCTATAGAAGTAAAATTTTGATAAAATTTTCTATAGAAATAAAATTTTGACAAAATTTTCTATAGAAATGAAATTTTGACAAAATTTCCTATAGAAATGAAATTTTGACAAAATTTCCTATAGAAATGAAATTTTGACAAAATTTCCTATAGAAATGAAATTTTGACAAAATTTCCTATAGAAATGACATTTTGACAAAATTTTCTTTAGAAATAAAATTTTGACAAAATTTTCTATAGAAATTAAATTTTGACGACATTTTCTATAGAAATAAAATTTTGACAAAATTTTCTATAGAAATAAAATTTTGACAAAATTTTCTAAGAAATAAAATTTTGACAAAAATAAGGAGAATGTCTTATACAAAATATTCTTTAGAAATAAAAGTGTGACAAAATTTTCTATGGAAATTAAATTTTGACAAAATTTTCTATAGAAATAAAATTTTGACAAAATTTTCTATAGACATAAAATTTTCTATAGAAATACAATTTTGACAAAATTTTCTATAGAAATAAAATTTTGACAAAATTTTCTATAGAAATAAAATTTTGACAAAACAAATTTAGAAACAAAATTTTGACAAAATTTTCTATAGAAACAAACATTTCGACAAAATTTTCTATAGAAATAAAATTTCGACAAAATTTTCTACAGAAATAAAATTTTAACAAAATTTTCTACAGAAATAAAAATTTGACAAAATTTTCTACAGAAATAAAATTTTCATAAAATTTTCTATTGAAAAAAATTGAAAAAAATTTTTATAGAAATAAAATTTTGATAAAATTTTCTATAGAAATAAAATTTTGACAAAATGTCCTATAGAAATAAAATTTTGACAAAGTTTTCTATAGAAATGAAATTTTGACGATATTTTCTATAGAAATAAAATTTTGACAAAATTTCCTATAGAAATAACATTTTGACAAAATTTTCTATAGAAATAAAATTTTGATAAAATTTTCTACAGAAATAAAATTTTGATAAAATTTTCTATAGAAATAAAATTTTGATAACAATTTTTCTATAGAAATGAAATTTTGACGACATTTTCTACAGAAATAAAATTTCGACAAAATTTTCTATAGAAATAAAATTTCGACAAAATTTTCTACAGAAATAAAATTTTAACAAAATTTTCCATAGAAATAAAATGTTGACAAAATTTTCTATAGAAATAAAATTTTGACCAAATTTTTCATAGAAATAAATTGTATTTCTATAAAATTTCTATAGAAATACAATTTTGACAAAATTTTCCATAGAAATAAAATTTTGACATAATTTTCTACAGAAATAAAATTTTCTATAGAAATAAAATTTTGACAAAATTTTCTAAGAAATAAAATTTTCTATAGAAATTAAATTTTGATAAAATCGTCTATAGAAATAAAATTTTGACCAAATTTTTACAAAATTTTCTATAGAAAAAAAAAATATTGACAAAATTTTCTATAGAAATAAAATTTTGACAAAATTTTCTATAGAAATAAAATTTTGACAAAATTTTCTATAGAAATAAAATTTTGACAAAATTTTCTATAGAAATAAAATGTTGATAAAATGTTCTATAGAAATAAAATTTTGACAAAACTTTCTATGATTAGTACTTAAATCATATTTGTTGTTTTGATCTCAGCTTAAAAACCATTGCGTTGACTAAACTACAAGAGTAGATTAACCAACAGAGGAACTACCAGAATTTGTTCTGATAGTTGGTTGATAGTTTTGCTGCAAGTAGAGGATACTGATGAGGAATGTGGTAATTCCGAAACGTGCGTCCATCCAACCATCTTGCAGTCTAAAGGGCTTTGGCCAAATAAATTTGACAAACATTCGTTTCCTCTGTTGGTTAAGCTACTCTTTTAGTTTAGTCAACGCAATGGGTTTTAAGCTGGGATCAAAACAACAAATATGATATAAAATTTTGACAAAATTTTCTTTAGAAATAAAATTTTGACGAAATTTCCTATAGAAATAAAATTTTGGCGAAATTTCCTATAGAAATAAAATTTTCTTAATCTTTAATTTCCTAATCTACAATTGTTGAATAGTACCGAGTTACTGTCCATCAACGACATGAATGATTTGCAAAAAGTTGCCGTCGACTTTGGTGATATAAAAATGAAATTTTTATATTTCTTTCTTGTCAAATCATATACTACCAGAGTGCAAGCGAGTGGGCGTTTGATGACGTGTATAAAATCAAAAAGCATAAAAACGGTGACGACCGTTTTACGATGGAGTTCAATGGAGCGAACAAACACTGTATGTTAGTATGAAAATGAAAGTAAAGGAAAAGTTGAATTGGAAATTGAATTACGTTCATTGAAAAACAAAATAAAATTATAGACTCCATTTACAAGTACTGTTGTCATTGGTACACGAGTTAATGCAAAAAAAAAACAAAAAAAAGGGATCAAGTGCTACAAATTGGATGGATTTCCCGAATTTATGCTAACGATTTCTACTATAGGGGGAAAGGAAGGAATATGATCGTTAATATGATATCTAATCAAACATCAACACATTTTGTATACATATATAATGAACTTCATTGAACCAAATATGGGCTATTTTCGTTGTCTTTCTCTTGCCCTTTTTACATATGTGTACAACTTTTGCGGTTACGGGTTTATAGGTTCAATCCCAAATTCGACCAAACACAAAAAAATTTTTCATCTGTGGTTTATTCTGGTGGCATATCTGAGTTTTTAAAACTTTTCTAAGTGGTATCATTGCAATGTGAAGTGCCGTACCGGCACGCCTATAAAATGGAGCTCCCTTGTTGTTGAGCTACACACAGAATTGGGCAGCACTCATAATATGAGAGAAGTTCACCACTATTCTGTTTAAAATGTGTACATTCCATCTAAATGAACCTGCCACTATACCGGAACTAATCTAGCCATGGTGAATGGCAGCCAAGCATTCTAAGTTCTTTCCGAGTCAGTATAACGTTGTCCTGACACTGTTGCCACTCGAGCTAAAAATAATCTACCAAAATTTGGAGAAACTTTTACCAAAAAACTACCAAGCAAAAAAAATCTTATTTTGTCAAAATTTTATTTCTATAAAAATTTTGTCTGTATTTTATTTCTATAGAAATTTTAGTCTTATTTTTATAGTTTTCTCAGGCTTCTATTTTTAAATTTGGTCAAAATTTTATTTCTATGAACATTTTTTTTTTAAATTTTATTTCTATAGTAAATTTGATCAACATTATATTTTTATTGAAGATTTTGTCAAAATTTTATTTTATTTTGGAAAATTTGGTCAAAATTGTATTTTTATTGAAAATATTGTCAAAATTTTATTTTTATAGAAAATTTTGTCAAAATTTTATTTTTTTTAGAAAATTTTGTCAAGTTGTACTTTGAAAGAAAATTTTGTCACAATTGTATTTTTATTGAAAATTTTATCAACATTTTATTTATTTTTATAGAAAATTTTGTCAAAATTTAATTTTTTTCAGAAAATTGTATTTTTATTGAAAATTTTGTCAAAATTTTATTTTTATAGAAAATTTTGTCAAAATTTTATTTTTTTGGAAAATTTAGTCAAAGTTGTATTTTTAAAGAAAATTTTGTCACAATTGTATTTTTATTAAAAAGTTTATCAAAATTTTATTTTTATATAAAATTTTGTTAAAATTTTATTTTTTTTAGAAAATTTTGTCAAAGTTGTATTTCGGAGCTGGAGTCATAAAATTTTTGCTCGACTCCTGTAGACTTTACGCTCACATATAATCCTAGTTCTTTGGCTATGTCAAGATCTATGTTTTTCATATGTTCATTGACTTTTTCAAGGATTGGTCGATCAGAGCGATGTGCATCTGCCATATTCTACAGAACGGATGTGCGTTACATGAACTGATATCGCCTACATGAACTGATATCGCCTTCGTTCAAAAATTCTTTTCAATTTTTAATTTTCAAAATGTAACAGGTTGGCTGATAAGTCCCCGGTCTGACAAATAGATGGCGTCGCTAGTATTAAACGCATATTATTTTATATAGTACCAACCTTCAAATGATTCGTGTCAAAATTTGACATCTGTAAGTCAATTAGTTTGTGAGATAGAGCGTCTTTTGTGAAGCAACTTTTGTTATTGTGAAAAAAGATGGAAAAAAAGGAATTTCGTGTTTTGATAAAATACTGTTTTCTGAAGGGGAAAAATACGGTGGAAGCAAAAACTTGGCTTGATAATGAGTTTCCGGACTCTGACCCAGGGAAATCAACACACACAAAAAAATTTTTTTCTGATTCAATCACGAAATTAATTGATCCAATTAATTTTTTAATTGAAATGTCTTCAATCACAGAAATGATAGTATCAATTAAAAAATTAATTGACAGTCAATTAAAAAATTAATTGATCCAATTAAATATTTAATTGATACTATTAATTTGTGTGATTGATTTTTATTTTAATTAAAAAATTTGTTGAATCAATTAAATTTTTAATTGAATATTTTTTAAAACTCAATTAAGATTTTAATTGGAAAAATTTTCGTGAAATTTTTATCTGTGCAATAATTGATTGGTATGCAAAATTCAAGCGTGGTGAAATGAGCATGGAGGACGGTGAACGCAGTGGACGCCCGAAAGAGGTGGTTACCGACGAAAACATAAAAAAAATCCACAAAATGATTTTGAATGACCGTAAAATGAAGTTGATCGAGATAGCAGTGGCCTTAAAGATATCAAAGGAACGTGTTGGTCATATCATTCATCAATATTTGGATATGCGGCAGCTCTGTGCAAAATGGGTGCCGCGCGAGCTCACATTTGACCAAAAACAACAACGTGGTGATTTGCAGCTGTTAACTCGTAATACACCCGAGTTTTTCCGTCGATATGTGACAATGGATGAAACATGGCTCCATCACTACACTCCTGAGTCCAATCGACAGTCGGCTGAGTGGTCAGCGACCGGTGAACCGTCTCCGAAGCGTGGAAAGACTCAAAAGTCCGCTGGCAAAGTAATGGCCTCTGGTTTTTGGGTTGCGCATGGAATAATTTTTATCGATTATCTTGAGAAGGGAAAACCCATCAACAGTGACTATTATATGACGTTATTGGAGCGTTTGAAGGTCGAAATGGCGGCAAAACGGCCCCAAATGAAGAATAAAAAAGTGTTGTTCCACCAAGACAACGCACCGTGCCACAAGTCATTGAGAACGATGGGAAAAATTCATGAATTGGGTTTCGAATTGCTTCCCCACCCACCGTGGTGCAATGGTTAGCATGCCCGCCTTGCATACACAAGGTCGTGGGTTCGATTCCTGCTACGACCGAACACCAAAAAGTTTTTCAGCGGTGGATTATCCCACCTCAGTAATGCTGGTGACATTTCTGAGGATTTCAAAGCTTCTCTAAGTGGTTTCACTGGAATGTGGAACGCCGTTCGGACTCGGCTATAAAAAGGAGGTCCCTTGTCATTGAGCTTATCATGGAATCGGGCAGCACTCAGTGATAAGAGAGAAGTTCACCACTGTGGTATCACAATGGACTGAATAGTCTAAGTGAGCCTGATACATCGGGCTACCACATAATCTAACCTAACCAAACCACCCACCGTATTCTCCAGATCTGGCCCCCAGCGACATTTTCTTGTTCTCAGACCTCAAAAGGATGCTCGCAGGGTAAAAAATTGGCTGCAATAAAGAGGTGATCGCCGAAACTGAGGCCTCTTTTGAGGCAAAATGGTATCAAAAAATTGGAAGGTCGTTATAATCGTTGTATCGCTTTTGAAGGGAACTATGTTGAATAATAAAAACGAATTTTGACAAATAAAATGTGTTTTTCTTTGTTAGACCGGGGACTTATCAGCCAACCTGTAAACAAATTTTTCCATTATTTTCAATCATATTTGAACAAGTGAAATCTTTTTAAAATTTTTCGGAATTTAATTTTTTTGGTTAAATGAAGCTTAAATCACACTTTCCCAACACCATATCAAATGGTATGCCACAATAATAGACGGCACTAAACATCTATTGACAAACAACGAAAAGTCGTCATTACAATATCTTTTACACCGAATTTTCGTTTTGTTTTATTGTTTTTATTGTTTATTCTAAGAGGTTTCCTTCGCATTGTAAAAAAGTTTCATTTGAAGTGAAAATCCTATACTAAATTTATTTATTATATTATCAAATTAAAATTAATCTCTCATAAGTGGACACCTGAAACATGTGGACAATATTTAGGCTAACTAGAGTTTTCAGTTCTGAGAATATACTTAAAATATAGTATATTGTACTAAACTAAATTATATTAAAATCAATTAATTTTGAATAAATTTTCATCTTCAAGTAAGCCCTATCTCCCAATAAATATTTCCATATGGTAAAAGGTCGTGTAACAGACGTGTAACCTTGTATCCAATGCACAAAAAAAAAAAACTTATGGAACATAAACTTACTTTTTCTTTCATTTGACGAAGACAAAGAAAAAAATTCTCCAAACTAAATAACGCATATCGCAACAAAATCCATGGATATATACATACATCTTATTTGAATAAAACGCTAATGAATGAATGAAGTGAGGAAGAAGAAAAACAATAAACGAACAATACTCCCAGAACCAAACAGGATCTTTTGTTTTTTAAATTTACAAGCGTTCAAGACCTTCTCCAGAACTGAATGGTCGTTTTATCTCATCAAAAATACAAAAACACCACACAATGCAATGTGAAGCAGAATTCTTCTTATGCAAAGTATCCTTCAAACATTAACAAACATACGTAAATATATTTACACATACAAGCGCCCTCATATAAATGAAATGAGACGAGAGAAACAAGGATACCCATGGGTAGGTGGTGTTGTTGATGTATCATCCTTAGTTAGATTGTTTTAAGGGGCTATGTGGTATGTCTGTTTACTCTGTAGGTTTCATTTAGGTGCGTAATAATTAGGGATGTCATTTGATACATTTACAAATATTGATCTCCCAGCAAAAAAAGCGTCGCCAAAAAAGTAATGAAAATGTTCTTTTTGGATCCGGAAGTGGTGCAAAATTGACGCAGAAGCGATAAATTTAACATGGGCTTGTCATAGAACGAAAGTCCTCCATTTCAACTGACGTTGCACTGAATTTGCATCACTTCTTTAGGTGTGATCCAAATTCAATGTTTTGGATCTAAAAATTCTGTGATATTTTGTCAATAATTTTTATAATTTTTAATGGATTCTAACGCTTCTCGGAAACGTTTGATCCTTGCTTCTCTAAGTGGTTTCACTGCAATGTGGAACGCCGTTCGGACTCGGCTATAAAAAAGAGGTCCCTTGTCATTGAGCTTAACATGGAATCGGGCAGCACTCAGTGATAAGAGAGAAGTTCACCAATGTGGTATCACAATGGACTGAATAGTCTAAGTGAGCCTGATACATCGGGCTGCCACCTAACCTAACCTTGACCTCAAATATTTTCAAAAATTCACAATTTTTTCAGATTGGATTTAGCATTTTTTTCGACAAAATTTAACATAATTGAAACAAAAAAGCTAAAATTATCCATTAAAAGTATGAAAAAAACCAAGTTATAAAAAATTTAATTAAAAAAACTTCCTGGGTAGTTAAAATAAAGAACATCATTGGGAGTGCATCTTCTGGAAGTGTTTTTAAAGTTATGCCTTTGGAAGAACTTCCAAATTTTTTTGCTGGGCTGGTAAAGCGCTAGATCCATCGTGCCCAGCAAAAATTGGAAGTTGTTCCACAACAATTTCTTTTAAATCACATCCCGGAATACCCCATACATTTTTTTCCACTTCCGATTTTTAATAATCAGCATTCATGATCTGAAAACGTAATGGTTACGAATTTATAAACAAAATTAAAAAAGATTTCCTCTACCGTGACTCGAACCTGTGTTGCCAGTACGATACGCGTTAACAGTCGCCTTAGCACATTGCACCAACGGCAGAATTGCCATAAAAACGTCTAAGACTTTTCATGGTCAAAGAACAAATGAATGCCGTTAATGAAATCGTGAACGCCCGTGGACGAAATCGTGAACATTCCGTTTTGTTTTTGTGTGAACGTTTCCGTTCAATTTTGACAACGTCTGTTCACGATTGCGAAACGCATTTTTTTCTATTAGTGCAAATGAACTTTCCAGGTACAACTTCTAAAGCAATGCAAAGTATCCAAAAATGGAGTACTTCCATCCTATGACAAGCCAATGTAAAATTCATTAGAGATGATCAGAGTTTGCACTACTTCCGGATCACAAATTGGGGATCCAAACTACTTTTTTGGAAGTTCTTTTTTTGCTGGTTGGTGCAATGGATTCTTTCCTTCCATGTCATTGAAAGCAGCAGCTGGGCTCGAGTCCTCAAATATAAAAAAATCAACCCTTCCATCAATGCAACGTAATTCCACGTTTAGGATGTTATAACAGGTTGGATGATAAGTCCCCGGTCTGACACATAGATGGCGTCGCTAGTATTAAATGCATATTATTTTTATATAGTACCAACCTTTAAATGATTCGTGTCAAAATTTGACGTCTGTAAGTCAATTAGTTTGTGAGATAGAGCGTCTTTTGTGAAGCAACTTTTGTTATTGTGAAAAAAAAATGGAAAAAAGCAATTTCGTGTTTTGATAAAATACTGTTTTCTGAAGGGAAAAAATACGGTGGAAGCAAAAACTTGGCTTGATAATGAGTATCCAGACTCTGCCCAGGGAAATCAATAATAATTGATTGGTATGCAAAATTCAAGCGTGGTGAAATGAGCACGGAGGACGGTGAACGCAGTGGACGCCCGAAAGAGGAGGTTACCGACGAAAACATCAAAAAAATCCACAAAATGATTTTGAATGACCGTAAAATGAAGTCGATCGAGATAGCAGAAGCCTTGAAGATATCAAAGGAACGTGTTGGTCATATCATTCATCAATATTTTGATACGCGGAAGCTCTGTGCAAAATGGGTGCCGCGCGAGCTCACATTTGGCCAAAAACAACAACGTGTTGATGATTCTGAGCGGTGTTTGCAGCTGTTAACTCGTAATACATCCGAGTTTTTCCGTCGATATGTAACAATGGATGAAACATGGCTCCATCACTACACTCCTGAGTCCAATCGACAGTCGGCTGAGTGGACAGCGACCGGTGAACCGTCTCCGAAGCGTGGAAAGACTCAAAAGTCCGCTGGCAAGGTAATAGCCTCTTTTTTTTTGGATGCACATGGAATAATTTTTATCGATTATCTTGAGAAGGGAAAAACCATCAACAGTGACTATTATATGGCGTTATTGGAGCATTTGAAGGTCGAAATCGCGACAAAACGGCCCCATATGAAGAAGAAAAAAGTGTTGTTCCACCAAGACAACGCACCGTGCCACAAGTCATTGAGAACGATGGCAAAAATTCATGAATTGGGCTTCGAATTGCTTCCCCACCCACCGTATTTTCCAGATCTGGCCCCCAGCGACTTTTTCTTGTTCTCAGACCTCAAAAGGATGCTCGAAGGGAAAAAATTTGGCTGCCGAAACTGAGGCCTATTTCGATGCAAAACCGAAGGTATCAAAAAATTGGAAGGTCGTTATAATCGTTGTATCGCTCTTGAAGGGAACTATGTTGAATAATAAAAACTAATTTTGACAAAAAAAAAAATATGTGTTTTTCTTTGTTAGACCGGGGACTTATTAGCCAACCTGTTAAGTATGGAAGACCGATCTGCCCATCAACACACGGATTAATGCATGGTATGTAATTCAACCTTTAAAATGCATAAGAAGTAAATTCTGTGGATCGTTTAATGTGGAGGCTATATTTAAGTATGGATCGGTATGGTAGACCGATCGGTCTATATGGTGTCTATGCCTGTATATAGTCCGATATGATGTATTTGCAGCATATGGGGTGACGGATATCAGTAAAACGTCTTTGTGTCATGTTTCAAACAGTAGTAGTTTAGTTCATAAGTTAGCATCACTGGTATTAACATAATTTAGTGACTTGACCTAAATATTTTTTCAATATTGTAGTCACTTTTTCCGACTCTTTATACACACAACATTTTTTTCTGATTGAATCACGAAAATAATTGATCCAATTAATTTTTTAATTGCAATGTCTTCAATCAGAGAAATGATAGTATCAATTAAAAAAATAATTTATCCAATTAAAAAATGAATTGATACTATTATCTCTAGTGATTGATTATTGCTTAAATTAAAAAAACAAATGTTGAATCAATTAAATTTTTAATTGAATATTTTTTAAAACTCAATTAATACCCTGTACCTGTATATCGAACGAAACCCCATTTGAAAGAAAGGCAGCCACTCGAATTCAAATGTATTTGGGTTTCTCTATTTTTGAAAGTTCGTTTCGTTTGTATGAGAATACATTGATCATAAAAAATGAGTATTTTCAAATTTTTGGCCTGAGAGAGAATTCATTCAAATGTTAACAATGTTTTTACTTTTTTCTTGACACATATTGTTCGTTTATTACTCGACAACAAAATATAAAGTGACTTGCCTGTCGAAATAGAGTAACAAAGATCAAGTTTCTTCCGTTTAGAATACGAAAGAAAGCTTTCGTTCGATATACAGGAACAGGACATAAGACTTTAATTGGAAAAATTTCCGTGTATTTTTTTCTGTGTAACGTTTACTGGCTCAAAACATTTCACTTTTCTTCGATTTGAATTCAAAATAATAGCAAACATCAAACTTTACAGAATCCCATAGTGTTTCCCGCGAAGCTCCATATGACATCCCTATTTTTGTTTTTCTCTAATAAATTATTTACCTGAACGTGGTTTTGGAGTAGGTGGCACATGTTGGTGCTGTTGTTGATGATTCTGATGATGATGATTTGTATTGCTTGAACGTGGCCGTGGTGCTGCTCGGGGTGTTGGCATAGGCTCTTCAGCCTCTGAATGTGAACAATATAGGGAAGCATCACTGGCCTCATCTACAGTGTCGGAAGCACGTGTTGTTGGGGTGGTTTTAGAGGTTTTGACCGTATTTGTGGCCACTTTATAACCGGTGGCAGTTGTCATTTTTATGGAATTTTTTGATTTTCTTTGGGCATTTGACACTTGGGGATGCATGAAGGATATGGTTTACACACACACACACACACACACAAATAAAATACTCTTGAAATTCAAAGGACAGGGGCATTCACATAAAATAAGTCAAGGAAGTAGGACAACAAAACTGATTAATTTCAAACAATTTGTTTGTTGTTGTTTTTATTCTTTGTTGTGTATTTGTTGTAGTAGTGTACTCGTCACTGTTGTCAATAGAAATGCATTAGTCATTCGATTCATTCGTCTGAGAGCCGAGACAATCATTCACATTCATTTGTTATGGTTCATATTATCCTTGTACCTCCTCCGATATTTTTTCTCATAAAACATACATTTGCATATCTATGTACGAATGTATGTGTGTGTGTGAATATGACGTTTACGTTTTGTCTCGGAGTCAATTTCACTTTCATTGCGTTCCTGTTAAAAGGTTATGGACATACTCTCACGTTTGTGTGTTTATGGTTGAGAGAGATTTTATGTAGCCTTCTTCCGTTTTATTTCGTACAACTTTTTGACACATGACATTTATGTTACAAATTTTTCCAACATTTTTCTTAATATCATCGATCCAACGAGGAACATATGTATTTTATAAAACATAAACTCTAGAATCACTTTGGAAGCTTTCGATTTCGATTCTTGGAACGTGGATTAATGTAATTTCGTAATATTTCTATATCGTTTTCCGTTTTCATAGACTTTTTATTGTATGCAGAATTTGCTGCTTTTATATTTCTTTTGTTTATTATGGCGTTTCTTTGATATTATTTTAACCACCGTCATTTACGTCTAACCATTTCTACATACGCGTAACGACTGTTTGACTAACTTGGCTTGCCAATGAGTTTACATTACAATGGTGGTTTAGCCCTATTTCAGTCTCCCTTTGTGTAGCATAGATTTTAAGAGAGCGCGCATGTGCTTGACGAATTGTCAGAGTTTGTGTCACAAGAGGGCAAAAGCTTTTTTACATGTTATCAGAGATGCCATATCTTACAATAATTCTCATATTAGGTATTGAGTTATTTTTTTTTTTCAATGGAACAAAGAAGATTTTTTAGACTTTTATATCAGGTGTGGTAAAAAGAAATCCGAAAAGCTGTTTGGAAAACGTGTGCCGAAAACGTTTTTCTTTTGTTTGTTTTTTGGAAAATTTAAACTTTTATCACCAAAAAAATTCGTTTGTTACAAAATTTTTATTATACCCTGCGCCACACTGTGGAACAGGGTATTATATGTTAGTGCATATGTTTCTAACACCCAGAAGGAGACGAGATAGACACATGGTGTCTTTGGCAATAATGCTCAGGGTGGGTCCCTGAGTCGATATAACCATGTCCGTCTGTCTGTGAACACTTTTTTGTGATCAAAGTCTAGGTCGCAATTTAAGTCCAATCGCCTTCAAATTTGGCACATGTTCCTAATTTGGATCAGAATAGAACCCTATTGATTTTGGATGAAATCGGTTCAGATTTAGATATAGCTCCCATATATATTTTTCGCCCGATATGCACTAATATGGACCCAGCAGCTAGAGTTTTATACCGATTTGCTTGAAATTTTGTACAAACATAACACTTAGTCATAGAGTCAAGTGTGCAAAATTTGATTGAAATCGGTTCAGATTTAGATATAGCTCCCATATATATCTTTCGCCCGATATGGACTTATATGACCCCAGAAGCCAGATTTTTGGCCGAATTTGGTTGAAATTTTGCACAGGGAGTAGATTTAGCATTGTTGCTATACGTGCCAAGTTTGGTTGAAATCTATTCAGATTTAGATATAGCTCCATATATATCTTTCGCCCGATATGGACTAATATGATCCTAAAAGCCAGTGTTTTGGCCCAATTTGGTTGAAATTTTGCACAGGGAGTAGATTTAGCATTGTAGCTATGCGTGCCAAGTTTGGTTGAAATCGATTCAGATTTAGATATAGCTCCCATATATATCTTTCGCCCGATATGCACTGATATGGACCCAGAAGCCAGAGTTTTAACCCGATTAGCTTGAAATTTTGTACAAGTAGTACAATTGGTAGTATAGTCATGTGTGCCAAATTTGATTGAAATCGATTCAGATTTAGATATAGCTTCCATATATATTTTTCGCCCGATATGGACTTATATGGCCCCAGAAGCCAGAGTTTTGGCCCAATTTGGTTGAAATTTTGCACTAGGAGTACAATTAGTAATATAGTCATGTGTGCCAAATTTGATTGAAATCGGTTCAGATTTAGATATAGCTCCCATATATATGTTTTTCTGATTTCGACAAAAATGGTCAAAATACAAACATTTGCCTTGTAAAATCGCCACTGCTTAGTCGAAAAGTTGTAAAAATGACTCTAATTTTCCTAAACTTCTAATACATATATATCGAGCGATAAATCATAAATAAACTTTTGCGAAGTTTCCTTAAAATTGCTTCAGATTTAAACGTTTCCCATATTTTTTGTACTAAAATTGTGTTCCACCCTAGTGCATTAGCCAACTTAAATTTTGAGTCTATAGATTTTGTAAAAGTCTATCAAATTTTGTCCAAATCGAATGATATTTAAATGTATGTATTTGGGACAAACCTTTATATATAGCACCCAACACATTTGACGGATGTGATATGATATCGAAAATTTAGATCTACAAAGTGGTGCAGGGTATAATATAGTCGGCCCCGCCCGACTTTAGACTTTCCTTGTTTTGAGTTAGTCTTTTTGAAATTGGTTTTACTCTCTTAATTCCAGCTTTCGCGATACAACGATTATAACGACCTTCCACGTTGTTGTTTTTGGTCACATACACTGAAAAAACAGTGAACCCACCAGGAAAGATAAATTTCGATTAATTTTAGAAAATTTGGAACTTTTTTAGAAAATTTCAACTAAACGCTATTACAAGCGCTGGCATCACTCCGATATGGCAAAAATAAATAAATATTTTTCGACAAATTCAAGAAAATTTATTAGACATAACTAAATTTGTTCAGTAGTTAAAGAAAATTTTGTAGTTTTAAGAGAAATCTTGGAGTTCAAAATTGCAAGAATGTCTTTAGTGACATACGAAGTTCACGATGGACACATTTTTGGTAAAATTTACAAATTTAAAGAAATAATGAACTATTTTGTAAGAAATACGAAATTAGGAAATCTTTATGCTTTATTTGTGTATAACCTTTTCCCATTTTTTAGTTCATTTAACTAACATACGCAAAAAATTATTTGACTAAAATAAACTTTTTCCAAACATAATGATTCTATGAACTAATATAAAGTTAATATGGTTTTAGTGAAATAGACAGTTCACTTTTTTTTGAGTGTATGAGCTCGCGCGGCACCCATTTTGCACAGAGCTTCCGCATATCCAAATATTGATGAATGATATGACCAACACGTTCCTTTGATATCTTTAAGGCATCTGGGGCCAAATCACCGCATTCGTCATCGAGTTCTGCTTCGTATCGAGAAACATTTCGATCGCTGTAAAATTTTGGATCACCGCATTCGATCGTAATTTATTTTGTCTACTACTTTTTTTACATTGCTGTAAACATATGGTAATAAGAAATTGGAAGCAAAAGATGATTTCAAAATAACTTTTTGTGATCAAAATATGCACTCAAAAAAAAGTGAACTCTCTATTTCACTAAAGCCATATTAACTTTATATTAGTTCATAGAATCATTATGTTTGGAAAAAGTTTATTTTAGTCAAATAATTTTTTGCGTATGTTAGTTAAATGAACTAAAAAACGGGAAAAAGTTGTACACAAATAAAGCATAAAGATTTCCTAATTTCGTATTTCTTACAAAATAGTTCATTATTTCTTTAAATTTCTAAATTTTACCAAAAATGTGTCCATCATGAACTTCGTATGTCACTAAAGACATTCTTGCAATTTTGAACTCCAAGATTTCTCTTAAAACTACAAAATTTTCTTTAACTACTGAAAAAATTTAGTTATGTCTAATAAATTTTCTTGAATTTGTCGAAAAATATTTACTTATTTTTGCCATATCGGAGTGATGCCAGCGCTTGTAATACCGTTTAGTTAAAATTTTCTAAAAAAGTTCCAAATTTTCTAAAATTAATCGAAAGTTATCTTTCCTGGTGGGTTCACTGTTTTTTCAGTGTGTATATGTGTAAAAATTATTATGAATCCATGTGTTTTTGTTTTCCTCGTCTTCGGATTCAGAGGATGAGTACAAAGTGGCATTAATAAGGAAAAATATTCGAGGCAAAATCAGTCGTTTAGCATTGTCTGAAGTGCATTGCCTATAAGTGATTCTATTTTGAAGTGAGTGCTTTTAACTAATTGTGTTTTTAACATCCATAGATTTAAAAGACGCTTTCGTCCGTCAAAAGAAGCTTTTAAATATTTTCTTGAAAAACTGAGTTTTTTGAAGCGGCTACTGTATTTTGCCAAAATATATAAATAATACTTCCATTTTCACCAACTCCTTGTTTCTTTTTGTTTACCTTTTTTCTGCTCAAAAATCACTACATACTTCGTTTTCGATAGCATGCTACCTATCGTGTTCAACTTCGAGTAGAAACAATTCGATAACGACTGCGGTGATCCGCGTAAACTACATTACGACGACGAAGTACTCGATTTCGACTGCGGTGATTTGGCCCCAGGTCGCGTTTTCGAAGCTAAAGGCTGGCATAACTCGGTTTGACTCATCGACAAGCGGGACGTGTTAACGTCGTTTAATCACGCTCAAATTTTGGCTATCCCAATATATGGAAAGGGGATTCGTTTTGTGGGGTTAAGGCGAACAAGATTCCGACATTTTTTTTGCCCCTTATAAGTTGCGGTCACTCTAGGCAACCCTTATAATAACATACAAATATATTCTCTGTTCTAGGATTCCGCTTTGTTTCACCTTTGTTTGATGAAGCGCAAGGTGGCCATGCTCTTTCTCTCTCTCTGTCACAAGAGAATTAGAGCACCAGAGAAAAATATAAGCATACGTTTTCATTTGCCTTTATAGCATGTCTGTTGATGTATAGCTTACAAACTGAAGTGGCACATTTGAAGCTCTTTTACATCGTAAATGGAACATCACGCACCATCAATAAACCACGAATTGTTAGGGTGGTGATGGAGACGATGGTTCTTTGTTGTTTGGATTCTAAATGTTATCAGTCATTAACATAATTTAGTTTCTCATTGGACAATCTCATTTAATGCCTTCCCTCTTTTCTTACCTTCTGAGGAGTACAAATATAGAGAAATAAGTGCTAAAAATAGGGCAGGGATGTAGGCAAGAAGATATTTTGCATATGCATTCGTGAAGTATGTGCATCATCGTTCGATGATGTACTTTCCCTCTTTTATTAATAATTTTTAAAATAATCCTTGAAATGAGCTTTACTTAACCACTTGCGTTAGAGTCCTCGTAACCTATAGGGAATACTTTGCATTGTATGTTTTCCTTATATTGATATTGTGTCAAATGCTTAATCGATGAGACATTAATTAAATCACGTTTCACATAATTGAGAATAACGAAAGTAAAAGAGGAGTCAATACACAGTTCTGTTGGGAAAAATGCCATTGAACAATGTAACACTTTTTTTTTTTTTTTTAAATCGTGGCACGACTTAAGAGACTATTGAACATCTTTTAAATAGAGAGAATAACGGCTGATTTAATTATTCCCATAAATCCGGCGGAATTAAATATAAATTAAATGAAATAATAATTAATAAATGATATCAAGTTCGAATCATTCATGTATTCTATTATTTGATTTCCTTCATTTATCGAAAACAAATGAAATAACAATTGTTGGCTTCAGTTTTCTTCTCTTGGATATTCATCTTGGTCAAGAATCTGTATAGACTCATATTCCTATTATTTTGAGGTTTTGCTGCAAATGGATTACCAAATTACGATTGTATGATGAAGGGTACAAAACAATTCAATTCTCCGAGTGTATTCCATTTTTTTTGTTATGTATGGGAATTGTAAAATGGCATCGCTCCCAACTATAACAGGTTGGCTGATAAGTCCCCGGTCTAACAAAGAAAAACACATTTTTTTTGTCAAAATTCGTTTTTATTATTCAACATAACAGGTTGGCTGATAAGTCCCCGGTCTGACACATAGATGGCGTCGCTAGTATTAAATGCATATTATTTTTATATAGTACCAACCTTCAAATGATTCGTGTCAAAATTTGACGTCTGTAAGTCAATTAGTTTGTGAGATAGAGCGTCTTTTGTGAAGCAACTTTTGTTATTGTAAAAAAAATGGAAAAAAGCAATTTCGTGTTTTGATAAAATACTGTCTTCTGAAGGGAAAAAATACGGTGGAAGCAAAAACTTGGCTTGATAATGAGTATCCAGACTCTGCCTCAGGGAAATCAACATTAATTGATTGGTATGCAAAATTCAAGCGTGGTGAAATGAGCACGGAGGACGGTGAACGCAGTGGACGCCCGAAAGAGGTGGTTACCGACGAAAACATCAAAAAAATCCACAAAATGATTTTGAATCACCGTAAAATGAAGTTGATCGAGATAGCAGAGGCCTTATAGATAACAGGTTGGCTGATAAGTCCCCGGTCTAACAAAGAAAAACGCATTTTCTTTTTGTCAAAATTCGTTTTTATTGTTCAACATAGTTCCCTTCAAGAGCGATACAACGATTATAACGACCTTCCAATTTTTTGATACCATTTTGCCTCAAAATAGGCCTCAGTTTCGGCGATCACCTCTTCATTGCAGCCAAATTTTTTCCCTGCGAGCATCCTTTTGAGGTCTGAGAACAAGAAAATGTCGCTGGGGGCCAGATTTGGAGAATACGGTGGGTGGGGAAGCAATTCGAAGCCCACTTCATGAATTTTTGCCATCGTTCTCAATGACTTGTGGCACGGTGCGATGTCTTGGTGGAACAACACTTTTTTCTTCTTCATATGAGGCCGTTTTGCCGCGATTTCGACCTTAAAACGCACCAATAACGCCATATAATAGTTACTGTTGATGGTTTTTCCCTTTTCAAGATAATCGATAAAAATTATTCCATGCGCATCCCAAAAAAACAGAGGCCATTAATTTGCCAGCGGACTTTTGAGTCTTTTCACGCTTCGTAAACGGTTCACCGGTCGCTGTCCACTCAGCCGACTATCGATTGGACTCAGGAGTGTAGTGATGGAGCCACGTTTCATCCATTGTCACATATCGACGGAAAAACTCGGGTGTATTACGAGTTAACAGCTGCAAACACCGCTCAGAATCATCAATACGTTGTTTTTGGTCAAATGTGAGATCGCGCGGCACCCATTTTGCACAGAGCTTCCGCATATCCCCAAATATTGATGAATGATATGACCAACACGTTCCTTTGATATCTTTAAGGCCTCTGCTATCTCGATCAACTTAATTTTACGGTCATTCAAAATCATTTTGTGTATTTTTTTGATGTTTTCGTCGGTAACCACCTCTTTCGGGCGTCCACTGCGTTCACCGTCATCCGTGCTCATTTCACCACGCTTGAATTTTGGATACAAATCAATTATTGTTGATTTACCTCATACAGAGTCCGGAAACTCATTATCAAGCCAAGTTTTTGCTTCCACCTCTATCTCACAAACTAATTGACTTACAGACATCAAATTTTGACACGAATGATTTGAAGGTTGGTGCTATATAAAAATAATACTAGCGACGCCATCTATGTGTCAGACCGGACACTTATCAGCCAACCTGTTAGGTGATAAACTTAGCTTTAGGTGTATTCCTTTGCACACTATGGTGAGTTGATTCCAAAGAGAGTTGCCATATTCGATATAGAAATTTCTTAGATAACGCATTAGCAAAACCGGAATTCTCCACTATTGGAGATTACTTTGTTTGGTGTAATATCGCCATGAAAATTACACCGTTATACATGGTAGTATTCAGAGAATGAAACTGCCTAGAACTTTTGGCCAGCCGATGGCTCCGGATTTAGTCGACCTAAAAAACTTCAAAAACATGCCCGTTTCTGGAATCGTAAATATGAATTTTGGCCACTCAATGAATTGCCTTATGTTAACTCCTTTCATAATAATTGCAAATTTCATAAAAATTGCATCCGTTCCATATGAAATTTGGCCTTCAATGAAGAGGCTCCAGAAGTCAAAACTGATGATCGGTTTATATGTGGGCTATATATAATTGTGCACCTATATGGACCAATTTTCGCTTGGTTTTTAGATGGCATATACTAACATCATATGCCCTCCAAAAGGCTTCGGAAATCAAATCTGGGGATGGGTTTATATGGGGACTATACTAAAAGTGGTCGGATAGGGTCCATTTGCAATACCATCGGACCTACATTAATGTGGAACGCCGTCTGGACTCGGCTATAAAAAGTAGGTCCCTTGTCATTGAGCTAAATATACAAACGGGGCAACACTCAGTCATAAGAGAGAAGTTCATCACTGTGATATCACAATGGACGGAATATTCTAAGTGAGCCTGAAAATATCGGGCTGGCACTATACCTAATATAACCTATTTCGATGTGTTACAAAGGAATGACAATGTTAGTATATCCCTATCGTATGATGGGGGTCTAAAAATCGTCTTTTTCATTAAAATCGATTTTTGTAAATATCAGAAGTCGATTAGTAGATTTTTGGCCAAATCCGATTAGATAAAATGACAAATTTGGACTTTAGCATCCGTATGAGGTCATGCATACATTTGCTAACGAAAGTTTATCTAAGTGGCATCATAGGCGCAATAATCTTATTATCGAGTTAACATCCCCGTGCGGTAGTCAATATCAATTTCAATATTACGGTTGCCACCGTTAGTAGAATTCTACCGAAAATGATAGATTTTTAATTGTTTGCTAGATTGGTAGACTTTGCAAAAATATTCCTCTCCAATCAAAGATGCATTTCACAAATTTTTAATAGTTATAAAATTATCTATAGAAATAAAATATTGACAACATTTTCTATAGAAATAAAATTTTGACGAAATTTTCTGTAGAAATAAAATTTTTAAAAAAAATTTTCTATAGAAATAAAATTTTGAAAAAATTTTCTATAGAAATAAAATTTTGAAAAAATTTTCTATAGAAATAAAATTTTGAAAAAATTTTCTATAGAAATAATATTTTGACAAAATTTTCTATAGAAATACAATTTTGACAAAATTTTCTATAGAAATAAAATTTTGATAAAAAGTTTCTGTAGAAATAAAATTTTGACAAAATTTTCTATAGAAATAAAATTTTGACAAAATTTTCTATAGAAATAAAATTTTGATAAAATTTTCTATAGAAATAAAATTTTGAAAAAAAATTTCTATAGAAATAAAATCTTGATAAAATTTTCTATAGAAATAAAATTTTGATAAAATTTTCTATAGAAATAAAATTTTGGCAAAATTTTCTATAGCAATAAAATTTTTGACAAAATTTTCTATAGAAATAAAATTTTGACAAAATTTTCTATAGAAATAAAATTTTGACAAAATTTTCTATAGAAATAAAATTTTGACAAAATTTTCTATAGAAATAACATTTTGATAAAATTTTCTATAGAAATAAAATTTTGACAAATAGAAATAAAATTTTGATAAAATTTTCTATAGAAATAAAATTTTGACAAAATTTTCTATAGAAATAAAATTTTGACAAAATTTTCTATAGAAATAAAATTTTGATAAAATTTTCTATAGAAATAAAATTTTGACAAAATTTTCTATAGAAATAAAATTTTGACAAAATTTTCTATAGAAATAAAATTTTTACAAAATTTTCTATAGAAATAAAATTTTGACAAAATTTTCTATAGAAATACAATTTTGACAAAATTTTCTATAGAAATACAATTTTGACAAAATTTTCTATAGAAATAAAATTTTGACAAAATTTTCTATAGAAATAAAATTTTGAAAAAATTTTCTATAGAAATAAAATTTTGACAAAATTTTCTATAGAAATAAAATATTGACAAAATTTTCTATAGCAATAAAATATTGACAAAATTTTCTATAGAAATAAAATTTTGACAAAATTTTCTATAGAAATAAAATTTTGATAAAATTTTCTATAGAAATAAAATTTTGACAAAATTTTCTATAGAAATAAAATTTTGACAAAATTTTCTATAGGAATAAAATTTTGGCAATATTTTCTATAGCAATAAAATATTGACAAAATTTTCTATAGAAATAAAATTTTGATAAAAAGTTTCTGTAGAAATAAAATGTTGACAAAATTTTCTATAGAAATAAAATTTTGACAAAATTTTCTATAGAAATATAATTTTGACAAAATTTTCTAGAAATAAAATTTTGACAAAATTTTCTATAGAAATACAATTTTGACAAAATTTTCTATAGAAATAAAATTTTGATAAAATTTTCGATAGAAATAAAATTTTGACAAAATTTTCTATAGAAATAAAAATTTGACAAAATTTTCTCTGGAAATAAAATTTTGACAAAATTTTCTATAGAAATAAAATGATAAAATTTTCTATAGAAATAAAATTTTGACAAAATTTTCTATGGAAATAAAATTCTGACAAAAATTGCTATAGAAATATTTTTTGGTAGAATTTTCTCCGACTCGTTTTTTCCAGTGTGTCGAATTTCAGCAAAATTGTTATACTAATTAATACAGTCTAATTTATTGTTAAAAGTGCGTGTCTTTGATGTTGCTGGTGAAGAACTTCGCTATATGGTGAATTTAGTCCACATGATGTTGCCACCTACGGTAGTAATGTGATTTTACCATATAGTGGAGACAACTACCTTTAAAATTAATAATTGGTATGCGGTGTAACGCCGCCTTTTAGATCTGGAACAACTGTTATACGTTCAGTATTACTTTTCATCAATTACTTTTATAAAATTATACCAGAATATGAAGTCGTGTTCATAGACATAAGAAAACGCAAAACATTTTAATAAATGCTTCATCTACGAGTCCTTCAGAAATAATATCAGTTTTACTCTCCAAATGGAAACATGTTATTACATGGTAACTAATTTCGCCCCCATATACTACATTCTATTTTGAATAATTCTTTACAAGGCTAAACTATTTACACATAAATGTTTAATAAACATTAATCCTCTAGGATTTGTGAAGAAATTTTCGTCTGCAGCCAAGGACACCTATGACCGCAACAATAACTTGTGCGTTTCTCACAAATGAAATAAACACCCATAGACGGCCTTGATAACATACCCTTCAAAAACGAAACCCCTTCCATTTTGCTTCAACTCTAAACCACAAAATTCAAATTAAATATTTCACCCTCACTTATAGGAAAGAAAATTACAATATTTATTTTACCAAAAACCAAGTTATAAGTTTTTTCGTTTAAAAATATTTTAAGTACATGACATCAATTTCTCCCCCTAATCACGGAAACCATTTCATACAAAAACGGAAAAAGTTCAACTTTTTTTGTAATTTTCAAATTTCAAGGTTCATTGTTTCAATGAAATCCTCCCCATAACAACACATAGTGACTCTTGGTGTTGGAAAATGTTCAACATTAACTTAAAGACGTTGGATTGACTTGGGCTTTTTCATTATTTTGTGAAGGTAACTGATGTCAATTGATGATAAGCATTTCAGTTTTCAAAAGATTTCAAAAGGCATTTTCACACCTTTTGCCCAAGGAGAAAAAACGTCAACAACACTAGCAAACTATTCAACTGCAGTATACAGTGCAGCAACTTTTGCGTTTTTTTTTCCAAAGCTAATGTCGTCTTTTCTTTGGTGGGAGTAAGTATTTTCTTGTTGTTCCTCATGCATAGGACTCCATTTTTTTTTTTTTACATTTCTGAGGTGCAAACAAGTTAAGTTAAGGGGTTGTACGATTAGTGTTAAACAGAATGCAAGTTTGCGAACAATTTTGAAAAACGGCAATAAAAAATTTGATACTCAATGTTAATGAGGAAACTCGTAAATATGTAGGTATGTCCATCACGGTTGCCACTCGACTCAAAAATAGTCTACCAAAAATAAAAAATAACAAAAAACTACCAAACAAATAAAAACCTTATTTTGTCAAAATTTTATTTCTATAAAAAATTTTGTCTAAATGTTATTTCTATACAAAATTTCGTTAAAATTTTATTTATATGGAAAATTTTCTCAAAATTTTATTTCTATGGGAAATTTTCTCAAAACTTTATTTCTATAGAGAATTTTCTCAAAACATTATTTCTATAGAAAATTTTGTCAAAATTTTATTTCTATAAAAAATTTTATTTCTATAGAAAATTTTGTCAAAATTTTATTTCTATAGAAAATTTTGTTAAAATTTTATTTCTATAGAAAATTTTGTAAAAATTTTATTTCTATAGAAAATTTTGTCAAAATTTTATTTCTATAGAAAATTTTGTCAATATTTTATTTCTATATAAAATTTTGTCAATATTTTATTTCTATAGAAAATTTTGTAAAAATTTTATTTCTGTAGAAAATTTTGTCAAAATTTTATTTCTGTAGAAAATTTTGTCAAAATTTTATTTCTGGAGAAAATTTTGTCACAAGTTTATTTCTATAGGAAATTTTGCCAAGATTTGATTTTGATAGAAAATTTTGTAAAAATTTTATATCTATAGAAAATTTTGTCAACATTTTATTTCTGTAGAAAATTTTGACAAAATTTTATTTCTATAGAAAATTTTGTCAACATTTTCTTTCTGTAGAAAATTTTGTCAAAATTTTATATCTCAAAAAAAAAAAAAAAATAGTCAAAATGTTATTTCTACAGAAAATTTTGTCAGCTTTTATTTCTACAGAAAATATTGTCAAAATTTTATTTCTATAGAAAATTTTGTCAAAATTTTATATCTACAGAAAACTTAGTCAAAATTTTATTTCTGTAGAAAATTGTTTCAAAATTTTATTTCTATACAAATTTAGTTAAAATTCTATTCCTATAGAAAATATTGTCAGAAGTTTATTTCTATAGGAAATTTTGCCAAGATTTGATTTTGATCGAAAATTTTGTCAAAATTTTATATCCATAGAAAATTTTGTCAAAATTTTATTTCTGTAGAAAATTTTGTCAAAATTTTATATCTATAGAAAATTTTGTCAAAATTTTATATCTATAGAAAATTTTGTCAAAATTTTATTTCTGTAGAAAATTTTGTCAAAATTTTATATCTATAGAAAATTTTGTCAAAATTTTATTTCTATAAAAAATTTTATTTCTATAGAAATTTTTGTCAAAATTTTATATCTATAGAAAATTTTGTCAAAATTTTATATCTATAGAAAATTTTGTCAAAATTTTATATCTATAGAAAATTTTGTCAAAATTTTATATCTATAGAAAATTTTGTCAAAAATTTTATCTCTAAAAAAAATTTTGTCAAAATTTTATTTCTATACCAATTTTGTTAAAATTTTATTTCTGGAGAAAATTTTGTCAAAATTTTATTTTTATAGAAAATTTTGTCAAAACTTTATTTCTATTGAAAAGTTTGTAAAAATTATATTTCTATACAAATTTTATGTCTGGCGAAAATTTTGTCAAAATTTTATTTCTATAGGAAATTTTTCCACAATTTCTTTTTGATAGAAAATTTTGTCAAAACTTTATTTCTATTGAAATGTTTGTAAAAAATTTTTTTCTATAGAAAATTTTGTCAAAATTTTATTTGTATAGAAAATTTTCTCAAAATTTTATTTCTATAGGAAATTTTTTCAAAATTTTAGTTTGGTAAAAAATTTTGTCAAAATTTTTTTTTATAGATTTTTTTTTCAACATTTTATTTCTATAGAAAATTTTGTTAAAAATTGTCTTTCTAGAGACAATTTTGTCAAAATTTTATTTCGATAGAAAATTTTGTCAAAATTTTATTTCTATACAAAATTTTGTCAAAATTGTATTTCTATAGAAAATTTTATTTCTTTAAAAAAATTGTCAAAAATTTTATCTCTAAGAAAATTTTGTCGAAATTTTATTTTTATAGAAAATTTTGTCAAAATTTTATTTTGATATAAAATTTTGTCAACATTTTATTTCTGTTGAAAATTTTGTAGAAAGTAAATTTCTATAGAAAATTTTCTCAAAATTTTATTTCTATAGAAAATTTTGTCAAAATTTTATTTCTATAGAAAATTTTCTCAAAATTTTATTTCTATAATTTTACCAAAATGTTATCTCTATATAAATTTTCTCAAACTAATATAATAGAAATAGAAAATTTTATTAAAATTTTATTTCTATAGAAAATTTACTCAAAATTTTATTTTTATAGAAAATTTTCTCAAAATTTTATTTCTATAGAAAATTTTCTCAATATAATATAACATGAATAGAAAATTTTGTTAAAATTTTATTTCTATAGAAAAATTTCTCAACATTTTATTTTTATAGAAAATTTTCTCAATATTTTATTTCTATAGAAAATTTTATCAAAATTTAATTTCTATAGAAATTTTTGTCAAAATTTTATTTCTACAGGAAATTTTTGCCAAAATTTTATTTTGATATAAAATTTTGTCAACAGTTTATTTCTGTTGAAAATTTTGTAAAAAATATATTTCGATAGAAAATTTTGTCAAAATTTTATTTCTATAGAAAATTTTCTCAACATTTTATTTTTATAGAAAATGTTCTCAAAATTTTATTTCTATAGAAAATTTTCTCAAAACTTTATTTTTATAGAAAATTTTCTCAAAATTTTATTTCTATAGAAAATTTTGTCAAAATTTTAGAAAAATTTGTCAAAATTTTATTTCTATAGAAAATTTTCTCAAAATTTTATTTCTATAGAAAATTTTCTCAACATTTAATCCTTTTACTACGATTTTTCCCCAATTGACATACCTATCTACTTGAATGTTATCACCTATTGTTTGTCGAATTTTCAGCAATGAATGAAGAGGCGCATTGATTATTTTAATACGCATCCACATGTGAAAATGAATTTGAACTTGGGGTTATCCTATGGCGGAAAACAAATACATTGGAAAAACAGAAAGCAATGGAAGCTGTATAATTATGGCCATATTTATAAATATTTATCGTTTAATTAGCAAATAATTTATTTATTTTTTTCAAATCGAGTATTATTCCCATACGAGAAATCAATAAAACGCCCCTTTATTTTGCTAACAAATAATAGTTTAGAAATTGCCTATTCGCTTTCATTTATTTGCATTTGGATGAGATTGAGATTTTGCTTTTATCTGTAAAAGTGTAATATTTAATAAATTTTTTCATTCAAAATTTATAGATATTTATTCTAAATATTTTATAAAACACAAGTAGAAAATAATTCCAATAAAATATGTTGCGAATTTTGAAATATCCTTTTGGTTCACATTGAAATAAAAAAATTTTGAAAGCTCTTGAATTAATCCTGAAGTTTTGCAATCAATCTTTAAAGATCTTGACCCATTTGATATTTTGATTGAATTTTAATTTTTATGTGAAAATTGTAACTAAAATGGTTATAAATTAAATTGGACTAAGCATTAGAATAACATTTTAGTTTACTTACATCTTTCTTTAAGGCGGGGTAATGTTGGTGAGGGTATGTGTTTTAATGTTCGACCTTTGCGTATTGAGTCCATTAGCTGTTCACGTGGGGATGGTGTTCTTTTAATGGGAGGTGGGAGTTGACGCTCAGATGCCTAAAGAAACAATTAAAAAAAAAAAATTGCAAAATTAATTCAAACCCACAATAAAGCTAAACTATATGAAGATAATTTATTTTAAATTGCATAGATTTCACAAAACAAAAGGTTAAACAAATGAGACCAAAGAAATTTGAGACTTTTGGTGACTTGGAAAATTTAATGTAAACAATTAATGAGGTAAATAACAATATAAAATAAATTTCAATTAACCTTCTTTAGCGGCGGCCTTGACCGAATAAAATCCAAAATCAGTGCATGAGCATCTTTTTTCACGCGTGGAGGAATATCACCATTAACCATAACTTTACGCAATTGATATTTTCTGAAAAAAAAAAACATGTAAATATAAATATATATTATTTTAATATAAATAAAACAGGTAACCATGGGCGATGATTTAATTTTACTTAATTTATAATTTATGTAATTATTAGCAATTATTTCGATCAAATTAATTTGATTTTATTTACTTAAATTAGTTTAATTTAATTTATACAAAATTATTATATAGATTATACTTAAATTTAAATAACTTAATTTTATTAGATTTTATTTAAGCTTTATTTCAAATTATTTCATCCTAAGGTAAAATAAAATAAATAATAATAAAATAAAAACCGATTACTTAATTAAAAAAGTATTTGAGTTTTGAGGCAAAATCAATTACATTTTTAATTGAACCAATTAAATTATTAATTCAATGTGCCAAAGTGTCAATCAATTTTTAGTTAGGAATATTTTAATTTTCAATTAATTCTGTGATTGGTAAAAAAAAATTATATACATTATAATTAATTTAAATAAATTAATTTTATTAGATTTTATTTAAGCTTCTAATTGCAAAACAGTAGGTATCAAGAAAATTATTTCATCTTAATGAATAATAATAACATAATTAATAACTGATTACCTAATTAAAAAAGGTAATTGAGTTTTGAGGCAAAAATCAATTAGATTTTTAATTCAACCAATTAAATTATTAATTCAAATTGCCAAAGTGTCAATCAATTTTTAATTAGGAATATTTTAATTTTCAATTAATTCTGTGATTGATAAAAAAATATATACATGATAATTAAATTAATTTTATAAGATTTTATTTAAGCTTGCAATTGCAAAACAGTAGGTATCAAGAAAATTATTTCATCTTAAGGTAAAATAAAATGAATAATAACACACAAAAAAAAATTTTTCTGATTCAATCACCAAATTAATTGATCCAATTAATTTTTTAATTGAAATGTCTTCAATCACAAAAATGATAGTATCAATCACGGTTTTAATTGGGCATAGAAAAAATTCTTGATTAAAAAATTAATTGATTTTTTCAGCAAATTTCAATTAATTTTTTAATTGATTCAATTAAAAATTTAATTGATGTTGATTGCAAAACTCAATTAATTTATTAATTAAAAAAGGTAACTATTTTTAATTACTTTCTGAATTGGCTTAGAGTTTTTATTTGGATTAACAAATGATTGTTTGAAATACATTTTTAATTAGTCTTCCGAATTAGATTAAAAAGTTAATTGTATCAATTAATTTTTTAATTACAAATTTTAAAATTTCCAATCATTGACTTAATTAACTTAATGTTTCTATCATGATTAAAAAGTTAATTGTATCAATTAATTTATTAATTGAAAAAAATTTCAACTTCAATTAACTTTTTAATTGGAAATATTTTGGTGATATTTTTTTCTGTGAATAACATAATTAATACCTCATTAGAAAAGGAAATGAGTTTTGAGGCAAAAATCAATTACATTTTTAATTGAACCAATTAAAATATTAATTCAAATTACCAAAAGTGTCAATAAATTTTTAATTAGGATTTTTTTTTTAATTTTCAATTAATTCTGTGATTGATACTTTCATTTTGAAGCAATTTTAATTAAAATATCAATTTGATCAATTCAATTCGTGATTGAATTAGATTTTTTTTTGTGTACCCTCGGTGCGTTTATACACGCAAAGAAAAAAAACGTTTGGAAAACGTGTACCGAAAACGTTTTTCTTTTGTTAGAGTTTTTTGAATTGCTTCGAAAATTTTAAACTTTTATCACCAAAAAAATTCGTTTGTTACAAAATTTTTATTTTTTCAATAAAAAAAGTTATTTTTGAAATAACAACACAGTCCATTTCGTTTATATCAAACACTGTTCTTTTCTGACTTTAGGTCTTTAATAAGACACATTTTACAGTTCAAAATTTAATATAGTACAATGTAATGTTGAACATTTTTTCGTAATCTTCCGAATATATCTGGAATATATGTTAAAAAAACAAAAGCAAAAAAAAACTTTGGCCGAAGCAGGGATCGAACCCACGACCTTTGGCATGAGAGTCGGACGTAGCTACCACTGGTGCCAAACTAAATGTTTGATTCTGTTAAATAAACTTTGTTTATTCGGTTCGTGGGCGCCGCAAGCTATGCTATATAAATATAACTTATATGGATATTTATCTATTGATGACCATAACAGGTACATAGCTCAGTGGTTTTGTGTTGGCTTACAATGTGCATGGTCCGCGGTTCGATTCTCCATCCAGGCGAGAGGTAAAAAAAATTTTAAAAATTTATAAAATCGTATAATTTCTTCTACATTGTTGGTATTACAGGAAAAGGTGTTAAAACTAAAAATCCTCGTGGATGTGAGAAAGATGTGAGGGACAATGCAATTAGCAAGAAAATAATGTTTTTTTTTTTTGAGCTAGTCTTTATGAAATTGTTTTTACATCCTGGAAAAGAATAAACGTTTATCACAAAAAGTATATACTTTTCTTCCAAATACACTTCCTTACAGCGAAAAGCAAATGAGAAACGAACTTTGTTTGTCTAAAATTTCGTTTGGGAGGAAAGAATTATTTTTTTGCGTGTAAAAATAAAATTAAATTAAATTTATTTTGTTGCATCATACCTTGATCTGATATCCTCCATGAGTATCTCATAGGGTGTAAGTTCATATTCGATGGGGGTTCTTTCATAGTTGGCCTTTTTTAAGCGTACACCTCTTCGCAGTTCGTCAATGACTTGCACCCAAAATCGGGCCTGTAATGAAAAAAATCGAAATGTTTAAATTAATTTAATGTTTAAACTAAAATTTTAATTTAATTTAACATATATTACATCTTTTGAAATAATTAAACTCCAATGCAAATAATAGCATGCAACCTTTTTTGTTTGTTTCTTTTTTTCAAATTATTTTTAATCATGCTAATTTGATGGATTGAACCTACTTGTATTGCTCTCCATATTTGCAGTTCTTGCTAGGATAAATCGATAAATTGAAGAGGCATAGTTTATGGATTCAAAAGCAAAATAGAAGAGAATATATTTCAAATCAAAATCGTTAGTTAGTAGAAAAAAGTCTTTCTAAAGAAAATTAAATAAATCTCATGAGATTGAAAGAGACTAAACTCGAGGCACAAACAAATCGGAAATCGTTTTTTTTGCGAAAAAAATCGAACCAAAGACAAAACGCCGATTAACCACATAAATAGGCCTACATAGACAATATGAAATAATCCCAACAAAAAAAAAAAAAAGCGTCGCCAAAAAGGTACTGAAAATGTTCTTTTTGGATCCGGAAGTGGTACAAAATTAGCGCAGAAGCTATGAATTTAACATGGGCTTGTCATAGGACGGATGTCCACCATTTTAACAACCGTTGCACTGAAGCATCACTTCTTAGGATGTGATCGATTTCCGACTATATAAAGTATATATATTCTTGATAAGGGAGAAATTCTAAGACGTTATAACCATGTTCGTCTGTCTGTCTGTTGTATTCACGCTACAGTCTTCAATAATGAAGCAATCGTGCTGACATTTTGCACAAGCTCGTCTTTTGTCTGCAGGCAGGTCAAGTTCGAAGATAGGCTATATCGGTCCAGGTTCTGATATAGTCCCCATACACGCTCACAAAAAATCGCTTCTGTAACATAGACTCCCAAACATATTTTGCTTCAAGTATATATATTTTTGGGTATTGCCCAAACATTTATATGTTTGATCTCTTCCAATATATAATATGTTTGAAAGCATATTGGTCTAAACAATATATATTTACAATCATAATGAATTATGAAAATAAACAGGTAATATAGGTGCTAACAACATAGGTTTTCGACCTGAATGCTCAAAATTTTGTTTCTGCCCAATTGTATATTCCCCCACATCTTTCTCACTTCCACGAGATTTTTTAGTTCTTAGCACCTTTTTCTGTAATACAAACATTGTAGAAGAAATTATTCAATTGTATGATTTTTTTTATTTCAATTTTACCTTTTGCCGGAAGGAGTTTCGAAGAGCGGACCACACAGTTTGTAAGGATCAAAGATGTAGCTGATCAATTGCCCAACTTAATTCAATATCGCTCCCTGTTAAATAGCGCTCCAAGCTACTAAACACATATATGTTTATAGGCTATTTCTAAATTAATATATGTTTGCATCCAAGCATATTATATTTACATACATTTTATGTCCCAAACATAATATGTTCTAACATATTAACATATATGTCCCAAACATGCTATGCTAGTTTATGAACATTATATGCTTGCACTCAAAAATATTGTGTTTAAAAATTTGTGTTCCAAACATATAATGTTTATAGCCAAACATATGAAAAACAGTCTTTTTCATCCGTGTATAAACCGATCTCCCGATTTGGGGTCTTGGGCTTATAGAAACAGTAGTTTTATCCAAATGACCTGAAATTGGAAATCTAAAGGTATTTTGGTACCATAAAGAGGCGTGCCGAAAATGGTGAGTGTCGGTCCATGTTTTGGTATAGCCCCCATATAGACCGATCTCCTGATTTTACTTCTTGGGATTATAGAATCCGTTGTTTTTATCTAATGTGCCTGAAATTGGCAATCTAGAGGTATTTAAGGACCGTAAAGAGGTGTGCCAAATATGGTGAGTATCGGTCCATGTTTTGGTATAGCCCCCATATAGACCGATTTTCTGATTTTACTTCTTGGGCTTCTAGAATCCTTAGTTTTTATCCAATTCGCTTGAAATTGGAAATCTAGAGGTATTTTGGGACCATAAAGAGGTGTGCCAAAAATGGTGAGTATCGGTCCATGTTTTGGTATAGCCCCCATATAGACCGATCTCCTGATTTTACTTCTAGGGCTTCTAGAATCCTTAGTTTTTATCCAATTCGCTTGAAATTGTAAATCTAGAGGTATTTTAGGACCACAAAATGGTGTGCCAAAAATGGTGAGTATCGGTCCATGTTTTGGTATAGCCCCCATATAGACCGATTTTCCGATTTTACTTCTTGGGCTTCTAGAATCCTTAGTTTTTATCCAATTCGCTTGAAATTGGAAATCTAGAGGTATTTTGGGACCATAAAGAGGTGTGCCAAAAATGGTGAGTATCGGTCCATGTTTTGATATAGCCCACATATAAACCGATCTCCCGATTTTACTTCTTGGGCCTATAGAATCCGTAGTTTTTATCCAATTTGCCTGAAATTGGAAATCTAGAGGTATTTTAGGACCACAAAATAGTGTGCCAAAAATGGCGAGTATCGGTCCATGTTTTGGTATAACCCCTATATAGACCGATCTCCTGATTTTACTTCTTAAGCTTCTACGGTCCGTGTATGTTTTTATCGGTCCATTTGGTAAGGCCTCCATATAGACCTATTTCTCTTCTTGAGGGTATAGAAGGCGTACTGATCATGAAAATTGCTTGAAACTGAATGTAGAATTTGCAGATTTTATTTCCCGTAATCATTAAAATAATGGGGGTAAAAATCTACAGATTTTAGATTTCAAATCAAGGAGTAATTTCATCATCTTCTTGCACTCTTATACGACATGTTTATGATTCCTCTAAAACTCAAACAAAATTGGTTCATATAAATCCCGAATCTGATATAATCTTCGTAGGTAGAATCTTTAAATTTATCTTCGGGAAGTGTACTGGTTGAACTGCTCCGTTTGGGAACATCTGTCATCAAACCCCCCTGAAATTTTCAAAGGAAACTATAATATTTGATTCATGGTGGTGGGTAAGATTCGGCCCGGCCAAACTTACTGCTGTATATACTTGTTTTTCGTAATTAGGTTAAAGTTAAAGTGGCAGCCCCATTTATTGTCAGGCTCACTTGGACTATTCTGTCCATTGAAATAATAGATATATTAATTATTTCACAAGTTAATTATTTTGCAAAATTGTATCTTCTTGTCTCGTATAAAAATTAAAAAAATTGTTTAAAGTAATAATCTTTAAATTAACTAATGGCGATTTCGATTGGGAAAAAAGGTGCAACATTCTCGAAATTGATTGCCAAATATAAAAGACACTGTCATAGATTTTGGATCCTGTATCCCTCGCAATATTATTAATTAACAATAACTTTGAAATGTCACTATTATTTGAGCGAAAATACAATGAGGGAAAAAGTAGTGTAACACCAGGGCAACATATTTTTTGCGAAACGAAAACGCCCTAAGATATTGAATCTTTGGATTAAAGAAGGAAAACTTTGATAAATGAAATCTTTATCCTAATTTTAATTGTTTACATTCTACATTTAAAGCTAGACGGCCTGCCAATTTTTTTATTTCAAAAAAGCCGTATCATTGGCCAGGAATCAATACCAAAATCCTTGGGGGAAGGTAGGAAGAATCTTTGGGTCCAATCTTTTTTTAAGTGTACAATCAAAATTTCCTCTATCGAATAGTCCTCTCTTTTAATATCATATATAACTCTGAAAAAATATTGTCGTATGCACAAATATTTTTCTTAAAATACCGAAAATATTTCCTTTCTCCAAAACGAAATTTTAAACCAAAACTTTTTCCTTAATAGCACATTTGTCTCTCTAAAGTCAAATAAATCTTTGTTTGTCTGAAAGAAGCAATTTGAAGCACAAATTAAAACTCTGTAGCTATAAAATTTCGTTACTCAGAAAGAAAAGCATTTTTTTTGAAAACAAAACGTTTGGAAAACGTGTAATCGAAAACGTTGTTCCTTGATTAAATGTTTTTTGAATATCTTCGAAAATTTCTAATTTTTTCGCAAAATAAAAAAATTATGGGTATAACATTATTATTTGTGCAAAAAAAAAAAAAAAAATTTTTGTTCCAAAATCAAGGTTCGTTTATTTTTAAGAAAGTGACCACTGAAGGACATGTTTCTTTTAAATAAAGTTTCTTTACATAGGCTCGTGGGCGCCCAAAACTATGCTCTATAAATATAACAGCACGATTGTGTGCGTTGCCTGTGCCTTCATGCTTATAGCGACAATTGTCTGTTTATGACAATAACAGTGTGGAAATGTATGGTCCGCGGTTCAATTCTCCGTTCAGACGAAAGTTAAAATTTAAAAAAATTAATAAATTAAATTAATTCTTTCTACATTGTTTGTATTACAGAAAAACGAGCTAAGAACTTATTTAACCTCGTTGAAGTCAGAAGTGGGAGAAAATGCAATTAGTAAAAAAAGTAAAAAAAAAAACAAGATTTTTATTTTGAGTTAGTCTTCATGAAATTGTTTTTACATCCGGTAAAAAATCTAAGTTTATCTAAAACAGTATATACTATTCTTCCAAACAAACTTCCTTACAACGAAAAGCAAATGGGAAATGATATTTGTTTGGCTAAAATTTCGTTGGGGAGGAAAGAATTATTTTTTTGCATGAATAATTTTTATTGTGAAATAATAAATTAAAATAAAAAAATATGATTATAAATTTTCTTTAAATTTACATACTAATTTTTAAGGAAATTTATTATTTATTATTAATATTGTATACATTAAAGCTATACACCCAAAGAAAGCTTGTGTAATTTTTCATATTTGGTGAATATTATTTCAGTATAGAGCAAACTTAGTTCTATGCGATTCGGATATTGTTGCTCACAAGTCGTTTTCCAACACTTTAGGGATTATTATGACGTATTATTTTTTTAATTTAAGTGATTAGATTAACTGAAGGTATTTTTTGTTTATAAAAAATCATTAATCAATTTTCGATGACACATATGCGTTTTATTTAATGATAAGCTCTTGGAGGGTTGCCGGGTGCATTTCAATAGATTTAAATATGACGTTTAGGTTTTAGTGGACAAGAAATAAAAGACAAATCTTGAGTATCCTATCTTGAGTATCGATGACGCGATGAAAATAGGATAATTGATTTGTTGGAAGGGGAGAGGTGGGTATACACAGAAAAAAAGTAAACTGTTTTATAGCAAGAATGAAATGACCACGTGTGAAAATTGAACTAAATTATACTCCACATTTAGGGATTTCCACAAATCATTTCTAAAACCAGGAAAACTTTATGTCCTGGTGTACTTTTTAACTACGAATCACGAAAATACATCCTCTCATAGAAGAAAAATATGAAAAACAAGTATATACGACCGTAAGTTCGGCCAGACTGAATCTTGTGTAACCTCCACCATGGATTGCGTAGAAACTTCTACTAAAGACGGTCATCCACAATTAAATTACTTGGGTTGCGGCCGATGGCAAGGCATCTTAAAACTTCTTAATATCATCTTCTAAATTGTAAGTTAGTCTATGCGGGATATATGTTATAGTAGACAAAAGAAAGATCGATTAAATACGTATATATTCAGTTTTTGACCGGTATATATAAGGAAGAAATAACCGATATGGACTTTTGTGCGGCAATTATAGAGCCAGAATGGAAATATGGGGATCGTTTTATATATGGGGGCTATATACAATTATGAACACGAGTCTACCAAAAATGGCAGATTTTTTACTGTTTGGGAACCACCGTGGTGCAATGGTTAGCATGCCTGCCTTGCATACACAAGGTCGTGGGTTCGATTCCTGCTTCGACCGAACACAAAAAAAGTTTGTCAGCGGTGGATTATCCCACCTCAGTAATGCTGGTGACATTTCTGAGGGTTTCAAAGCTTCTCTAAGTGGTTTCACTGCAATGTGGAAGGCCGTTCGGACTCGGCTATAAAAAGGAGGTCCCTTGTCATTGAGCTTAACATGGAATCGGGCAGCACTCAGTGATAAGAGAGAAGTTCACCAATGTGGTATCACAATGGACTGAATAGTCTACGTGAGCCTGATACATCGGGCTGCCACCTAACTTAACCTAACCTACTGTTTGGTAGATTGGTAGAATTCTTAATGTTTTGCAAAATATTCCTCTCCAACTATGAAATGCTTCATAAATTTTCTATAGAAATAAAATTTTGACAAAATTTTCTATAGAAATAAATTTTTGACAAAATTTTGTATAGAAATTATATTTTGACAAAATTTCCTAAAGACAAAATGTTGAAAAATTTTCTATAGAAATAAATTGTTGACAAATTTTTTTATAGAAATTATATTTTGACAAAATTTCCTAAAGACATAAAATCTTGAAAATTTTTCTATAGAAATAAAATTTTGATTTTTGAAATTTTGTATGATTCCCAAAAATAGTAAAAATAGTAAGTTCCCAAATGTGTGGTTAAATTGGTCATGATTTGGCGCCAATATATAGACGATATACTAGAGACCATATACTTACACCACGTACCAAATTTTAACCGGATCTCTTAGAAGCTCTGCAAGCCAAATCTGGGGATCGGTTTATATGGGGGCTATATATAATTATGGACCGATGTGGACCAATTTTTGCATGGTTATTACAGACCATATACCAATACCATGTTCCAACTTTCAGTCGGATCGGATGAAATTTGCTTCCCTTTGAGGCTCCGCAAGCCAAATCTGGGGATCGCTTTATATGGGGGCTATATAATTATGGACCGATGTGGACCGATTTTTGCATGGTTATTAGAGACCATATACCAACATCATGTACAAAATTTCAGCCGGATCGGATGAAATTTGCTTCTTTTTGAGGCTCCGCAAGCCAAATCTGGGGATCGGTTTATATGGGGGCTATACGCAAAAGTGAACCGATATGGCCCATTTGCAATACCATCCGACCTACATCAATACAACTACTCATTATTATACCCCCCATCCTACACAGAAAAAAATTTCACAAAAATGTTTCCAATTAAAATCTTAATTAAGTTTTTAAAAATATTCAACAATGTTTTTAATTGAAATAAAAATCAATCACACAAATTAACAGTTTCAATTAATTTTTTAATTGGATCAATTAATTTTTTAATTGGACCAATTAATTTTTTAATTGATACTATCATTTCTGTGATTGAAGACATTTCAATTAAAAAATTAATTGGATCAATTAAGTTCGTGATTGAATCAGACATTTTTTTGTGTATGGAGGGTATAAAAATAACTAACAAAATCATTGGCGCCAAATCATGACCAATTTAGTTCATTTAGTAGTTCATTCTTACTATTTTTGGTAATTTTACAAACATTTTATTTTGCTTTAGTTCATATTAAATTTATGTGCACGGTCATTGAACTTTATACCCACGTTTAGTTCATAAAATGTTTGAGACATACTTAACAAAAGAAAAATTTCATTGGGATGTGGAAAATTTCGAAAAAAATAACATTTAACTACAAAGAAGTAATATTTTTTGCAATAAAAATAACAAAAAAATTCTGATTCAATCATTAAAAAATACTTAATAAAAAAATTAATTGAGTGAGTTCATGAGCAAATTTCAATTAATATTTTAATTGATTCAATTAAAAATTTAATTGATGTTGATTCCAAAACTCAATTATTTTTTTCATTTAAATCGTAACTATTTTCAATTACTTTCTTAACTGACTTGGTGATCTTCAGCTTGTTTAGTTTAACTGCGGATTTTTTTCAGTGTACCATTGCCTTGAAGTTTCGAATTAATTTTAAACTTAAATTAAATTAAACTTTCCATTATATTTCACATTTTTTGACTCATTCATATATCCGCCCATGGCAATATTGTCAAAAATTCTAAAAACCTAAAAACCTCTTGCTTTCAAAAATCACGAAATAATCCAGGTGACATTTTTGACATCATGTATAAGTTTGCAATAAGGCTATTGCCCATATCTCAATCACAAAAAAAAAATAATAATAAAAAGTTATGAAATATAACGTGATTGAGAGGGGAACAGTAAGATCAAAAGCAAATAAGACGCAGACCTAAAATTGCATTCTGTCTTTGTAGAGGGATTTAAGCTGCAAAGAAAACAAACAAAAACAACAAGAGGCCAAGTTGATTTAAGCCATACCTGTAGTTTAGGCCACGCAACAACATATTACACAAAAGGGCTGGTTATCTAAAACCATAAAAAAAAAACAAAACTGCAACATGGACCACAGGGATTGCAATTGAATGCATGAGCAGATTTGGCGTTCAAAGCAATCAGGAAACCATTCATACCCAAAAATCTGGGCAAATAGAAGAAAGAAAAACAAAAACCTCCAAATAGATTTTTCTAACGATTTCAACATAAAATGCAAATTTGGAACATTAACAGCTTACAATAAAGGCATCATACACTGCCCCTAAAGTACTCTATGGCGTATGTGTACCCATGACCATCTCTCTTCTCCTGGTGGGGATGGTGCGATCGTTTGTTTTTGTTGTTGTTTGCTTTTTGAGGCGAATACGTTTTGAAACATTGCAAAATTTTAGGCAGGATATGATGTAATCATCCCAAATTGTATGCCACAACATTGCGGCTAAATGTTTGTTGTTGTTGCTGCTTTTGGTTTTTGTTGCCATTTCCTTTCCTCTAGGTTGAATGATCACACTTGAATAATTTCCCTATGCCTCGTGTCTCTTTAGTTTCTATGACCAATTCACATTGAATATCTGATGATGAGCTCTACTCCAATGACCATAAATGAAACAATAAAGGTTTCTTGTGGTGCATCACATAAGCGATGGCATACCGCCACCAAAAATCTCTTAAATGTGGCATAAAGGAATAAATTAACATAACGCATATTCACGAGGGTTAATTGGAAGAGCAAAAGAGTTTAGAAAAAATTACCAAAGTTAACAAATGTTCATGAACAGAAAAAAAAAATCACGAAAATTTTTCCAATTAAAATGTTAATTGAGTTTTAAAAAATATGTTATTCAATTAAAATTTTAATTGTTTCAAAAAAATTTTTAATTGAAACAAAAATCAACCACAAAAATTAATAGTATCAATTAATTTTTTATTCGACTTTCAATTAATTTTTTAATCGACTTTCAATTAATTTTTTAATTGACTTTCAAATAATTTTTTAATTGATACTATCATTCTGTGATTGAAGACATTTCAATTAAAAAATTAATTGGATCAATTAATTTAGTGATTGAATCAGAAAAAAAAAATTGTGTGTAAATAAGTTTTTTTTTTAATTTATAAACTGCTATAAAATTAATTTTTTTTTTTAATTGATGCAATCTTTTATTTGTTGTATTTTTAATTATTCATTAAAAAATTATTATACTTTTTCTTTTTATACTTTCTTAAGAATTTTCCTATTGTAACTACATTCACGATTGAATCACGAAATTAATTTATAGGATTAATTTTTTAATTAAAATTTCTTCAATAACATTAATGATATTATCAATAACAAAATTAATTAGCAATAAAAAATATACTAGATTAAAAAATTATTTGATTTCCTCGTCACTTTCAATTACTTTTTTAATTGATAAAATAAAAAAAAAATTCAATTGATTTGGGTCGAAAAATTCACTTAATTTTTCAATATGTTTAATTGTTATTTATTTAGTTTTTAATTATTTTACCTTTAGATGAAATAATTTTATACTTTCTTAGGCATGTTCCAATTGCAACTACACAGAAAAAATTTATTCTGATTCAATCATGAAATTAATTGACACAATTAATTTTTTAGTCACATAATTAATTAGAAATAAAAACTATACTTGATTAAAAAATTATTTGATTTATTGGTCCCTTTCAATTACTTTTTTTATACCCTCCACCATAGGATGGGGGTATATTAACTTTGTCATTCCGTTTGTAACACATCGAAATATTGCTCTAAGACCCCATAGAGTATATATATTCTGGGTCGTGGTGAAATTCTGAGTCGATCTGAGCATGTCTGTCTGTCCGTCCGTCCGTCTGTTGAAATCACGCTAACTTCCGAACGAAACAAGCTATCGACTTGAAACTTGGCACAAGTAATTGTTATTGATGTAAAGGGTGATTCTTTTGAGGTTAGGATTTTCATGCATTAGTATTTGACAGATCACGTGGGATTTCAGACATGGTGTCAAAGAGAAAGATGCTCAGTATGCTTTGACATTTCATCATGAATAGACTTACTAACGAGCAACGCTTGCAAATCATTGAATTTTATTACCAAAATCAGTGGCAGAAAATCCGCTTTTTTATCGACAAATTTTGTTCAGCGATGAGGCTCATTTCTGGTTGAATGGCTACGTAAATAAGCAAAATTGCCGCATTTGGAGTGAAGAGCAACCAGAAGCCGTTGAAGAACTGCCCATGCATCCCGAAAAATGCACTGTTTGGTGTGGTTTGTACGCTGGTGGAATCATTGGACCGTATTTTTTCAAAGATGCTGTTGGACGCAACGTTACGGTGAATGGCGATCGCTATCGTTCGATGCTAACAAACTTTTTGTTGCCAAAAATGGAAGAACTGAACTTGGTTGACATGTGGTTTCAACAAGATGGCGCTACATGCCACACAGCTCGCGATTCTATGGCCATTTTGAGGGAAAACTTCGGAGAACAATTCATCTCAAGAAATGGACCGGTAAGTTGGCCACCAAGATCATGCGATTTGACGCCTTTAGACTATTTTTTGTGGGGCTACGTCAAGTCTAAAGTCTACAGAAATAAGCCAGCAACTATTCCAGCTTTGGAAGACAACATTTCCGAAGAAATTCGGGCTATTCCGGCCGAAATGCTCGAAAAAGTTGCCCAAAATTGGACTTTCCGAATGGACCACCTAAGACGCAGCCGCGGTCAACATTTAAATGAAATTATCTTCAAAAAGTAAATGTCATGGACCAATCTAACGTTTCAAATAAAGAACCGATGAGATTTTGCAAATTTTATGCGTTTTTTTTAAAAAAAAAGTTATCAAGCTCTTAACAAATCACCCTTTAGGTCGTATGGTATTGCAGATAGGCCATATCGGTCCACTTTTACGTATAGCCCCCATATTTGAAGAAGCAAATTTCATCCGATCTGGCTGAAATTTGGTACATGGTGTTGGTATATGGTTTCTAACAACCATGCAAAAATTGGTCCATATCGGTCCATAATTATATATAGCCCCCATATAAACCGATCCCCAGATTTGAACTCCGGAGTCTCTTAGAGAAGCAAATTTCATCCGATCCGGTTGAAATTTAGTACGTGGTGTTAGTATATGGTCTCTAACAACCATGCAAAAATTGGTCCATATCGGTACATAATTATATATAGCCCCCGTATAAACGGACCCCCATATTTGGCTTGCCAATCCTCTAAGAGCAGCAAATTTCATCCGATCCGGCTGAAATTTGGTACGTGGTCTTAGTATATTGTCTCTAACAACCATGCAAAAATTGGTCCATATCGGCCCATAATTATATATAGCCCCCATATAAACCGATCCCCAGATTTGTCCTCCGGAGCCTCTTGGAGCAGCAAATTTCATCCGATCCGGTTGAAATTTGGTACGTGGTCTTAGTTTATTGTCTCTAACAACCATGCAAAAATTGGTCCATATCGGGCCATAATTATATATAGCCCCCATATAAACCGATCCCCAGATTTGGTTTGTGGATCCTCTAAGAGCAGCAAATTTCATCCGATCCGGCTGAAATTTGGTAGGTGGTGTTAGTATATGGTCTCTAACAACCATGCAAGAATTGGTCCATATCGGACCATAATTATATATAGCCCCCATATAAAACGATCCCCAGATTTGTCCTCCGGAGCCTCTTGGATGAGCAAAATTCATCCGATCCGGTTGAAATTTGGTATGTGGTGTTAGTATATGGTCTCTAACAAACACGCAAGAATTGGTCCATATCTGTCCATTATTATATATAGCCCCCATATAAACCGATCCCCAGATTTGACCTCCGGAACCTCCTGGAGGAGCAAATTTCATCCGATCCGGCTGAAATTTGGTACGTGGTGTTAGTATATGGTCTATAACTTCGATGCAAAAAATTGGTACATATCGATCCATAATTATATATGGCCCCCATATAAATCGATCTCCAGATTTGACCTCCGGATCCTGTTGGAGGAGCAAAATTCATCCGATGAGGTTGAAATTTGGTATGTGGTGTTAGTATATGGTATCTAACAACCATGCAAAAATTGGTCCATATCGGTCCATAGTTATATATAGCCCCCATATAAACCTTTCCTCAGATTTGATCTCCGGAGCATCTTGGAGAAGCAAAATTCATCCGATCCGGTTGAAATTTGGAACGTGGTGTTAGTATGTGGTCTCTAACAAGCATGCAAAAATTGGTCCATATCGGTCCATAATTATATAGACCCCATATAAACCTTTCCCCAGATTTGATCTCCGGAGCTTCTTGGAGAAGCAAAATTCATCCGATCCGGTTGAAATTTGCAACGTGGTGTTAGTATATGGCCGCTAAGAACCATGCAAAAATTGGTCCATATCGGTCCATAATTATATATAGCCCCCATATAAACCTTTCCCCAGATTTGATCTCCGGAGCCTCTTAAAGAAGCAAAATTCATCCGATCCGGTTGAAATTTGCAACGTGGTTTTAGTATATGGCCGCTAATAGCCATGCCAAAATTGGTCCATATAGGTCTATAGTTATATATAGCCGATCCCCAATCACACAAAAATTGGTCCATATCGGTTCATAATCATGGTTGCCACTCGAGCCAAAATAATCTACCAAAATGTTATTTCTATAGAAAATTTTGTCAAAATTTTATTTCTATAGAAAATTTTGTCAAAATTTTATTTCTATAGAAACTTTTGTCAAAATTTTACTTCTATAGAAAATGTTGTCAAAATTTTATTTCTATAGAAAATTTCGTCAAACTTAATTATATACGTATTTAATCGTATATAATTAAATTCCTTTTTTTAATTTATTTATTTTATTTTACCTTTAGATGAAATATTTTTTCCTTCTCTTATACTTTCTTAGTAATGTTCTGATTGTAACTACACAGAAAAAAGATTATTCTGATTCAATCATGAAATTAATTGATACATTTGATTAAATAAAAGATTATTTGATATATTCGTCAATTTAATTTTGCAGACTTAAAGGGTGATGCAGAAGATTATATTCTGCAAAATTTGATGACGATCGGTTTGTAAAAAAGCGCAACGTGACTCCATTTGTCGAAATCGGGCCATACATATATATGGGAGCTATATCTAAATTTGATCCGATTTCATCCAAATTCAATACCGTTCGTCCGTGTGCCCAAAAAACTCCCTGTACCAAATTTCATCAAAATCGGTTAATAATTGCGACCGGAATCCTGTGAACAACAAACACATGGACAGACGGATGGACACCAAGCGTTAGATCGAGGTGATTCTGAGTCGATCGGTATATATTTTATGGGGTCTAAAATCAATATTTTTGTTTGGCACATTTTTTTGGCAGATCAAACTTAATATACCCTGACCACTATGTGGTTTAGGGTATAAAAAGTTTTTTTTTTTTTTTTGTAAAATCATTCATATTGAGCCAATATTTTTTAATTGTAAATTAAAATAATAAAAAAAATATATTTCAATTATTTTAATTTAAATTTGATTATATTAATGTAATCTTCTTTTATTTATTTTAAATAATTTTTATTAAATTTAACTTTTATACATTCCAAACTACCCTCGTAAAACAATAAAGTAAGAAAAAAAAAATTTAAATCAAATTAATTTAAATCGAATAAAGTAAATTAAATTCAAAAATATATATTCAATCATTTTCATTTAAATTTGATTCGATTAATTTAAAATCTATTTATTTTTTGTAATTATTTTTTTTATTTAATATAACAGATTTACATTCAAAATTACTCTCGCACAAAAAAATAAAAAAAACAATAAATTAGACAAAATTACATTAAATCAAGTTAATTAATTTAAATTTAATAAAATAAATTATATTCAAATATACAGTTAAACCTCTCAGAAGTAGACAGTGGCGGTCGCTAAAATTTTTCCAACATGTGGGAGGTGTCCATTTATGGGTGTCCAGGTTTCACGCCAATTGCTCACGTTTGAGAGCTGTTCGTTTTTCAGAGCACCCAAATTTGAGTGGTTTCACTGTATATCATTTGTTTTAAGTTTTGATTCGATTAATTTAAAATCTATTTTTAAAATTATTTTTTTTATTTGATTGAAAACATACACTTTTCAAACTACCCTCTTATCACAACTTTAACATTTAAGTATCGATTCAATTGTTTTAAACGATCATCTTATCCGAGGAACAGGGAAAATAATAAAAATAGTCAAGTTTTCCAATAATAAGCCAAGCACACTTCATTCCTTGAAAATGTTGTCTGTCCGTTCGACTGTCTGCCATTGCCGCGATTATAAATAAAGGTAATAAAAAGTGGCAATTCTTCTGGTAAAATATGCACCATAGACAACACCACACTAGTTTCTATACAGAGCCAAAGAAGCAACAGCAGCTTCCGTATGGGTAAGAGTTGTACAGGATGAAAGAAAATCATTGGTGCTTATGCTACTGCTGCTGGGGCATATCACTCGGCCCCACCACCAAGAAAGTCTCCAAAGATTGAAAAGAAGGAAAAACAAAAAGAGTTAAATGGCCACCACATGCAGTGCATGTGCCGCCGCATGACACACATAAATAATAAAAAAATGGCTAAAATAAAAGACCATTTAACGCAAAATACGGCCAAAAACGGCATCACAAACGGCCTCTCTTAGCCCAAGCATCTATGGTTCAGGCTCAGCGGTTGCAAATACAATTGCCGTTAAATCTGTGTTGCAACATATTAAGTCGCAAAAACACCCAGGAAAATAGGAAAACAAAAACGCAAAGTTAAACGCATCAGTAAATACAGAGATTTAAATGATAAGACTATTGAAACGCGGCGTGGAGAAGTGTGTTAGACCTCTGTGTACCCGTCCGTCCGTCTGTCCATCCGATTGACGTGATTGCTGTTACATGGCAACGCCTTTGCGCATGAGCTCTTCAACATTAGCAGTAGCGATTTAGGAATTGAAAATTCAAATACCCGTTGCAGAAACAAAAAACTGAGGCAGCCTGCCATCTAACCAACAAACCAGAACTGATTTGAAACAAACTGTTTTGTTACGGCTAAGCCATTTCAGCTATTCATTCCAGAAATTGCTGCCTTTATATAGAGTATGCTGTATCAATGTGATTAGGCGAGGAATGATGATGATCATCATGATTGTTAGTGACTACAAAATAGCAATTTCAAATGGTAAATTTGTACAAAATTTCCAACAGATTGTAAAAATTTAGAAAATTGATCAGGATTCTGTGGCCTTCATTTCAGAAGGCAATAAAATTTTGACAAAATTTTCTACAGAAATAAAATTTTAAGAAAACTATAGAAATAAAAATAAATAAAAATTTTCTATAGAAATAAAATTTTAACAAAATTTTCTATAGAAATAAAATTTTGACAAAATTTTCTATAGAAATAAAAATATGAGAAAATTTTCTATACAAATAAAATGTTGACAAAATTTTCTATAAAAATAAAATTTCGGCAAACTTTTCTACAGAAATAAAATTTTGACAAAATTTTCTAGAGAAATGAAATTTTGACAAAATTTCTATACAAATAAAATTTTGACAAAATTTTCTATAGAAATAAAATTTTGACAAAATTGTCTATAGAAATAAAATTTTGACAAAATTGTTTATAGAAATAAAATTTTGACAAAATTTTCTATATTTGACAATAGTTTCTATAGAAACAAATTTTGACAAAATTTTCTATAGAAACAAATTTTGACAAAATTTTCTATAGAAACAAAAGTTTGACTAAATTGCCTATAGAAATAAAAAGTTTAGAAAATTTTCTATAGAAATAAAATTTTGCGAAAATTGTCTATAGAAATTAAAATTTGACAAAATTTTCTATAGAAATAAAATTTTGACAAAATTTTCTATAGAAATAAAATTTTGACAAAATTTTCCAAGGAAAAAAAAATTTGACAAAATGTTCTATAGAAATAAAATTTTGACAAAATTTTCTATAATTTTGACAAAATTTTCTATAGAAATAAAAATTTTAACAAAATTTTCTATAGAAATAAAGTTTTGACAAAATTTTCTATAGAAATAAAGTTTTGACAAAATTTTCTATAGAAATAAAGTTTTGACAAAATTTTCTATAGAAATAAAATTTTGACAAAATTGTTTATAGATATGAAATTTTGATAAAATTTTTTATAGAAATGAAATTTTGACAAAATTTTCTATAGAAATAAAATTTGGAAAAAAAATTCTGTAGAAATAAAATTTTGACAAAATTTTCTATAGAAATAAAATTTTGACAAAATTTTCCAAGGAAAAAAAATTTGACAAAATGTTCTATAGAAATAAAATTTTGACAAAATTGTTTATAGAAATAAAATTTTGACAAAATTTTCTATATTTGACAAAAGTTTCTATAGAAACAAATTTTGACAAAATTTTCTATAGAAACAAATTTTGACAAAATTTTCTATAGAAACAAAAGTTTGACTAAATTGCCTATAGAAATAAAAAGTTTAGAAAATTTTCTATAGAAATAAAATTTTGCGAAAATTGTCTATAGAAATTAAAATTTGACAAAATTTTCTATAGAAATAAAATTTTGACAAAATTTTCTATAGAAATAAAATTTTGACAAAATTTTCTATAGAAATAAAATTTTGACAAAATTTTCCAAGGAAAAAAAAATTTGACAAAATGTTCTATAGAAATAAAATTTTGACAAAATTTTCTATAATTTTGACAAAATTTTCTATAGAAATAAAAATTTTAACAAAATTTTCTATAGAAATAAAGTTTTGACAAAATTTTCTATAGAAATAAAGTTTTGACAAAATTTTCTATAGAAGTAAAATTTTGACAAAATTTTCTATAGAAATAAAATTTTGACAAAATTTTCTATAGAAATAAAATTTTGACAAAATTTTCTATAGAAATAAAATTTTGACATAATTTTCTATAGGAATAAAGTTTTGCCAAAAATTTCTATAGAAATAAAAATTTGAGAAAATTTTCTAAGGAAATAACATTTTGACAAAATGTTCTATAGAAATAAAATTTTGACAAAATTTTCTATAGAAACAAAATTTTGACAAAATTTTCTATAGAAATAAAATTTTGACAAAATTTTCTATAGAAATAAAATTTTGACAAAATTTTCTATAGAAATGAAATTGTGACAAAATTTTCTATAGAAATAAAATTTTGACAAAATTTTTTATAGATATAAAATTTTGACAAGATTTTATATAGAAATGAAATTTTGACAAAATTTTCCATAGAAATATAATTTGGAAAAAAAATTCTGTAGAAATAAAATTTTGACAAAATTTTCTATAGAAATAAAATTTTGACAAAATTTTCTACAGAAATAAAATTTTGACAAAATTGAAATAAAATTTTGAGAAAATTTTCTATAGAAACAAAATTTTTAGAAAATTTTCGATAGAAATAAAAGTTTGAATAAATTGCCTATAGAAATAAAATTTTGACAAAATTTTCTATAGAAAAAAAATTTTGACAAAATTTTCTATAGAAATAAAATTTTGACATAATTTTCTATATGAATAAAATTTTGCGAAAATTTTCTATAGAAATAAAAATTTGAGAAAATAGAAATAAAATTGTGACAAAATTTTGTATGTAAACAAAAATTTTTATAGAAATACAATTTCGGCACAATTTTCTACAGAAGTAATATTTTGAGAACATCTTCTATAGAAATAAAATTTTGACAAAATTTTCTAAAGAAAAAAAATTTTGACAAAATTTTCAATAGAAATAAAATTTTGACAAAATTTTCTATGGAAATAAAATTTTGACAAAATTTTTTATAGAAATGAAATTTTGACACATTTTCTATAGAAATAAAATTTGGAAAAAAATTCTGTAGAAATAAAATTTTGACAAAATTTTCTATAGAAATAAAATTTTAACAAAATTGTTTATAGAAATGACATTTTGACAAAATTTTCTATAGAAATAAAATTTTGACAAAATTGTTTATAGATATGAAATTTTGATAAAATTTTTTATAGAAATGAAATTTTGACAAAATTTTCTATAGAAATAAAATTTGGAAAAAAAATTCTGTAGAAATAAAATTTTGACAAAATTTTCTATAGAAATAAAATTTTGACAAAATTTTCTACAGAAATAAAATTTTGTATAGATATAAAATTTTGACAAAATTTTCTATAGAAATAATATTTTGACAAAATTTTTCATAGAAATAAAATTTTGACAATATTTTCTATAGGAATAAGATTTTGAAATTTCTATATTTGACAAATTTTTTTATATTTGACAAAATTTTCTATATTTGACAAAATTTTCTATAGAAAAAAAAATTGAGAAAATTTCCTATAGAAATAAAAGTTTGACAAAATTTTCTATAGAAATAAAATTTTGACAAAATTTTCTATAGAAATAAAATTTTGACAAAATTTTCTATAGAAATGAAATTTTGACAAAATTTTCTATAGAAATAACATTTTGACAAGATTTTCTATAGAAATAAAATTTTGACAATATTTTCTATAGAAATAAAATTTTGACAAGATTTTCTATAGAAATAAAATTTTGACAATATTTTCTATAGAAATAAAATTTTTACAATATTTTCCATAGAAATAAGATTTTGACAAAATTTTTAGAAATCCTCTTGGTTAACGCTGATTGGTTTCCTCTGCCAAATACTCAATGCTTTGGAAGACTATACAAAACCATTGGTACTGAGTACAATGGAAACCTGTAGTATTTACTCTTCTACTAGCCCATAAAATTAACATAAATCTGTTGACATTTTGCCACCAAACCCATAATTATCTAAAACTTCATTGTTTTTATTTATGGTGCCACAATTATGGTGGCATTTCTGAGGCAAGCCGAATGCTGTTGCATTAATGTCGCAAAACTGGGTTGCCCAGTTTGTCCGTCCGCCACTCTGCCCGTCTGTATTGTTTTTGCTTATGCGTGTGAACGAAATTTTTAAGACAAAGTTTTTGTTTTTCTTTTTTTGCTTTGACTGACTCCTATGCACTTTTTATTTTGTTTCTGGATTATCTTTGAAAATCCCCCACCACAAAGATTTTCAGGGGATATTGCATAAATTTTACGATAAAACTCTATAGAATTATAAGACATGTGAGTATTTGTCACAATGTACTGTTGAAAAAATCATTTTGCTTTTTTGTTTCTTTGATATTTTACGAAAGCCCCTAATGTGAGCATTTCGTAAAATGTGTCATTGTGATTTTAAGCTGAGTGGATGAACGAGTCGAAAAAAATAAATAAAAGCATTTTGTTTGAATGCATTTTGACAAAAACAAAATCAAGAAAACGTTAACTGTCTTCGGGGTAGACAGTATGCCAACAAAAATATCTCATATGCGATGGATTTTGTGACAGGTTGGGTTTTTTTTTTTATTTTCTGAAAAAAAAAAACAGAAATCCGCTTTTTGCCGTACATATGGTGGCCAAGTCGGCGTCTTAAAGCATTGACGGGATTCAGCGTCATTGCGACTCTGGGTGATTATGCGCTTTGTTGCATTTTACATAATTTGCATAAATTACTCAAAATAATAATAAAAAAAACTGAAATGAAAACCTAAATTGTAAACAAATCTCGTTCAAATAAGTATGAAATTGGTTTAAGTATATTTTTGATAAGTGTTACACAATTCAGTGCCCCAAAACAATCGACCGGTTATGATAGGAGCAAGCACGTATATTTAATTTTTGGTTTTTATTTTGGTCTCCTCTAAATGTCCATCTGGTCTGTGGACTGTCTATCAAAAACCATTTCGCGGCACATAGTAGGCCACACGAAAATAATATTCCGTCATTAATGGTAGAGTTGTCATTTCGATAAATAGAGGCTATAGCAATACTGTGGCCAAGAAGTGAATTATTTTTTAAAATTTTTAATCTTTTATCAATTTCACCCCCTTCAACTAAAATAAAAAGAACAAACAGAATTCATCGACCGTAAGGTCAAAATAAATGCCGAATAGTATTGTTGTCTGCCAGGACTGTATAGAACGGCAGTCCACCATATTGTGGCACCGACCATATTTCAGCAGGACTCATCAACATCGCATTCAGCACGATCCCAATTCGATGGATTTTTTACTACTGGGACATTTCAGAGAGTGAGGTTGTCACTAAAAAAAGTCTAAAGTCGGGCGGGGCTGACTATATTATACCCTGCACCACTTTGTAAATCCACATTTTCGATACTATACCAAATCCGTCAAATGTGTTGGGTGCTATATATAAAAGTTTTTGTCCCAAATAAATACATACGTTTAAATCTGACACTATCCGAACAAAATTTATAATCAATAAAATTTTGACAAAATTTTATTTCTATAGAAAACTTTTCTCAAAATTTTATTTCTATAGAAAATGTTCTCACAATTTTATGTCTATGAAAAATTTTGTGATAATTTTATTTCTATTAAAAATTTTGTCAAAATTTTATTTCTAGAGAAAATTTTGTGAAAATTTTATTTCTATATATTTTTTTTTAAATTTTATATCCATAAATTTTTTTTTCTTCAAAATTTTATTTCTATAATTTTTTTTTCAAAATTTTATTTCTATAACATTTTTTTCAAAATGTTATTTCTATATTTTGTAAAATTTAATTTCTGTAAAAATTTTTATTTCTATAAAAAATTTTATTTCTATAGAAAAATTTGCAATTTTTTTTATAGATAATATTGGCAAAATTTTATTTCTATATACAACTGTTTCAAAATTTTATTTGTATAGCAAATTTTCTCAAAATTTTATTTTTATAGAAAATTTTCTCAAAATTTTATGTATATGAAAAATTTTGTGATAATTTTATTTCTATTGAAAATTTTGTCAAAATTTTATTTCTATTGAAAATTTCGTCAAAATTTTATTTCTATAGAAAATTTTGTGAAAATTTTATTTCTATAAATTTTCTTTCAAAATTTTATTTCTATAAAAAATTTTGTCAAAATTTTATCTCTATAGAAAATTTTGTCAAAATTTTATTTCTATAGAAAATTTTGTCAAAATTTTATTTCTGTAAAATATTTTGTCAAAATTTTATTTCTGTAAAATATTTTGTCAAAATTTTATTTCTATAGAAAATTTTGTCAAAATTTTATTTCTATAGAAAAGTTTGTCAAAATTTTATTTCTATAGAAAATTTTGTCAAAATTTTATTTCTGTAAAATATTTTGTCAAAATTTTATTTCTATAGAAAATTTTGTCAAAATTTTATTTCTATAGAAAATTTTGTCAAAATTTTATATCTATGGAAAATTTTGTCAACATTTTATTCCTATAGAAAATGTTGTTAAAATTTTATTTCTATAGAAAATTTTGTCAAAATTTTATTTCTATAGAAAATTTTGTCAAAATTTTATTTCTGTAAAATATTTTGTCAAAATTTTATTTCTGTAAAATATTTTGTCAAAATTTTATTTCTATAGAAAATTTTGTCAAAATTTTATTTCTATAGAAAATTTTGTCAAAATTTTATTTCTATAGAAAATTTTGTCAAAATTTCATTTCTATAGAAAATTTTGTCAAAATTTTATTTCTGTAAAATATTTTGTCAAAATTTTATTTCTATAGAAAATTTTGCCAAAATTTTATTTCTATAGAAAATTTTGTCAAAATTTTATATCTATGGAAAATTTTGTCAACATTTTATTCCTATAGAAAATGTTGTTAAAATTTTATTTCTATAGAAAATTTTGTCAAAATTTTATTTCTATAGAAAATTTTGTCAAAATTTTATTTCCATAAAAAATTTTGTCCAAATTTTAATCCTATAGAAAATTTTGTTAAAATTTTATTCCTATAGAAAATTTTGTCAAAATTTTATTTCTATAGAAAATTTTGTCAAAATTTTATTTCTATAGAAAATTTTGTCAAAATTTTATTCCTATAGAAAATTTTGTTAAAATTTTATTCCTATAGAAAATTTTGTCAAAATTTTATTTCTATAGAAAATTTTGTCAAAATTTTATTTCTATAGAAAATTTTGTCAAAATTTTAATCCTATAGAAAATTTTGTTAAAATTTTATTCCTATAGAAAATTTTGTCAAAATTTTATTTCTATAGAAAATTTTGTCAAAATTTTATTTCTATAGAAAATTTTGTCAAAATTTTATTCCTATAGAAAATTTTGTTAAAATTTTATTCCTATAGAAAATTTTGTCAAAATTTTATTTCTATAGAAAATTTTGTCAAAATTTTATTTCTATAGGCAAGTTATTCAAACTTTTATTTCTATCGAAAATTTTCTCAAAATGTTTCTATAGAAAATTTTGTCAAAATTTTATTTCCTTAGAAAATTTTGTCAAAATTTTATTTCTATAGAAAATTTTGTCAAAATTTTATTTCTATAGGCAATTTATTCAAACTTTTATTTCTATCGAAAATTTTCTCAAAATGTTTCTATAGAAAATTTTGTCAAAATTTTATTTCTATAAAAATTTTTGTCAAAATGTTATTTCTATAAAAAATTTTGTCAAAATTTTAATCCTATAGAAAATTTTGTTAAAATTTTATTCCTATAGAAAATTTTGTCAAAATTTTATTTCTATAGAAAATTTTGTCAAAATTTTATTCCTATAGAAAATTGTCAGAATTTTATTTCTGTAAAACATTTTGTCAAAATTTTATTTCTATAGAAAATTTTGTCAAAATTTTATTTCTATAGAAAATTTTGTCAAAATTTTATTTCTATAGAAAATTTTGTCAAAATTTTATTCCTATAGAAAATTTTGTTAAAATTTTATTCCTATAGAAAATTTTGTCAACATTTTATTTCTATAGAAAATACTGTCAAAATTTTATTCCTATAGAAAATTTTGTCAAAATTTTATTCCTATAGAAAATTTTGTCAAAATGTTATTTCTATAGAAAATATTGTCAAAATTGTATTTCTATAGAAAACTGTTTCAAAATTTTATTTCTATAGAAAATTTTCTCAAAAGTTTATTTCTATAGAAAATTTTGTCAAAATTTTATTTATATAGAAAATTTTTTCAAAAAATTTTTTTTTTCTATAGAAAATTCTTAAAAAAATTTTTTTTTTTCTATAGAAAATTTTTTCCAAATATTATTTCCATAGAAAATTTTGTCAAAATTTTATTTCTATACAAAATTTTTAATTTTTTTTGCTATTGAAAATTTTGTCAAAATTTTATTTCTATAGATAATTTTGTCAAAATTTTATTTCCATAGAAAATTTCGTTAACATTTACTTCTATAGGAAATTTTGTCAAAATTTTATTTCTATTGAAAATTTTGTCAAAATTTTATTTCTATAGAAAATTTTGTCAAAATTTTATTTCTATAGAAAATTTTGTCAAAATTTTATTCCCATAGAAAATTTTGTCAAATTTTTATTCCTATAGAAATATCTGTCAAAATTTTATTTTTATAGAAAATTTTCGAAAAATTTTATTTCTATAGAAAATTTTCTCAAAGTGTTATTACTATGGGAAATTTGAGAAGTGCCTCTTAGCTGGCGTGAAACATTTTGCAAAATCTAGAAAAAAATAAAGAATTCTGCCATTCTAGAAAAAGTCAACACACATAATTATAATAAGTTTGAAGAATTTTTCTGAATCATTAAAGCCAAAGGAAAATTCGCATTCATATTTTAAGGACATGAAATCGTTGGACTCACGAAAACAAACTATTGTTTTTTCAGTGTAGATTCGTTCTCATTCAATGATTGCCTGCAATGATCACTAGGAAAGACCACATAGGTTCAAGGTCATTTGAAAACGATTTTTATTTAATTTAAAACAAGATTTCAGATGTCAAGATTTTAAAATTATCGATATGTCAATCCTTATTAACCGAATGACATCTCTAATCACATGTATGTATTGCTTTCTTAGTGAGCGTCTTGGAATAAATCTTTCGATTTCATTTGTTAGATAATCAAAAAATAAACAAATTGTCACCATCATTATGGTCAACGATCACTCGATATCACAAAACACACACTACATAACTCACTACTCTAACTCACTTTACATATCCTTATTTATTTGCTTTACCAATAGAGTATTTTTTTTTTAAATAAAACGATTCGAAATCATTTAATTTGTTATGGAGAAATGCAATGCAATCATTAAACACCGATCATTTTAGTTACTTTGATAGTGTCCATAATCGAGAAACGGATCAAAGAAATATAAAAATAAGAAAATAAGTGAAAATGTAATTTCCATTTCTATTTTTTTTTAGCTGCAGAGCATGTAAGCAGCATTCGTTATTGCAAATTACATTGGAAGTCATTCAGAAATTTTCCATTCAATGGTATCGGGTACCATGGTTTATGGTGTTAGTTTTATGAAATCGATTATAATTGAAATGACTTGGAATTAAATGCCATATTAGAGTTCAATTTAAATGTGTAGTAGTAGTAAGGTGTAGCTATACACCCGAAGAAAATTTAAGGAAATAAAAATTAAAAAATTTTTACAACTTTCAAGGTTGTTGTTGTAACAGTTTTTTATGATTTCATTCAGTTAAAGAAACTCTGCGACCAGGATCGGGTGTGACCAGAGTGATCTGTGGTGGTGGTGAGTCGAGTAGGTTTTGGTGGATGAGGGTCAGCTACGCTGCTATAAATTACTGATAGGTAGGAATTGAGGCGGATTGCCTGATCTTAGTTCGGCCAAAACTATCCAGACTTGCCGCGGGAGGTCTATTTCCTCTGGTGCTATGGGCGGCGGTTGAGAACTGGATTAGCCTTTTAGCTTCTCATAGCTTCAGCTACATGAATCCTGTTCAGACCTGTCTGGTAGGCTGCCTGGTCTAGAGGCTCTCTTTTGTAACGCTGGATTTCGCTCTCTAGAAGCTGAGTATCAACCCTAACATCCTGGGTGGTGGTTGCCTATCCACAAGATGGTGATTTGGATGATTACTGCGATAGCAACCACAGTTGCCACTCGAGCCAAAAATAATCTACCGAAATTTGGAGAACATTTTACCAAAAACTTCTAAACAAAAAGATCTTGTTTTGCAAACATTAATTTCTATAGAAAATTTTGTCAAAATTTTATTTCTATAGAAAATTTTGTCAAAATTTGTTTTTATAGAAAATTTTGTCAAAATTTTATTGCTATAGAAAAATTTGTCAAAAAAAACCAACAATAACAAAACGAATGAAAGAAAGAAGAGGAAGCACGCTCGAAATAAATTCCAGCCAACTTCACTCAAATCGATGATTTGATGGTGGCAAAGGAAAAGAGAGATATTTGTACGAATTTATTTCGGCATAAGCCGGCTATCAATGTAAAGCCTTTTTCGGAGGGTTCAAGTGTGGTTTATTGTTGGGTTTAATGAACTGCCTGAATTTATTCTGATAATTGGTTGATAGCTTTGCTGCAAGTAGAGGATGCTGATGAGGAATGTGGTAATTCCGAAACGTGCGTCCATCCAACCATCTTGCAGTCTATAGGGCATTGCCCAAATAAATTTGACAAACATTCTTTTCCTCTGTTGGTTAAGCTACTCTTGTAGTTTAGTCAACACAATGGTTTTAAAGCTGAAATAAAAAAAAACAATAAAATTTTATTTCTATAAAAAAAATTTTTTTGTCAAAATTTTATTTCCATAGAAAATTTCCTCAAAATTTTATTTCTATAGAAAATTTTGTCAAGCATTTTTTTTTTCCAAAGAAAATTTCGTCAAAATTTTATTTCTATAGGAAATTTTGTAAAAATTTGTTTCTATAGAATATTTTATCAAAATTTTATTTCTATAGAAAATTTTGTCAAAATTTTATTTCTATAGAAAATTTCGTCAAAATTTTATTTCTATAGAAAATTTTGTCAATTTTTTTATTTCTATAAAAAATTTTATTTCCATAGAAAATTTCGTCAAAATTCTATTTCTATAGAATATTTTATCAAAATTTTATTTCTATAGAAAATTTTGTAAAAATTTTATTTCTATAGAAATTTTCGTCAAAATTTTATTTCTATAGAAAATTTTGTCCAAATTTTATTGGTATAGAAAATTTTGTCAATTATTTTATTTCTATAGAAAATTTTGTCAAAAATTTTATTTCCATAGAAAATTTCGTCAAAATTCTATTTCTATAGAAAATTTTGTCAAAAATTTTATTTCCATAGAAAATTTCGTCAAAATTCTATTTCTATAGAAAATTTTGTCAAAATTGTATTTCTATAGAAAATTTTGTTAAAATTTTATTTCTATAGAAATTTTATCAAAATTTTATTTCTATAGAAAATTTTGTCAAAATTTTATTGCTATAGAAAATTTTGTCAAAATTTTATTTCTATAGATAATTTTATCAAAATTTTATTTCTATAGAAAATTTTGTGAAAATTTTATTTCCATAGAAAATTTCGTCTAAATTTTATTTCTATAGAAAATTTTGTCAAAATGTTATTGCTGTAGAAAATTTTGTCAAAATTTTATTACTACAGAAAATTTAGTCAAATTTTTATTTCTATAGAAATTTTTGTCAAAATTTTATTTCTATGGAAAAGTTTGTCAAAATTTTATTTCTATAGAAAATTTTGTCCAAAATTTTATATATATAGAAAATTTTGTCAAAATTTTATTTCTATAGAAAATTTTGTCAAAATTTTATTTCTATAGAAAATTTTTTCAAAATTTCATTTCTGTAGAAAATTTTGTAAAAATTTTATTTCTATAGAACATTTTGTCAACATATTATTTCTATAGAAAATTTTGTCCAAAATTTTATTTCTATAGAAAATTTTGTCCAAAATTTTATTTCTGTAGAAAATTTTGTCAAAATTTTATTTCTATAGAAAATATTGTAAATTTTTGTCATTTCTATAGAAAATTTTGTCAAAATTTTATTTCTATAGAAAATTTTGTCAAAATTTTATTTCTATAGAAAATTTTTTCAAAATTTTATTTCTATAGAAAATTTAGTGAAAATTTTATTTCTATAGAAAATTTTGTCAACATTTTATTTCTATAGAAAATTTTGTCAAAATTTTATTTCTATAGAAAATTTTGTCATTTGATATAATCGAATGATAGGTAGAGGTTGAATAGTGGCGGAGATATTACCCCATCTTGGGGAACACCTTGAATTTCCACATTCGACTGGCGCCCAACGTTTGGTTCCTGCCGATGTTCTCGATGTCCTCGAATACTAGACCGCATCGAATGCCTTTTATAGCACCGATGACCGTCGTGACACGGCTTACGCTGGTTGAGTACCCTATTTATGCATGCTGAAATGCACTTTATGGTATAAGACGAGCGATGGGACGAGTGGCTCCCCTTTGCGCTCTATCACTCTTGTGATGCTCAATAAACCTCGCGCATATCTTCAGATCAGTCAACCAAGGTTACTGAGATTCCATCATCCCTAGGGAGTGGAAGGGTTCGAGGGGGCCTTTACTGCTGACAACAACTTACTAGTGCATAGATTATATTGCCTCAGATACTCGAACTCTATGTGTTCCCCTTGTGATCGTCGACTATCTTACAAATCTCTAGATTCAGTTCCCTGACTTTAGGATCAACAGGTTTAGCATTCGTGAGGGTTCTTACTGCTGACCAGAACTTATGGTACCTGTGCCAGTGCCTAAGCTACATTGTCTCAGGTACTCATCGACGATCTTGCAAATCTGTATCTCTAGGTTCAGTTCCCTGACTTTAGGATCAGCAGGTTTTTGAAATGGAACATCAAACAATACTGAAATTATATTCATTTCATAACTTCACTCGATAGTTTTCATTTTCAGTATGGGTCATTGGCGATCGATGACGCATGATCTGGGGCATTATTTTTATTTTTCGCTCCCTGTACAAGAAATCGATCTATAGCAAAATCGATTTTTTACATCTTTCAAACCTAAGTTATTGGATTATTTGTTTACATTTTGACTACCCCATCTCAAAGTTATTGTCTATAATAAATAAAATCCTCCTCCTCCCCTTCCATCATTCACAAGACCAAAATTCCAATCCCTTTAGAAAAATGTAAGCCTGTCATAAAACCGTTATAATCATACAGTTAATAAATTATGGATATGATATGCACGACAAATATCAATCAGCAAGTAGTCGTCTTTTTGCCATACGTGTGGTCTCAAAATGAGCCTTAATTCGCCAACAATTTGAAATAAAGCAAAAAAAAAAAAAAAAAAAAAAAAAACAACAAACACTGGCAACAACTCCAAACAAAAGCACGCAATCCAAAAACCTCGGATAGACCTAATAAATTTAGCCCAAGAGCTAATAAATGTAAACTTTTAATGGTAAACATATGGATGTGTTGCCATTCCAATCCTAATAAATTGACATAGGCCAAGTTGAGGAGAGAGACCTCCTTAGTTAACTAACCACCAACCATATACAATAAGCCAATGGCGAAAAAACGGGAGTGCCAAAAATGAATTTGGGAATCATCATCGAATAAACACCACCATGTCCATTTAAACAAGAAAAACAGGGATTCATTTGCGGGTGTAATTCCATAAAGAAAATTCACAAGTTTGAGGATTCGTTGAGAATCGTAATGAAGACAGATAGGAAAAAAAGTACGAGCGGTTAGTTGAATGGGCTGATAATAATGGCAATAAATGAAGGCTGAAGAGATTCCTTTACATTACTGCTCCCGTACATTATTGCCAAGGTATTTTTTTCGTTGGCCATTGTTTATGGGGATTTAAGATAAGATTGATTTATGGATTATTTACAACGTAAGACAAGCGTAGTAACAATATTTTTCAGTTGTATTTTTATTTCTCATATAAATCGATCATTAATAATCGCTTTTTTTATTTTTCGATTTTTTTTTTCGATTTGATGTAATGATTTTTTCCTTTTTTTGTATAGTCCCGCCGCCGCTTACAAATCAAAAAAAATCTACTTACCCAATCATTGAAATCAAATTTGGCCAGCTCCTGCTGTGACGCTTGGGAATCGGCTTTCAAATGTAAATTGTTAGCACCTGCATGATGGTTGGTTGGTTGGTTTGGGGAAGGCAAAAAGAAAATGATTTTAAACAATGTGTTACCATTAACAAATAAATATAATAAAATTATGTTTAAACACCACAATCATTAATCCAAATAAAAATCTATTAAATTACTCTTTATAAATATTTGTGAAAAAAAAAACCAAAATAAATGTAATGACTTGTTAAGCTTTAAATTAGTTATGCTCTTTGCAAATGGTTTGAAAATAATTAAACAAAAATAGTGGGGAGTTTTATCTTTCGTAAAAAAATAAGAAAATTATCAAGATCTGTTAATGGATATCAGACAAATGAATGTCTAATTATTTCAAGATAATATAATTTTTAATTTAAAAATATGTTCATTTAAATTTATCAGGAGGGGATTCAACTAGAGATTCCTTCGAAAAAAGGGGCCACAATGAAAAAATTGTGGTTTATGAAAATTTTTATTAAAATATTACACTAATTGCAACATGATACAAAAATGTTATCTTTTTTTGTTAAATTGAAGAAAATTGATTAAAAATTATATTTTTTCTGTTAGTTAAGAAAATTTCATATTTTGAAGGAAATCTTGGTGTTAAAGTTGGGTATTAGGTTCGAGTTTAGCTGCTAAAATCGAAAATGAATCTGTAAAACCAGAAAAAAATCATAACTTTTTTTGCAAATTTTGTTATAACTTGGTGGGGAACAGGGATGGAAAATGCAATACTTTTTCACGCAGGTCAGCACCGTAGTACCCCCGCGAATGATTTAGTACCTTTTGTGCAGACATTTTTGAGGCGATAGCGGATTTATGGTACAATAGGTTTGACAAAATATTTTGAGAAAGTTTTTAACAAACTCATTTACTAACAGACAAGAACATCTCGATTTTGCAAAAGCCATTGTCAAAAACACGATTTTATTGAATTTAAAGAATGTTTTAGTCGCAAAAAGCATGTGATTATATATTACGCTTCCACACGAATAATTTCTACATAAGACGTTATCGATCGCGTACTAAAATAATGCGAACCATTAAAGTCACGGTCGACATTTGAGACAAAAATAATCTATCAACATTTGGAGAAAAACTTACCAAAAAATATTATTTTGCAAAAATTTAGTTTCGTCAACATTTTATTTCAATAGAAATTTTTGTCAATTTTATTTCGATAGAAAATTTTGTCAAAATTTTATTTCTATAGAAAATAGAAATTTTATTTTTATCGAAAATTTTGTCAAAAATTAATTTTTATAAAAAAATTTGTCAAAATTTTATTTTTATACAAAATTTTGTATCTATAGAAAATTTTGTGAATACTTTATTTCTATAGACAATTTTGTGAATACTTTATTTCTATAGAAAATTTTGTGAATACTTTATTTCTATATTTTTTATACAAAATTTTATTTTTATAGAAAATTTTGTCAAAAGTTTATTTTTATACAAAATTTTATTTTTATAGAAAATTTTGTCAAAAGTTTATTTTTATAGAAAATTTTGTCAAATTCTTATTTTTATAGAAAATTTTGTCAAAATTTTATTTTTATAGAAAATTTTGTCAAAATTTTATTTTTATAGAAAATTTTGTAAAAATTTTGTTTTATAGAAAATTCTGTGAATACTTTATTTTTATAGAAAATTTTGTCAAAAGTTTATTTTTATTGAAAATTTTGTCAAATTTTTTATTTTTATAGAAAATTTTGTCAAAATTTTATTTTTATAGAAAATTTTGTCAAAATTTTATTTTTATAGAAAAATTTGTCACAATTTTATTTTATAGAAAATTTTGTCAAAGTTTTATTTCTATAGAAAATTTTTTAAAAATTTTGATTCTATAGAAAATTTTATTAAAAATTTTGTTTTTATAGGAAATTTTGTCAAAATTTTATTTCTATAGAAAATTTTGTCAAAATTTTATTTCTATAGAAAATTTTTATAAAATTTTGATTCTATAGAAAATTTTGTTTTTATAGAAAATTTTGTGAATACTTCATTTCTATAGAAAATTTTGTCAAAATTTTATTTTTATAAATAATTTTGTAAAAATTTTATTTTTATAGAAAATTTTGTCAAAATTTTATTTTGATAGAATATTTTGTCAAAAGTTTATTTTTATAGAAAATTTTGTGAACATTTTTTTATAGAAAATTTTGTCAAAATTTTATTTTTATAGAAAAATTGTTCAAAATTTTATTTTTATAAAAAATTTTGTCAAAATTTTATTTTTATAAATAATTTTGTAAAAATTTTATTTTTATCGAAAATTTTGTCAAAATTTGGTTTCTATAGAAAATTTTGTGAATACTTTATTTCTATAGAAAATTTTGTCAAAATGTTCTTTCTATAGAAAATTTTGTCAAAATTTTATTTCTATAGAAAATTTTGTCAAAATTTTATTTTTATAGAAAATTTTGTCAAAATTTTATTTTTATAGAAAAATATGTCAAAATTATATTTTTATAGAAAATTTTGTCAAAATTTTATTTCTATAGAAAATTTTGACAAAATTTTATTTCTATAGAAAATTTTGTCAAAATTTTATTTCTGTAGAAAATTTTGTCAAAATTTTATTTCTATAGAAAATTTTGTCAACCTTTTATTTCTATAGAAAATTTTGTCAAAAAAATTTTTTTTTTATCGAAAATTTTGTCAAAATTTTATTTTTATCGAAAATTTTGTCAAAAATTAATTTTTATAGAAAATTTTGTCAAAATTTTATTTTTATAGAAAAATATGTCAAAATTATATTTTTATAGAAAATTTTGTCAAAATTTTATTTCTATAGAAAATTTTGACAAAATTTTATTTCTATAGAAAATTTTGTCAAAATTTTATTTCTGTAGAAAATTTTGTCAAAATTTTATTTCTATAGAAAATTTTGTCAACCTTTTATTTCTATAGAAAATTTTGTCAAAAAAATTTTTTTTTATCGAAAATTTTGTCAAAATTTTATTTTTATCGAAAATTTTGTCAAAAATTAATTTTTATAAAAAAAATTTTTCAAAACTTTATTTTTATACAAAATTTTGTTTCTATAGAAAATTTTGTGAATACTTTATTTCTATTGAAAATTTTGTGAATACTTTATTTCTATAGACAATTTTGTCAAAAGTTTATTTTTATAGAAAATTTTGTGAAAATTTTATTTTTATAGAAAATTTTATGAAAATTTTATTTTTATAGAAAATTTTGTGAAAATTTTATTTTTATAGAAAATTTTGTCAAAATCTTATTTTTATAGAAAAATATGTCAATATTATATTTTTATAGACAATTTTTTAAAAATTTTGATTCTATAGAAAATTTTGTAAAAATTTTGTGAATACTTTATTTATATAGAAAATTTTGTCAAAAGTTTATTTTTATAGAAAATTTTGTCAAAATTTTATTTTTATAGAAAAATTTGTCAAAATTTTATTTTTATAGAAAATTTTGTCAAAATTTTGTTTCTATAGAAAATTTTGTGAATAATTTATTTCTATAGAAAATTTTGTCAAAATTTTATTTTTATAGAAAAATTTGTCAAAATTTTATTTTTAAGAAAATGTTGTCAAAATTTTATTTTTATAAAAAAATTTTGTAAAAATTTGGTTTTTTAGAAAATTTTGTGAATACTTTATTTCTATAAATAATTTTGTAAAAATTTTATTTTTATAAAAAATTTTGTCAACATTTTATTTTTATAAATAATTTTGTAAATATTAATAATTTTGTATTTTTATTAAGTTTTATTTCTATAGAAAATTTTGTGAAAACTATTTCTATAGAATGTTGTCAAAATTTTATTCCTATAGAAAATTTAGAGGTGCTCTTGACAATAATCTTCCATTGTATTTTTTGTTGAAATTAGTGAAAAGTACTTTTTCGCTCAAAAAAATACCTTTTTGGTACTTTCTTACAAATTTTATTTTCCATCCCTACTAGGGAATATATAAAGTAGAGCTTGTGACGCTGCAAGTCAGAGGTCCTCGTTTTTAGCCACAACATAAAATAATAGAAAATATTTAATAATAATGATTTTTGCCGAGGAAAAGTATAAAAGACAGGCAGTGTGTGAGATCTGGGTCATACGATCAACAGCAGCCAAGAAGAACACATCAACGAGGTAAGTGGAGCAACATAAAATCCCTATCCCATAGCTAGAGGTGTTGGACCACTCTAGCCACGTGTTCTCCCTCCTCCTTATCCTTTCCTATCTCACAGCTAGAGGTGTGCAATCACTCTAGTCACGGGTTCCTTTTTTCCTTTGCTATCCCACAGCTAGAGTTGCGCGACCAACTTAGTCACATGTTCCTATTCTTCCTCATCCTTTCCTATCTCACAGCTAGAGGTGTGCGACCACTCTAGTCACGTGTTCCTACATTTCCTATCCCTAAGCTAGAGGAGTGCGACCACTCTAGCCGCGTGTTCTTCCTCCTCTTTATCCTTCCGTATCCCACCGTGGTGCAATGGTTAACATGCCCGCCTTGCATACACAAGGTCGTTGGTTCGATTCCTGCTTCGACCGAACACCAAAAAGTTTTTCAGCGATGAATTATCCCACCTCAGTAATGCTGGTGACATTTCTGAGTGTTTCAAAGCTTTTCTAAGTGGTTTCACTCCAATGTGAAACGCCGTTCGGGCTCGGGTATAAAAAGAAGGTCCCTTGTCATTGAGCTTCTCTAAGTGGTTTCACTGCAATGTGAAACGCCGTTCGGACTCGGGTATAAAAAGGAGGTCCCTTGTCATTGAGCTTAACATAGTATCGTGCAGCACTCAGTGATAAGAGAGAATTTCATCACTCTGGTATCACAATGGACTGAATGGTCTAAGTGAGCCTGAAATATCGGGCTACCACTATACCTAATCTAACCTAACCTACATTCCCTCCTCCTTTTATATCCCATTGCTAGAGGTGTGCGACCACTCTGGTCACGTGTTTCTACATTTCCTTTTCATTTCCTATCCCACAGCCTGAGATGTGCGATCACTTTAGTAACGTGTTCCTAGATTTCCTTCCCCTTTCCTATCCCACATCCAGAGGTGTGCGATCACTCTAGTCGCGTATTCTTACATTCCATTCCCTATCCCGTAGCTAGAGGAGTACGATCCATCTAGCCAATCAACAGCAGCCAAGAAGGACACATCAACGAGGTAATTGGAGCAACATAAAAATTTCATAGTAGCGTGACGAAGTTAACGTAGTAGTCTCCTTACCTATCCCATAGCTAGATTTGTGCGAACACTCCAGCCACATGTTCCTACCTTACCATTACCTATCCCATAGCTACGTGTTCCTACATTCCCTTCTCCTTTCCTACCTGCTAGCTGGAGGTGTGCGACCACTCTAGCCAGGTGTTCCTACATTGCTTTCTCCTTTCCTATCTCACAGCTAGAGGTGTGCGACCACTATAGCTGCGTGTTCTCTCTCCTCCTTATCCTTTCTTATCCCACAGCTAGAGACGTGCGACCACTCTAGTCAGGTGTTATCCCGCCTCCTTTTTTATCCCATAGCTAGAGGTGTGCGATCACTCTAGCAGCGTGTTCTCCCTCATCATTTCCTATCTAGAGGTGTGCGATCACTCTAGTCACGTTATTCTTTTTCTTTTTTTCTAATCCTTTCCTATTTTCTATTGTGCGATCACTCTAGCCGCGTGTTCTCCTTCTTCCTCATCTTTTCTTATCCCACAGTTAGATGTGTACGATCACTCTAATCACCTGTTCCCATTTCCCCCTCATCCATTACGACTCCACAGCTAGAGGTGTGCTATCACTCTAGTCACGTGTTATCATTTTTCCTCCTCATCCTTTTCCTGTTTTACGGCTAGAGGTGTACCATCACTCTAGTCACGTGTTCTCCTTTCCCCCATTGCTCCTATCTCTCAGCTAGAGGTGTGTGACCACTCTAGCCACGTGGTTTCCTACATTTCCTTCTCCTTTCCTATCCAACAGCAAGAGGTGTGCGACCACTCTAGTCACATGTTCTCCCTCCTCCTTTCTTATTTCATAGCTAGATGTATGCGATTACTCTAGCCGCGTCTTCTCCCTCCTCCTCATCTTTTCCTATCCCACAGTTAGAGGTGTGCGATCACTCTAGTCATGTGTTCCCATTCCCACTCATCCGTTATTACTCCACAGCTAGAGGTGTGTGATCACTCTAGTTACGTGTTACAATTTTTCCTTCTCATCCTTTTCCTGTTCTACCGCTAGAGGTGTGCGACCACTCTAGCCACGTTGGTTTCCCTTCTATACTTCAGCTAGAGGCGTGCGGTCACCCTACCCACGAACAAAGGCGCAAACTTTGACCGACATCCGACGTTCACTGTCGAACATCCACACGTTGACCAAAACTCCACTTTCTCACAACATCGTGTCTTCCCGCCCCACACCGCCGAAGATTTCAGGAATAGTGTTCACCTCCACCTAGGGATGCCAGACGTGCTCTTTTTTACAAAATGTGCTCTTAAAACAAGACAGGCCAAAAGAGCACGTAAAAGTGCTCTATTTTTAGTTAAGTGCGCTTTTTATGGATCACAGCAAATATTAATCCAACGCGATTCAAAAATTTATAAAAGTAAACTGAAAATACGTGAATGTCGCACAAAGAGATTTTCCTAGTCGTTATTTTCTAATTAAATAGTGTTTTACTTTATATATAAGGGTCGTAGAAGAGCACGCCGATGTTACTTCTTCACTTTGTACTCTGTAAAGAAACTTCTTCAATAACGTTTTTCACAAAAACACCAAAAAAATGACTTACAAAGTATCGTAAGAAAATTAGCTTGAGTTGAATGTAGGTTATTTTATCTTTATTATATGTTATGTTATGCTTAAATGAATTATATTTCAATAAATTGGAATTAAATGTTTTTCTTTTATTTGAAAAAGTGAAAAAGTGTGCTCTATTTTTGTCGTATGTGCTCTTTTTATAAGCTGAATGTACTCTTTTTGCCTCTTCAAAATCTGGCATCCCTACCTCCACCCCCTGTAGCCACAACATCATAACCACCGCTAGTTGCTGTGCAGGATCTACACAAGCGAGGATCGTTACGTCTCGCCCTCTCCACATCCAGAGAGGGCTCCAGAAATCTGACATAATCGCCTTCAACTATTTAAGTGTACCCTTGTACGATAAAACTTCTAACGACAATAAAAACCGATTACCTTAAAACCGTAATAACCTTGCCTTTTACTTATCTCAGTCTATAGAATAAATTTCTGTGAGTCACCCCGGCCTCCGAGAGTATTACCCCAGCCAATGTCGGGTAAACCCGTCGTTACATGCTCGACCGAAGAATAATTGAGCTCGGAGCTCTAGTGAGTATTCCGAACTCAGACCTCGAGCTGGTTTTTTTTTATAAATAATTTTAATTGGAACAAGTATATACGGCCGTAAGTTCGGCCAGGCCGAATCTTATGTACCCTCCACCAAATTTCAACCAGATCGGATGAATTTTGCTTCTCCAAAAGGCACCGGAGGTCAAAGCTGGCGATCGGTTTATATGGGAGCTAAAGGGTGATTCTTTTGAGGTTAGGATTTTCATGCATTAGTATTTGACAGATCACGTGGGATTTCAGACATGGTGTCAAAGAGAAAGATGCTCAGTATGCTTTGACATTTCATCATGAATAGACTTACGATCTGCCACAACGTCGAATTTTCAGTGAATGGGCCCTAGAAAAGTTGGCAGAAAATCCGCTTTTTTATCGACAAATTTTGTTCAGCGATGAGGCTCATTTCTGGTTGAATGGCTACGTAAATAAGCAAAATTGCCGCATTTGGAGTGAAGAGCAACCAGAAGCCGTTCAAGAACTGCCCATGCATCCCGAAAAATGCACTGTTTGGTGTGGTTTGTACGCTGGTGGAATCATTGGACCGTATTTTTTCAAAGATGCTGTTGGACGCAACGTTACGGTGAATGGCGATCGCTATCGTTCGATGCTAACAAACTTTTTGTTGCCAAAAATGGAAGAACTGAACTTGGTTGACATGTGGTTTCAACAAGATGGCGCTACATGCCACACAGCTCGCGATTCTATGGCCATTTTGAGGGAAAACTTCGGAGAACAATTCATCTCAAGAAATGGACCGGTAAGTTGGCCACCAAGATCATGCGATTTGACGCCTTTAGACTATTTTTTGTGGGGCTACGTCAAGTCTAAAGTCTACAGAAATAAGCCAGCAACTATTCCAGCTTTGGAAGACAACATTTCCGAAGAAATTCGGGCTATTCCGGCCGAAATGCTCGAAAAAGTTGCCCAAAATTGGACTTTCCGAATGGACCACCTAAGACGCAGCCGCGGTCAACATTTAAATGAAATTATCTTCAAAAAGTAAATGTCATGGACCAATCTAACGTTTCAAATAAAGAACCGATGAGATTTTGCAAATTTTATGCGTTTTTTTAAAAAAAAAAGTTATCAAGCTCCTAACAAATCACCCTTTATATATAATTATGGACTGGTAGCAACCAATTCCTGCATGGTTGTTGGATACCATATACTAACATCACGTACCAAATTTCAACCGAATGGGAAGAATTTTGCTCTTCCGGAGATCAAATCTGGGGATCGGTTTATATGGGGCCTATATATAATTATGGACCGATATCGAACAGTTTTTGCATGGGTGTTTGAGGCCATATATTAACATCACGTACCAAATTTCAACTGAATAAGATGAATTTTGGTCTTCCAAGAGGCTTCGGAGGTCAAAGCTGGTGATCGGTTTATATGGGGGCTATATAATTATGGACCGATATGGACCAATGTTTGCATGGTTGTTAGAGACCATATACTAACACCATGTACTGAATTTCAGCCGGATCAGATGAAATTTGCTTCCCTTAGAGGCCCTGCAAGCCAAATCGGGGGATCGGTTTATATGGGGGCTATATATAATTATGGACCGATGTGAACCAAATTTTGCATGGTTGTTAGAGACCATATACTAACACCATGTACCAAATTTCAGCCGGATCGGATGAAATTTGTTTCTTTTAGAGGCTCTGCAAGCCAAATCGGGGGATCGGTTTGTATGGGGGCTATACATAATTATGGACCGATCTGGACCAATTTTTGCATGGTTGTTAGAGACCATATACTAACACCATGTACCGAATTTCAGCCGGATCGGATGAAATTTGCTTCCCTTAGAGGCCCCGCAAGCCAAATCGGGGGATCGGTTTATATGGGGGCTATATATAATTATGGACCGATGTGAACCAATTTTTGCATGGTTGTTAGAGACCATATACTAACACCATGTACCAAATTTCAGCCGGATCTGATAAAATTTGCTTCTCTTAGAGGCCTCGCAAGCCAAATTTGGGGGTCCGTTTATATGGGGGCTATACGTAAAAGTGGACCGATATGGCCCATTTGCAATACCATCCGACCTACATCAATAACAACTACTTGTGCCAAGTTTCAAGTCGATAGCTTGTTTCGTTCGGAAGTTAGCGTGATTTCAACAGACGGACGGACATGCTCAGATCGACTCAGAATTTCACCACGACCCAGAATATATATACTTTATGGGGTCTTAGAGCAATATTTCGATGTGTTACAAACGGAATGACAAAGTTAATATACCCCCCATCCTATGGTGGAGGGTATAAAAATCAAAATACAGGTCGAATACAAAAATTTTTTATGAACGTTTCTGTTTCATTTTGTTACCCACCGTTCACAATTTTAAAATGTAATATTTTCTATTAGTTTAAAATGACGTTTGGGATGATAGAATTAATTTTTGGCGTGTACTAGACTTCTGTGGCAGCCTTGACACTCCGCCCTAATGAACATTACGCATGAGTATCTGAATGCAAAATTTTCCACCAAGTTTTTAGAATATCAAAATTTAGTAAACACCAGAAAATTGTTAACCAAAGAAAATCATAAAAATAATGCGGTAGTAGATTATCATACCATACATAAATGCTACAAAATGCAATATAATGATATAGCATATAAAAACAATTACAATAAAAATAAAAAACAAAAACAAAAAAAAAAGAAAACACCACACAACATACCATTATTTAAAACTTGTTGTAAAAATATTCGCAATTCTAAGGTTTCGGTTACTAAAGCTCGACACACCGCTTTATAGTGCTCTTCAGGTACGGTAGGTTTTATGTGATTCTTGCAGGCCTGCAAAAAAACAAAGAAAATAAAAAGGGAGAAAAATGGGAAAATGAGAAAATTTGTGAAAAATGCATTGTGATAATAAAAGCTAAGAAAAAAATGTATATAATAATATGATCAGTCTTGCATAAAATCTAAGTCTTTAGTTTCACATCAGGTGTAGCAAAGAACATCACATAGCATTTATGCGACGTGTGTTAAACGAAGACCCGGGTTGCAGTAGGAGGAGGGTAATCTAAATAGTTTATGGTAACTTAAAACTTATTAAGTAATTTTATGAAAAATTTGCTATATCTCATACAAAAGAAGACGAGGAGGTGAGTCGGCGTTGGAGGTGAAGAATTAAATTACATTCACATTGTAGCAAATAGACAATAGGAAGAAATATTGCTGTTTTTTTTCTTCTCCCCAAAATAAACAAACATAACTTATAATATCACCAGATCCAATTACCTCTAGCCAACCCAGTGTGTCTAGCTATTGCATTGAGTTTGACACCATCATTACAAGGGTTTTTGAGATGATCTCCCAAGTTTGATGCCTAGAAAGGTGGTGATTATGACAATCATCAAGCCTATCATAGCTTATAGCTTATGGTAGACGAAACCGCAACCATGATGGTTGGTGTTTTGAGAAGAAACAAACAAAAAAAAATGCCATTTACATTATAGAAATATCACTTAGGTGTGAAAATGAAAAATCCAAGAGCTCTAGTCCTACATTTTTCTAATTCTCATACTGCTCTAAAGTGTATCAACAATGCCAACCAGCAGCCTAATATCATGGCTGATCAGTGCAGTCCAATATTTCCGTCAACTCTTAAGTGCAATTGCATGTTAGGCAAGGGCACTGTGGTACAAGCTAGGAAAATGGACACGAAAACAGTGAAAATACCATGCATAAGATATAGTTCACTCGAAGAAACATTAACCGAGAATTCAATTCAAAAAAGACTTTTTCGTCAAAATTAAAATCGAAAATCGATTTTTTGTAATTTGCAAACTTGTCATATTTTTCGATTATTAGTCAATGTTCTTCAAACTATATTTAGCAATTTTTGGTCGTAGTTTATTTCTTGTAAACTTTCATTCAATATGTCAAACTTTTCGATTAGTACTCAATGTTTCTCAAACTTTAGCAAATAATCGACTTTTTTGGTTAGCAAAAAACTAAAAGCCTATTTCTTGTAAACTTTAAATCAATCGAAAATCGATGTGTTTTCCAATTAGCTTTCAAACTGTATTGCGACTAATCAACTGTTTTTACTCAAAAATGTCTATGCTGGGTAATCCTAAAATCAATCGACATATCATATTTTTGAATTGGTACTCAATATTTTTCAAACTGTATTTAGCAACTAATCGACTCTATGGCGGTAATCAGTCGACATTTTTTCAATTAGTGGTTTTCAAACTGTATTTACCAACTAATCAATTTGTTTGTCCATGTTATGTTTTTTTTATATTTATCAAACTTAATATTTTCCAAACTGCATTTGGAAGTTAATCGTCACTTTGGTGGAACAAATAAAACAAAACTTTTTTTGTAAACTTAAAATCAATACACATTTTTTCGATTGGTATTAGATGATTAGTGGTTTTCAAACTGTATTTACCCACTAATCAATTTTTTTGTCCAAAAAAGTCTATGGTTGTTATGGTATTTTTTGTATTTATCAAACTCAATATTTGCCCAGTATTTTTCAAACTGTTTTTAGAAAATAAGCGGCTCTTTGGTGGAAAAATAAAACGAAACTGTTTCTTGTAAACTTAAAATCAATCGACTTTGTTTTTCGATTAGTATTAGATGATTAGTGTTTTTCAAACTGTATATACCAACTAATTATTTTTTTTTGTCCAAATCTATGGTTGTCATGTTTTTAAATTTTTACTCAATGTTATTCAAACATGTCAAGTTTTTGATTTTTTATTAAATATTTTTCAAACTGTATTTAGCAACTAATCGACTCTTTGCCGGTAAAGCTAAAATCAAACATTTTTTCGTTTAGTGCTAAGATTAGTGGTTTTCAAACTGTATTTACCAACTAATCATTTTTTTTTGTCCAAGAAAGTCTATGGTTGTTATGTTAAAATCAAAAATTTTTTCGTTTAGTGGTTTTCAAACTGTATTTACCAACTAATCAATTTTTTTGTCCAAAAAAGTCTATGGTTGTTATGGTTTTTTTTTGTATTTATCAAACTCAATATTTGCCCAGTATTTTTCAAACTGTATTTAGAAAATAAGCAGCTCTTTGGTGGAAGAATAAAACGAGACTGTTTCTTATAAACTTAAAATCAATCGACTTTGCTATTCGATTAGTATTAGAAGATTAGTGTTTTTCAAACTGTATTCTCCAAATAAATTAAAATTTGTTTTGTCCAAATCTATGGTTGTCATGTTTTTGAATTTTTACTCAATATTTTTCAAACATGTCAAGTTTTTGAATTTTTACTCAATATTTTTCAAACTGTATTTAGCAACTAATCGACTCTATGGCGGTAAAGTTAAAATGAATCGACATTTTTTTCGATTAGTACTAAGATTAGTGGTTTTCAAACTGTATTTACCAACTAATCAATTTTGTTTTGTCCAAAAAAGTCTATGGTTGTTATGTTTTCTTTTATATTTATCAAACTTAATATTTACTCAATATTTTTCAAACTGTATTTAGAAAATAATCGTCATCGTGGACCAATCAAACGAATCTTTTTCTTGCAAACTTAAAATCAATAGATATTTTTTTTCGATTAGTATTAGATGGTTAGTGGTTTTCAAACTGTATTTACCAACTAATCAATTTTTTTTGCCCAAAAAAGTCTATGTTAAAAAAACTAATCGACTTCTTGTCTAAATAAAAGAAGAAATCAATCGTCTTGTCTTGGTTTCTAATTAGTACTGAATGTTTTTCAAAGTGTATTTAGTAGCTAATAGCATTATCGTTGAAAAAGTAAATCCAAAATCTATTTCTTTCAAAATATAAAGTAATCGACTTCTCATGTTTTTGGATTAGAACTCAATGTTTTTCAAACTGTATTTAGCAATTAATCGACAATTTAGTAACAGATACAAAGAATGTAACAAATAAATTAAATGTTGAAATCAATCTACTTGTTACCTTTTGAGTAGTATTCAAGGTTTTTCAAATTGTGTTTAGCAACTAACCGATTATTTTATAAAAAAAAAAAACGAAAAGATAATTTTTTGTCCAAGAAAGTCTATGTTTTGCAATCAATCGACTTTTCATGTCTCTCAATTTGTACTCAATGGTTTTCAAACTGCATTCAGCAACTAATCGACAATTTAGTAAAAAACGACATATTTTAATCAATCGACATCATTGTAATTTTTCCGTATTCAACGCTTTTCAAACTGTATTTAGAATTATCCGATCTTTTATGGAGAAAAGTTCACCAATGCGGTATCACAATGGACTGAATAGTCTAAGTGAGCCTGATACATCGGGCTGCCACCTAACCTAACATATGGACAAAATTCAGAAGAGGATTTTTTGTAACCCTATTCTTAAACGACTTGACAGACTCCTTATCGATAAAATTGAAGCCTATTTCTTGTAAACTTCAAATGAGTCGACTTGTTTTTCAAACTGTATCCAGAAACTAATCGGCAGTTTTTGTTGAAAATCTGTCTACTTTTCATGCTTTTTCAAATTGTGTATAAAACTATAAAGTTTTTCAAACTGTATTCGTCTTTTAGTAGTTATAGACAAAGTCTAGCAATTTTTAAAGCCGTAAAAATAAAAAAATGACTTTGTAGTGAAAACGTTTTTTTTGATATGCTATATAAGAAAATGTAAAGTAGATCTTTTAATTTGAAAGTTGATCTTATTTTCTGAGCGGATGGACACTAGAATGCGACAAAAGCTGATTTTTTGGCCGAGGCCAAAGGGACAAAATTCCTAAATACTAGTTTCAATGCATAGCTGAAAGAAACGTCAAACTACGAAAAAATCATATAAAACTGTGTTTAGCACCTAATCGACTTTTTGAAAAAAAAAAAAACCGAAAGGTCTTTTTCTTGTGAACTTGTCACGCTTTTCTAATGGAGCTCACTTTTTTTCAAAATGCGTTTGCTGCTAACTAATCGACATTTGTCGAAAAATCGAAAAGACAATTTTTTGTCAAATCCATCCAATCCGACTTTCCCTGCTTTTGAAACTGTATTCAAAACTATACCTATTTTTTCAAACTGTATTCATTTTTTAGTTCTAGACAAAATCGATTTTTTTAACGTCAAAAGCGACTAATTGATTTTTAAAGACGTAAGAATAAAAATAGCTTTAAAGTGAATTTTGATTTTCTTAATATACGAAAAAAATCCATATTAAACTGTTTTTAGGAACTAATCGACGTTTTTTGAAAAAAAAATCAAAAGGTCTATTTCTTGTCAACTTGCCACGCTTTTGGAATGGAGCACAATGTTTTTTAAATCGACTTTTTTGTCAAAAAAATCGAAAAAACCATTTTTGTCATTTTCAAGTCCTTTGTCTTTTCCTGGTTTTCAAACTGTATTCGTAACTATACCTTAATGTTTTTCAAACTGTATTCGAAACTATACCTGAATGTTTTTCAAACTGTATTCGTTTTTTTTTTAGTTTTAGACAAAATCGATTTTTCGTGTTGATTAAAGTCCACTAGTCGTTTTTTTATTGATGGCCAGAAGACGACTAATCGATGTTTAAAGTCGTAAGAATAAAAAATTGGTTTGAAGTGACTTTTCGTTTTCTTAATGCGCTGGATAATAGAATTTTAAGCCGACTTTTTGATTTAAAAACCGGATCTAATCTTACGAACCTATGATGTTTACGGAACATCTGAGCGGCTGTACATTAAAGCTAGTTAAAAAAGGATTGTTTTCGCCAAAAAAAGGTAAAATTCGAAAGGAAAAAATTCAAAATATGCAAGGAAACCTTTTTGGTGTGCATTTACTCTAACATTCATAATATTTATGTGCCAAATAATACACCCCCATTATCAGAGTTCTTCAACCGAAGTTCCACTGTTTTGCCTCACCGTATGGTGGCTAGGCTAGGTTGACTCTTGCAGTGCAATTATTTAATCACAAGTGTAATTTTTCAATTTTAGGTTATTTACTGATATTTGAGTAGCACAAATAGCAGACAAATAATGAAGGCAAATATAGGAAAGAAAATCAAAAACATAAAAAAAGTCCAAAATACATAACTGACGTCGTTGGTTACCACCATCGTTCCATAGTTGCCATTGTCATTGATCCGTGGTAGTAGTATCCAACAGTCTGCCGATATTTGTTTTTACTCAACGGCATATCAGCAGTAAATGATCCATAGCCTATGATGAGGAGGAGACAAGGTGGCATTTATCTACATTAGCTGATGTAGAGTACCTAGTGATCGTATTTGCGATTCATATTTATTTTTAATTTTTTTTTGTTGGTTTTTCTGTTACAATTCGCATAAGTGTAACGCTCATATTGGTTAAAGTGTTTGCTGATCACTAGGTAAAGGCGTTTTGGGGTGTCGAGATTGATGTTTTCGATGGTTTTGCTTTTAACCACGACACAGGGAAGTAAATTCGAATCCCCACAAATGGTGTTTACAATTTTTATTGTAATGCTAGACGACTTTGCTATTCATCAACTGCTGCTACAAAGGCTAAGAATGGCGTCGCTCCAGTGATTTTGCCATGACTTTGAGAGTTGAATTTCTTCCGCTCGGATGTTTGTTAATCGATATTGATTAATAATAACGTTTGTTATGTATTGTAATATACGCGACAAGTTAACTAAACCCAGTGCTTGTGTTAAATTAATATGTGACACATATTATCCCTACTACGTTAATTAAAAAAATAAACATATATTCCGTTATAAAAATTTCATATTTGGGAGTAGATATTCTGGATCTTCGTTGCGATGCAATTGATCGGGAGTCAATGGAGCCGTTGTAAAATTTTGTCAAAATTTTCTATATAAAGAAATAAAACGTTGACATAATTTTCTAATAGAAATAACATTTTGACAACATTTTCTATAGAAATAAAATTTTGACAAAATTTTCTATAGAAATAAAATTTTGACAAAATTTTTCTATAGAAATAAAATTTTGACAAAATTTTTTATAGAAATAAAATTTTCACAAAATTTTCTATAGAAATAAAATTTTGACAAAATTTTCCATAGAACAAAAAAAAAATTTTCTATAGAACAAAATATATAAAATATTCTATAAAAATAATTTTTTGACAAAATTTTCTATAGAAATAAAGTTTTGTCAAAATTTTCTATAGAAATAAAATTTTGTCAAAATTTTCTATAGAAATAAAATTCTGACAAAATTTTCTATAAAAATAAAATGTTGATAAAATTTTCTGTAGAAATAAAATTTTGACTAAATTTTCTAAAGAAATAAAATTTTGACAAAATTTTTTATAGAAATAAAATTTTGACAAAATTTTCTATGGAAATAAGTTAGGTGGCATCCCGATGTACAGGCTCACTTAGACTATTCGGTACATTGTGATACCACATTGGTGAACTTTTCTCTTATCACTGAGTGCTTCCCGATTCCATGTTAAGCTCAATGACGAGGGACCTCCTTTTTATAGCCGTGTCCGAACGGCGTCCACATTGAAGTGAAACCACATAGAGAAGCTTTGAAACACTCAGAAATGTCACCAGCATTACTGAGGTGGGTTAATCCACCGCTGACAAGCTTTTTGGTGTTCGGTCGAAGCAGGGAACGAACCCACGACCTTGTGTATGCAAGGCGGGCATGCTAACCATTGCACTACGGTGGCTCTATGGAAATAAAATTTGGATAACATTTTGCTAAAGAAATAAAATTTTGATAAAATTTTCTATAGAAATAAAATTTTGACAAAATTTTCTATAGAAATAAAATTTTGACAAAATTTTCTTTAGAAATAAAATTTTGACAAAATTTTCTAAAGAACTAAAATTTTGACAAAATTTTCTATAAAAATTTTTCTATAGAAACAAAATTTTGATAAAATTTTGCTATAGAAATAAAATTTTGATAAAATTTGCTATAGAAATAAAATTTTGTTATAGAAATAAAATTTTGCTATAGAAATAAAATTTTAACAAAATTTTCTATAGAAATAAATTTTTATCAAAATTTTCTATAGAACAAAATATAGACAATATATTCTATAGAAATAATTTTTTGACAAAATTTTCTAAAGAAATACAGTCGAAGCTCTGTTTAACGAATATCCCATTTAGCGAAAATCCAATTTAACGAACGTCCAAATTCCTAACATTGAGTATTCTAAATAACGAACGGTTGAACAAAATTTACGTTCGATTTAACGAAAACGCTTTTAATCTTAAGAAAATTGACAACTAAAAACCAGCAATATTTCACGATTGTGAGAGTGGCTTAAGTCCTTCGGAAATGTCCACAAAGTATGGCATTCCCAAAATATTTAGATTCCATCAAATGTTTGGAAACACAAATTCAATGGCTGGAGAACTAGGTTAGATAGAGAGACAGCTTCGCTACGGAAAATGGATATACCCGAGAACCGGTATAGGGCTACTCCCTGATGTGAATGGACCAGTCCCAGACCTGGTCGAAACGGATGGACGGGACCGATCATTTTAACACGGGTTTGTCATTGACGGTGTACATCTACACTGTAGGACACGGCTTGAACTCATTCCAAAGGACATGACCTAGGAAAACTTAGTAGGACTAGACAGGTCCTCATTAACCAGTCTGGGACAAACCCTTATTTTGCGCATCCCAATTGCACAAGGAAGGAAAAAATTTGGAATATGCTGACCCATTGGTAAATGTCTAGATCCAATAAGATTTTAAAATCAATAGAGAATATAAATCAATAAATTATATGCAAATCTAAAACCTGCGACAAACTGGAGCACTGGTACTAGTCCTGTTATAGGTAGTAATATGCACCAAATTTTCGTAGGATCGCCAGTTGGGCAGGTGGTGAATTTTTCTCTTATTAATGAGTGCTACCCGATTGTATATTTATCTCAATGGCAAAGAACCTCCTTCTTATAGCTGAAGAGAAACTATGAAATGTACAGGAGTATAAGCATAATTACATAGAGGGATAAATTACCGCTGAAATACTTTCTTGGTGTTCGGCCGAAACTGTAATCTAGAGTTGAGAGTACATCTATGCCGACAGGAGCAACAGAGTAATAGTGTAATTGTTATGCCTGGCCCATCTTGAAACTGGGGACTGGAAACAAATCAGGGAATTCGTCTAGGAAGGTATTTTCATGGGTGTATACAGGCTCTCCTGAGACAGCAACTCTTGGATCCTCTTTTCAACCTAACCTAACCTAGATATTTATATCAAGCTCATCAGTTTTTAAGGATTATTTAAAGTAATATTTTTTTAAATGCCTGTGTAGTTTAATTTTGCCACATTCTTCTGAATTTTTACTCATCTGGTAAAAAAACTACGTTTTTCAATAAAAGTTAACATTTAATATTCCCGTTCGATTTAACGAATTTTTCTAAATGACGAAAGGGCCTGACAATATATCGTTCGTTAAACCGAGCTTCAACTGTATATAGCTTTGACAAAAGTTTCGTTAGTAATAATAGTTTGACAAAATTTTCGATAGAAATAAAATTGTGACAAAATTTTCTATAGTAATAACATTTTGACAACATTTTCTATAGAAATAACATTTTGACAAAATTTGCTATAGAAATAATTTTTCTCTAGAAATGACAAAATTTTCTATAGAAATAAAATTTTGACAAAATTTTCTATAGAAATAAAATTTTGACAAAATTTTCTATAGAAATAAAATTTTTTCAAAATTTTCTATAGTAATAAAATTTTGACAAAATTTTCTTTAGAAATAAAATTTTGACAAAAGTTTGCTATAGAAATAAAATTTTGACAAAAGTTTGCTATAGAAATACAATTTTGACAAATTTTTTTATAAAAATAAAATTTTGATAACAACTTTTATAGAAATAAAATTTTGCTCTAGAAATAAAATTTGGACAAAATTTTGCTCAAAATTTTCTATAGAGATAAAATAAAATTTTGACAAAATTTTCTATAGAGATAGAATTTTGATAAAATTTTGTTATAGAAATAAAATTTTGACAAAATTTTCTATAGAAATAAAATGTTGACAAACATTTCTTTAGAAATAAAATGATGACAAAATTTTCTTTAAAAATAATATTTTGACAAAATTTTCGTTAGAAATAAAATTTTCTATAGAAATAAAATTTTGACAAATATTTCTATAGAAATAGAATCTTGAACAAATTTCTATAGAAATAATTTTTCTCTTAAAAATGTTTAGAAGTTTTTTATGGAACAGTTTTTGAGATATCCCGTTATTTTTAGTTTTTCGCTCTTTTTTCACTAAACAAATTATATCTCGAGATAGAAATGTGGGATTATATCGTTGTTGGTAATTAAATGAAAGGTATTAAGATGACGAATAATAAAATTTTCAAAAAAATCGTATTTTACAATTTTCCGCCAGAAAAGTATAAACCATTTCCCTTCATGGTCGTACGATACTCTAACGTAAGTAATAAGACCGAAAAATGACAACGTTATAAGCAATTGAATGATGTCAAATCATGCAAATATGAGCAACTCACCCACACAAAAATGCCTCTCGGCCACAGAAAAATGCATTTTTGTGTGGTTGAGTGGCTCATATTTGCATGATTTGACATCATTCAATTGCATAAGAAATGTGGACTCTCATCAAGTGTACATTTTCAGTGTAAACTAGTGTTACATTTCTAACTCGAGATATAATTTGTTTGGTGAAAAAAGAGCGAAAAACTAAAAATAACGGGATATTTCAAAAACTGTTCCATAATAAATATTTTTTTCGAATTCAGCAGATCAAAATACATACGAAAAGTTGCCTCTTATTAAGTGTACATGAAATTTTTTGTTTGTAAATTAGTGTAATTTTTCTCTAGACATGATAAAATTTTCTATAGTAATAAAATTTTGACAAAATTTTCTTTAAAAATAAAATTTAGACAAAATTTTCTCTAGAAATCACATTTTGACAATATAGTCTTTAGAAAAAAATTTTGACAAAATTTTCTACAGAAATAAAATGTTGACAAAATTTTCTATAGAAATAAACAAAATTTTCTATAGTAATAAAATTTTTACAAAATTTTCTATAGTAATAAAATTTTTACAAAATTTTCTATAGAACAAAAAATTTTGACAAAAATTTTCTATAGAAATAACATTTTGACAAAATTTTCTATAGAAATAACATTTTGACAAAATTTTCTATAGAAATAAAATTTTGACAAAATTTTCTATAGAAATAAAATTTTGACAAAATTTTCTATAGAAATAAAATTTTGACAAAATTTTCTATAGGAATAAAATTTTGACAAACTATTTTATAGAAATAAAATTTTTACAAAATTTTCTATAGGAATAAAATTTTGACAAACTATTTTATAGAAATAAAATTTTTACAAAATTTTCTATAGAAATAAAATTTTGATAAAATTTTCTATAGAAGGGAGTATATATGAGAGTTCGTGCAAGTTCTGTCTTTATCCGTTGCTCATTGACCATTGTGTATGGTTACTAAATCCTTGTGTTCGTATCTACTTCATAGCTACACTTATCAATTCTACTACAATTTCATGGCATTGTCGAACTAATTCCTCTTTACTTTAAAATCCAAAACTATTCATCTTATTTTGTTACAATTGTAACTATATATAATTTGCTTTGATTGCAACGTCCAATAGATAAATGTCAGGATATAATTGCGGTCATACATGACCGCCCATAAATTTCTTTTTTCCTTGGAGCTATTTTTTCATGAACAAAAATACCTGTCATTTCAATAACCATTGAGAAAATTCGCATACAGTTGATGAAGCGTAACATAGTGATCGTGACAATCAAATTAACACTTGAAACAATAGTACATACATTTCGCATTGATCACACTATAACATCCATTAATCTCCATGTTCAACATGGATGTAAGCAAAATTATACAGTAAAGAAGAAAAATTGGCAATATTGTACTGGGAAAATAGGCTTTATGGTCAACTTAAGAAAAAAAAAAAATATATAAAATTTAAATACGATTTCAATAATAATGAAATAATAAGGAAATGAAGATTTTTTTCCCACGATTTTTTGAGGACAATATAACCACAGTACAATAGAATTTTATTTTATATAGATAATCGATTTTCCTAACTCTAAGGACAGATTTTTTTATATAGAGATTTGCTTCTCCTAACTCTAAGGATAGAACGCCACCACTGTAAAGTCTATTGTGAAGTTTATTGAGGATAAAGTGGGTCTTCTACACGCAGAGAAGGAATATGATCACCTCAACCATGTTTCGTTAGCAAAATGTTATTTTTGGACGGAGAACATGTAACATGTTTGCGGCAACCATGTTATTTTCACAAAAAGCATATGTCTGACTTCGGCAACCATGTATATGTTTGCCGAGAAAACAAAATTTTTGCGACAAAAAAGCTCCATGGTCACCGTCCAAAAATAACATTTTGCTCTCCAAACATGTTGAGGTGATCATATTCCTTCTCTGCGTGTATGCTGAGCAAAAATTATATTCGTATTTTAAGGACAATATACCATTAAGCTTAAGACAATATTGTTTTCAGTATAGGATTAGTGGTCTCTAGGATTCGTTGATTATTGATTGAAATTGTTCCAGTAGTTACAGAAAGATAAACTGGAATACAATGTAATATAACAAAGAAATTGATATTAAAAATTTTTGTTATTACATCTAACATTTATACAATATCAAAAATGTAATTTTATAGAAGGTATCCTCTTTTCGAAAACAATATTCTTGATCTACAATATCTTGTGAAAACTTACCTCTAAAATATAATCGAATTCTTTGGTTTCATCGTGTTCATCATCCCAACGTTTGTATCCCTCGTCAATGCCTTCATCTATACAGTCATCTAAGCAATCATCTTCGGTTTCTGCAATTAGATCAAATAATAATAGAATTTCAGGTTCAATAATCACATCTCTCGATTTTTCTATGTCGCCTGTCATCTTTGATGGTAAAAAGTATGTTTGTCATTGCATTTGGTTGTTTTTTTTTTTGTAGTTTTTATAAATTTGTGGGATTTCAATTTAGACACTAAAATAGATAGTCCATGTTCGTTGGTCCAAGTTTGTCAAAGCTTTAATTTGTTATTGTGTTTGAGTGTCGTCTTAATTGAAATAGAGGTAAATAAGATGCGCAATTTCATAATGAAAATTGTTACAAAATTATTTTAGCAAGCGAAATTATTAAGTAAGATTGATGGGATTGAATTGGATAATATTTAAGATAATTTAGCTCAGATGTTATAAAGAAAACATTATAGGAATATTTTTATAAAAATAACAAATTGAGAAAATTTTATACAGATGTAAAGTTTTGTGTACACTAGACAAAAAAAGTGTATTTCTAAAGTTCTTAACCTTCCTTTAAGGATTTTGGTATTAATTCCAAGCCAAAAATTCTGCTTCTTTAAAATAAAGACAGTTTAGGGAACTAAAGATAAGGACACACATGTATTTATCGGATTTCCATTCTTGTTTAGCGACACATTTTATATGGAAAACCATACAAAAAATCACTCAATTTTCTCCAATTAAAGTCTTAATTGAGTTTAAAACAAGTATATACAGCCGTAAGTTCGGCCAGGCCGAAGCTTGAGTACCCTCGACCATGGATTGCATAGAAACTTCTTCTAAACACTGCCATCCACAATCGAATTACTTGAGTTGTGGTAACGCTTGGCAAGGTATCTTAAAACTTCCTAACACCGTCTTCTAAATTATAAGTAAGTCCATACGTGGTATATATTAAATAAAAAAAAAACCGATTAAATATGTATATAATTCAGATTGACAAAGTTTTCTATAGAAATAAAATTTTAACAAAATTTTCTATAGAAATAAAATTTTGAAAAAAAAATTTCTATAGAAATTAAATTTTGACAAAATTTTCTATAGAAATAAAATTTTCTATGGAAATAAAATTTTGACAAAAGTTTCTATAGAAATAACATTTTGGTAAATTATTTTTGGCTTGAGTGGCAACCATGGTTATGAACCGATATGGACCAATTTTTGTGTGATTGGAGATCGGCTATATATAACTATAGACCGATATGGACCAATGTTTGCATGCATGTTAGAGACCATATTCTAACACCACGTTCCACATTTGAACCGGATCGGATGAATTTGGCTCCTCTAAGAGGCTCCGCAAGCCAAATCTGTGGATCGGTTTATATGGGGCTAATTATAATTATGGACCGATATGGACCAATTTTTGCATGGTTGTTAGATACCATATATCAAAACCACATACCAAATTTCAGACGGATCGGATGAAATTTGCTTCTCTTTGAGGCTCCGCAAGCCAAATCTGGGGATCGGTTTATATGGGGGCTATATATAATTATGGCACGATATGGACCAATTCTGGCACGGTTATTAGAGACCATATACTAACACCATGTTCCAAATTTCAACCGGATCGGATGAAATTTGCTTCTCTTAGAGGCACCGCAAGCCAAATCTGGGGATCGGTTTATATGGGGGCTATATATAATTATGGCACGATATGGACCAATTCTGGCACGGTTGTTAGAGACCATATACTAACACCATGTTTCAAATTTCAACCGGATCGGATGAAATATGCTTTTCTTAGAGGCTCCGCAAGCCAAATCTGAGTATCCGTTTATATGGGGGCTATACGTAAAAGTGGACCGATATGGCCCATTTGCAACACCATCCGACCTACATCAATAACCACATTGGTGAACTTCTCTCTTATCACTGAGTGCTGCCCGATTCCATGTTAAGCTCAATGACAAGGGACCTCCTTTTTATAGCCGAGTCCGAACGGCGTTCCACATTGCAATGAAACCACTGAGAGAAGCTTTGAAACCCTCAGAAATGTCACCAGCATTACTGAGGTGGGATAATCCACCACTGAAAAACTTTTTGGTGTTCGGTCGAAGCAGGAATCGCACCCACGACCTTGTGTATGCAAGGCGGGCATGCTAACCATTGCACCACGATGGCTCCAATGTGGTATCACAATGGACTGAATAGTCTAAGTGAGCCTGATACATCGGGCTGCCACCTAACCTAACCTACATCAATAACAACTACTTGTGCCAAGTTTCACGTCGATAGCTTGTTTCATTCAGAAGTTAGCGTGATTTCAACAGATGGACGGACGGACGGACATGCTTAGATCAACTCAGAATTTCACCTCGACCCAGAATATATATACTGTCTGGGGATCGGTTTATATGGGGGCTATATATAATTATGGCACGATATGGACCAATTCTGGCACGGTTGTTAGAGACCATATACTAACACCATGTTTCAAATTTCAACCGGATCGGATGAAATATGCTTTTCTTAGAGGCTCCGCAAGCCAAATCTGAGTATCCGTTTATATGGGGGCTATACGTAAAAGTGGACCGATATGGCCCATTTGCAACACCATCCGACCTACATCAATAACCACATTGGTGAACTTCTCTCTTATCACTGAGTGCTGCCCGATTCCATGTTAAGCTCAATGACAAGGGACCTCCTTTTTATAGCCGAGTCCGAACGGCGTTCCACATTGCAATGAAACCACTGAGAGAAGCTTTGAAACCCTCAGAAATGTCACCAGCATTACTGAGGTGGGATAATCCACCACTGAAAAACTTTTTGGTGTTCGGTCGAAGCAGGAATCGCACCCACGACCTTGTGTATGCAAGGCGGGCATGCTAACCATTGCACCACGATGGCTCCAATGTGGTATCACAATGGACTGAATAGTCTAAGTGAGCCTGATACATCGGGCTGCCACCTAACCTAACCTACATCAATAACAACTACTTGTGCCAAGTTTCACGTCGATAGCTTGTTTCATTCAGAAGTTAGCGTGATTTCAACAGATGGACGGACGGACGGACATGCTTAGATCAACTCAGAATTTCACCTCGACCCAGAATATATATACTGTATGGGGTCTTAGAGCAATATTTCGATGTGTTACAAACAGAATGACAAAGTTAATATTCAATTAAATATATTAATATTCAATCAATAGATTCAACAATTTTTTTTTAATTGAAACAAAACTCAATCACAAAAATTGATAGTACCATTATTTTTTTTAATGGGATCAATTAGTTCTGTAATTGACTTTCAATTAAATTTTTAATTGATATTATCATTTTTGTGATTGAAGACATTTCAATTAAAAATTAATTGGATCAATTAATTTCGTGATTCAAAACAAAAAACCTTTTTTGCGTGCAATAAATATTTTGTCATAATTAAAATAATAATGCACTTAGGCACTTAGGCGTTCAAGATAGCAAATACTTACCATCATCATCATCGTTTTCAGTCATGTGAGTGATGAGTTCTTCCAATTCATGAGACATTTGACATTGTTCATCTTCGTGTAAATTATAATCCAATGCCTTATAAACGACAACTGCAATATTACGAAGAACCTGTAAATGATAAGGAAAAAAAAGAATATTGCATTTTTAAGAAGATATTATAGAAATTAAAAATAAAAATGTAATAAACTATCTAATAAGCAATTACACGAACTGCATTCATGATTTATAGTGCAATAGAAATAGCTATTTAAATTCAGTTGTAGAGTTATTACGAGTACATGGGGGCTTTATCTAATTCTGAGCCGAATTTGATAAGATTTGGCACACATTGCTAACATTTTAATTGAACTCTCAGCGCAAAATTACAAAATTTTCGAAATGCAACATTAGCCTTCGGGGTCATATGAATCTAAATCGGGCGAATATATATGAGAGTTATATCTAACCGATTTTGACCAAGTTTGGCATGTGTAGCAAGAATGTTTGTCCTACTCTATGTGCAAAACCTCAAGTAAATCGGAACGAAATTTTGACCTCTGGGGCCATATAAGTGCGTATCGGACGAAAGATATATATGGCAGTTATATCTAAATCTGAACCAATTTGAACTAAATTTGGAATGCACAATAAAAATGTTATTTTCATTCCCTGTGCACAATTATAAGTAAATCGGAAGGATTTGCCTTAGATTTTGATCTACGGTGGTCATACACGCAAAAAAATAATTCTTTCCTCCCAAACGAAATTTTAGACAAACAAAGTTCGTTTCTAATTTGCTTTTCGCTGTAAGGAAGTGTATTTGGAAGAAAAGTATTATAATTTTTTTACCTTTCTCCTGGACGGAGAATCGAACCGCGGACCATGCACATTGTAAGCCAACACACTAACCACTGAGCTATGTACCTGTTATGGTCATCAATAGATAAATATCCATATAAGTTATATTTATATAGCATAGCTTGCGGCGCCCACGAACGGAATAATCAAAGTTTATTTAACAGAAACAAACATTTAGTTTGGCACCGTGGAGCAGTGGTAGCTACGTCCGACTCTCATGCCAAGGGTCGTGGGTTCGATCCCTGCTTCGGCCAAAGTTTTTTTTTTGCTTTTGTTTTTTTTTTTTTACATATATTCCAGATATATTCGGAAGATTCCGAAAAAATATTCAACATTACATTGTACTATATTAAATTTTGAACTGTAAAATGTGTCTTATTAAAGACCTAAAGTCAGAAAAGTGTTTGATATAAACGAAATGAACTGTGTTGGTAGTTCAAAAATAAGTTTTTTTTATTGAAAAAATAAAAATTTTGTACCAAACGATTTTTTTTTTGGTGATAAAAGTGTATACTTTTCGATGCAATTCAAAAACTCTAACAAAAGAAAAACGTTTTCGGTACACGTTTTCCAAACGTTTTTTTTCTTTGCGTGTATGACTGCAAATCGCAGTCTTAACCGATTTCAACCAAATTCGGTATTCATATTTATAATGTTAGTTCTACTCCTTATGCAAAAAATTTACGTAACTCGGGGTAAAACTTTTACCTCGGGGGCCATAGGAGTGTAAATCGGGCGAAAGCTATATATAGGAGCTATATCTAAATTTACTCCCTGTGCAAAATTTCACGTTAATCAGAACAAAATATTGGCCTCTGGGACCATAGGAGTGTAAATTGGGCGAAAGCTATATATGGGAGCTATATGTAAATCTGAACCAATTTCAACCAAATTCGAAGGGCATATTTATAATCCCAGCAAAAAAATCTTCTTAAGGCACAACTTTAAAAGCACTTCCAAAAATGTCCTCCCAAAGATGTTCTTTATTTTAACTGCGCCGGAAGTTCATTCGAGTCAATTTTTTATAACTCGCTTTTTTCATATTTTTAATGGGAAATTTAAAATTTTATTGTATCAAATGAGTTAAAAACAGATTAAAAATTATTAAAATAGTGCAAATTATTTAAATTTTTCCGAAAAAAATACTAAATTCTTTTTAGAAAAATTGCGAATTTGTAAAAAATATTTGATGTCAAACGTTCCAGACAAGCGTTATAATGCATTAAAAATCATAAAAATTTTAAAAATTATTAATTCGTCAAAATATCACAAAATTTCTTTATTCACATCCAAATCACTGGATTCGCATCACACCTTAAGAAGTGATGCAAATTCTGTGCAACGGCTTTTGAAATGGTGGACATCCGTCCTATTGAAAAGGCCATGTTAAAATCATCGCTTCTGCGCCAATTTTGCACCACTTCGGGATCCAAAAAGAACATTTTCACAACTTTTTTGGCGACACTTTTTTTTTATTGGGATGTTAATTCTACTCCCTATGCAAATATTCAAGTAAATCAGAACAAAATATTGGCCTCTGGGACCATAGCATGGTAAATCGGGCGATAGCTATATATGAGAGCTGTATCTGAATCTGAACCGATTTGACTGATATTCTGCAAAATTTACGAGACTCACAAAATATTCGATTATACAAAATTGGAAGAAGATCGGTTGATAAATACGTCATTTATGACCATATCGGTTATAAATATATATGGCAGCTATATCTAAATCTGAACTGAGATTTTCTCCAAAATCAATAGGGATCGTCTTTGAGCCGAAAAACCCTATGCCCTATGCCAAATTTGAGGACGATCGGATTTAAACTGCGAGCTGGACTTTGCACACAAAAATACATAAACAGACAGACGGACATCGCTAAATTTGTCTTTATTACACATGTTCGATGACTTAAATTTTTCTGAGTATAGGATAACACATTGCCAAGTGTTTTGTAAATTTTGGGTTCAATTTCGTCATGTTTGATGTGTTTTCTTTCTTTTACATGTTAACTTAGGTCGTCAATTGTTTAATCGTAATATATCTCTTATCATATCTTCGTTGTTCTCTTAGATTTCAATTCTTAATTGAATTTGTCTATCAAATGCGTTTAAAAATGCTGAAGTGGTCTGAATATAATTGGTTTGGTGGTCAACTTTTCCCATCACTGAGTCCAAGAGTACTTTCATTACTATATCGGCGATAATCGCTGCGGAAGGATCATCAGCCTGGCATTCCTTTTCAGTGTACCATATCCGTATACATTTTCCTTTTATTATGAATTCTATTCACCAAGACTATTTTTATGCCGTCATCATTTCCTTCAATTAAAGTTTAATCATCAATACTGCACCTCTGAACTACTGGCAGATACATGACTTCTAAATATTTCTCAGAGTGTGAACTCTCATTAATTAAGACAGGAAGTAGAAATGATTACCAATGGAGGATTCTTGGAAATTCCACTTAATTTGAGTTCTATACGAAGAGCCCTCCCCTCCCCCTCCCTTTAAGATTATATGGTACAATAAAGGAAATTTTAAAATCTAACTACGGGAAAAATCTCACCCTCCGATGAACAATGGTTAGTTAGTGGACCAACCTTTGTTAGAGCTGGTAATTCGTCAGAAAGCTGACTATTATCGCTATGAAAATAAATTCATTGTCAGAGTGTACCCAGCAGAGTAAGTGAATCGAATAAGTAAAATGAATGGGAATATAGCATGTTCTAAATCCATTATTCACCAGGGCGACGAACACAACAAAAAATACCACAACGTTCCTGTATAACACAATGATGCAGTGCCACAAAGAAAGTCCCTTTTGCAATAAAAAAAGAGTGAGAATCAGGAAAATGCAGAAGACGACACCACACATAGCCAGACAATAGCAGAATTTATTGTTATTTTCTGTTAATGATAGGGACACACATATACACACGTGCAACGATGGGAGAGCTTCCCAGGTCTAGAGGCCAGACATTCGTGATGCCTTTTTGTGTATGGGCTAAGTTTCCATAGTACCTTAAATGGAAACTTGGTAGAATTCTTGAAATTGTGTTAGATTTTCTACAGAAATAAAATTTTAACAAAATTTTCTATAGAAATAAAATTTTGGGAAAATTTTCTATAGAACTAAAATTTTGACAAAATTATCTGTAAAAATAAAATTTTGACAAAGTTTTCTATAGAACTTAATTTTTGACAAAATTATCTGTAAAAATAAAATTTGGACAAAATTTTCTATAGATTTAACACATTGACAAAATTTTTTATAGAAATAAAATTTTGACAAAATTTTCTATAGAAATAAAATTTTGACAAAATTTTCTATAGAAATAAAATTTTGACAAAATTTTCTATAGAAATAAAATTTTGACAAAATTTTCAATAGAAATAAAATTTTGACAAAAATTTTCAAAATTTTATTTTCCGTAACAAAAAAAAATTGACACAATTTTCTATATAAATATATTTTTGACAAAATTTTCTATAGAAATAAAATTTTGACAAAATTTTATATAGAAATAAAATTTTGAAAAATTTTCTATAGATATAACATATTGCCAATATTTTCTATAAAAATAAAATTTTGACAAAATTTTCTATAGAAATAAAATTTTGACAAAATTTTATATAGAAATATAATTTTGACAAAATTTTCTACAGAAAATAAATCTTGACAAAATTTTCCACAGAAATAAAATTTTGACAAAATTTTCTATAGAAATAAAATTTTGACAAAATTTTCTATAGAAATAAAATTTTGACAACATTTTCTATAGAAATAAAATTTTGACAAAATTTGTTTAGAAATAAAATTTTGATAAAAATGTCTATAGAATTAAAATTTTGACAAAAATTTCTATAGAAAAAAAATTTGACAAAATTTTCTTTAGATATAAAATGTTGACTAAATTTTCTATAGAACTAAAATTTTGACAAAATTATCTGTAAAAAAATGTTTGAAAAAATTTTCTATAGATTTAACACATTGACAAAATTTTCTATAGAAATAAAATTTTGACAAAATTTTATATAGAAATAAAATGTTGACAACATTTTCTATAGAAATATAATTTTGACAAAATTTTCTACAGAAATAAAATTTTGAAAAAATTATCTAGATATAAAATTTTGAAAAGATTTTCTATAGAAATAAATATTTGACAAAATTTTCTATAGAAATAAAATTTTGACAGAATTTTCAATATAAATAAAATTTTAACAAAATTTTATATAGAAATAAAATTTTGACAAAAATTTTCAAAACTTTATTTTCCGTAACAAAAAAATTTTTTACACAATTTTCTATAGAAATAAATTTTTGACAAAATTTTCTTAGAAATAAAATTTTGACAAAATTTTATAGAGAAATAAAATTTTGACAATTTTATTTTCCGCAAAAAAAAATTGACAAAATTTTCTATAGAAATAAATTTTTGGCAAAATTTTCTATAGAAATAAATTTTTGACAAAATTTTCTATTGAAATAAAATTTTAACAAAATTTTCTATAAAAATAAAATTTTGACAAAATTTTCTATAGAAATAAAATTTTGACAAAATTTTCTATAGATATTGCATATTGACAAAATTTTCTATAGAAATAAAATTTTGACAAAATTTTTTATATAAATAAAATTTTGACAACATTTTCTATAGAAATAAAATTTTGAGAATATTTTCTATAAAAATAAAATTTTGATAAAATTTTAAATAGAAATAAAATTTTGACAAAATTTTATATAGAAATAAAATTTTGAAAAATTTATTTCAGTAGAAAATTTTGTCAAAATTTTCTATAGAAACAAAATTTACTGTAAAAGTAGAAATTTAAACATAATTTTCTATAGAAATATAAGTTTGAGAAAATTTGCTCTATAAATCAAATTGTGACAAAATTTTCTATAGAAATAAAATTTTCATAAAAATTTCTTTAGAAATAAAATTTTCATAAAATTGTTTGTAGAAATAAAATTTTGATAAAATATTCTGTAGAAATAAAATGTTGACAAAAGTTTCTACGACAATAAAAATTTGACAACATTTTCTATATAAATATACGTTTGGCAAAATTTTCTATAAATTAAATATAAAAAATATTAATTTGCGTGTTGGTCCATTTCGTCAAAGCTATAGTCCCATTTTAAAGAATTAGTAACTTTCCGTATTGGTGCAAGCTAAATCATTAAAACATTTAAAATTCAACACATTTACAATTCAAGCAACATTTATACACCCAAAAAAAATGGTCGCTAGTAGAAGAGGCCTTTTACAATGCCTGCACATCGTCATCGTTTTCTCCCACTGGAAGAGAACTTCCTTTTCAATGTATGTTCCATTTTTGGCTGACAGACCGGTAGTGGTGTGATGATTATGGTGCAGATATTAAATTTAAAATTCCAATAAAATAGTTCACAAACAAAAGAAGACAAAGGAAATACAACTCAAGTTTTATTGGAGATACTCCAAGAGTTGTTATTTGCCTGAAGATGGTATTGGCTGGGACAATTTCTAATGAAATATTCCATGGAATTCAATTTTATGACCATACTTCAGTGTAGCAAATTAAATATGTTTGCTAATTCATTGGACTCATTTTAAGTCAAATAACATCATGTTATTCTAATACGAACATCTTGACTAGACGATTAAATTAAAAGGAAATTTGAACAAGTTTTATTACCATAAAGAAAATACAGAGGGGATTCCAAGAAATGGGTATACAATGTTGCATTTTGGCAAATGTAGAAAAACTAATCGCCAAATAATAACAAAGACTGGACTAAAAAAAATATAATACGACCATACACTCATATATATATTGAAATAGTTTTTAATTTCTACACTTTTCAAAATTTTATTTCTATAGAAAATTTTGTCAAAATTTTATTTCTTTAGAACATGTTGTCAAAATTTTATTTCTTTAGAACATGTTGTCAAAATTTTATTTCTATAGAAAATTTTGTCAAAATTTTATTTCTACAGAAAATTTTGTCAAAATTTTATTACTATAGAAAATTTTGTCAAAATTTTATTTCTATAGAAAATTTTGTCAAAATTTTATTTCTACACAATTTTCTGAAAATTTTATTTTTTGAATTTTTTTTTCAAAATGTTATTCCCATAGAAAACCTCTTCTCTCTACAGAAATTTTAATTCTATAGAAAATTTTTTCAAAATTTATTTCTATAGAAAATTTTGTTAAAATTTTTATTTTTATAGAAAATTTTGTCGAAATTTTATTCCCGTAGAAAATTTTCTTTCTACAGAAATTTTAATTCTATACACAATTTTCTCAAAATTTTATTACTATAGAACATTTTGTCGAAAATTTATTTCTATAGAAAATTGTGTCAACATTTTATTTCCAAAATTTTGTCAAAATTGTATTTTTATAGCAAAAAATTTTTAAAAAAATTTAAAAATTTTATTTCATTTTATTTCTTGTCAAAATTTTTATTTCTATAGAAAATCTTGTCAAAATTTTATTTCTATAGAAAATTTTGTAAAAATTTTTATTTCTATAGAAATTTATGTCTAATTATTCTATAGAAATTTATGTCTAAATTTTATTTTCCCAGAAAATTTTGTCAAAAATTTGTTTCTTCAGAAAATTTTGTTAAAGTTTTATTTTTATAGAAATTTTTGTCTAAATTTTATTTCAATAGAATTTTTTTGAAAATTTTGTCGCTATTGAAAATTTTATTTCTATAGAAAAGTTTGTCAAGATTTTATTTCTATAGAAAATTTTATTTCTGTAGAACTTTTTATTTCTATAAAAATGTTTTTCGTGATTTTATTTCTATAGAAAAGTTTGTCAAGATTTTATATCTATAGAACATTTTTTTATTATTTTATTTCCATAGAATTTTATTTGTATAGAATATTTTCTCAAAAGTTTATTTCATATTTTTTTTTCAAAATTTTATTTCTATAGAAAACTTTCAGAAAATTTTATTTCTACAGAAAAATATCTGAAAATTTTATTTCTACAGAAAATTATCTGAAAATTTTATTTCTATAGAAAATTTTGTCAAAATGTTATTTCTGTACAAATTTTGTCAAAATTTTGATTTTGATTTTATTTCCATGGAATTTTATTTGTATAAATATTTTCTCAAAAGTTTATTTCAAATTTTATTTCTACAGAAAATTTTCTGAAAATTTTATTTCTATAGAAAACTTTCTGAAAAATTTATTTCTACAGAAAATTTTCTGAAAATTTTATTTCTATAGAAAATTTTATTTCTATAGAAATTTTTTTGAAAATTTTATTTCTATAGAAAATTTTGTCAAAAAATTTCTGTAGAAAATTGTGTCAAAATTTTATATTTTTAGAACGTGTTGTCAAAATTTTATTTCGAATATTAATGTTGCTCGGCTTGAGGTCATAGAAACAATCGATTATTGATTTTTGTCAACATTTTATTGCTATCGAAAAGTTTGTCAAAATTTAATTTCTATCGAAAATTTTGTCAAAATTATATTTCTATAGAAAAGTTTGTCAAAATTTTATTTGTATAGAACTTTTTCTAAATATTTTATTTCTATTGAAAATTTAGTCAACATTTTATTTCTATAGAAAATTTTCTAAATATTTTTTGTTTCTATAGACAATTTTCTAAATATTTTATTTCTATAGAAAATTTAGTCAAAATTTTATTTCTGTAGAAAATTTAGTCAAAATTTTATTTCTATAGAAAATTTTGTCAAAATATGGTGGTTGGGAGCCACTGTGGTGCAATGGTTAGCATGCCCGCCTTGAATACAAAAGGTCGTGGGTTCGATTCCTGCTTCGACCGAACACCAAAAAGTTTTTCAGCGGTGAATTATCCCACCTCAGTAATGCTGGTGACATTTCTGAGGGTTTCAAAGCTTCTCTAAGTGGTTTCACTACAATGTGGAACGCCGTTCGGAATCGGCTATAAAAAGGAGGTCTCTTGTCATTGAGCTTAACATGGAATCGGGCAGCACTCAGTGATAAGAGAAAAGTTCACCAATGTGGTATCACAATGGACTGAATAGTCTAAGTGAGGCTGATACATCGGGCTGCCACCTAACGTAACCAAACCATGGTGGTTGTCACCGCCACGACCGCCAATTTTACTGTTTTCATTTTTTGCTCGGCTTGAGGTCATAGAAACAATCGATTGATTTTTGTCAAAATTTTATTGCTATCGCAAATTTTGTCAAAATTTTATTTCCATCGAAAATTTTGTCAAAATTATATTTCTATAGAAAATTTGCTAAATAATTTATTTCTATAAAAAATATTGTCAATATATGGTGGTTGTCACCGTCACGAACGCAAATTTTACTGTTCTCAAAAACTAAAATTAGTTTTGAAGATATTTTGAAGTGATATTTATCTGTTCGTATATACCATCACCACAGTGTCAATTTTGAGATTCCTTCAATCGATAAGAATCGATATTATTTTCATATTCAATTTGCACATTTATTGCAATTAATGCAAAGAGGCTTTCGATTTTGTGTTCTTCAATACTCATAATATTGTAGAAGAGATTTCTATCTCTGTATACATAGCACATCTTCATAGTTATTGCCAATGTCCAGAGTATTTGCTAACTATAAATCATAATGTAAACACACGTTTGACCTAAATGTTGTTGTTTTATTTTTATTATTCTCATCTGTTGCTGCTGCGTCATGAGGTGACTGTGTCTTTATTCACCATCTCTATTTGCCAAACATACTCGGGCTTAAGACTTAATCTTTGTTGTTGTAGTATTTTATGATTACAGAAGAATGTTGCTTGACTAAAAGGAATTGAACGGAACAAGTTGCAGAACATTGGTTATTGCATACAATGTATTGATGCTATGTGTGTAAACAAATAGAGAAGACAAGCTGAGAAAGAGAGAGAGAGGAGGAGAGAGATATCATACGTTATCTAGAATTCATAGACATACAAGTCATAAATTGTTCAAGCATTATAAATATTTGAAATTGCCAACTGGAAAAATTTTGTAATTTTCATGGGGCACCAAAAGATGCTGCCGCTGCCGCTGCCGCTGCCAAGTAAACCACAACAAATAACATTCATATTGGGTCTTTGCCATAATCCTTCTCATCTTCATCTGCAACATGAATGATGACAGTTTCAAGCTGTTCATATTCACCTTCTTGATGACGGTTGTTGCTGTTTGTTTTGGTAGCTGCTGGATGTCTGGCTTGCAGCTTGGCTGATAGTTAAAGTCATAATAAAAGTTACTGCACATTTGTGCAACAGCTGTCAATTGTTGTTGCTGCTGCTGGTAGATAACTGCAACTCACGAATTCTGTGATGTGTTTGTCAACACAATCGAAGTTTTTGTTTCATTGCTTTGCTGTCTGCATTTTTTTTTATTTTTTTTGTTTTGTTTTTAATCGCCCCCCCACGTCAACTCAATTATTTATTTGATGTTACAGTAGCGAAAGTTTAGCGGCTCCCAAGACCCTTTGTGTGTTTTTTCCTTCGCTGGTTTAGTGCAAGTCAAATTTATGTTGAGCGCATCATTATCCGTATATTTTACTTTGCAATTATAATAACTTTGCAAATATTTTATTTTGTGTGAATTATGCACAAAAATGCACTTTGATTGGAATAAAAACAAAGTGTTAAACAAGTAAATACTGGCGAGGTTGAATAATAGCTAACCCTTCGTTATGGATGTCGTAGAAGAAAAGTCGCTTAAAAGACATACACAAAAAATATTTCGTAGAAATTTAAACAATGAAGTTATTCATTGATATAATGAATTATTAATTATGAATACGAAAAATTACGTTATATTTACGAATTAAATTTGTGGGTCAATTTAAAGAATCTTAATCCTTTTGCTGATTTTTATTGAAAAAGCTCCTTTAAAATTAGATCTAAAGGGTTGATGATATGAAGTGATACCAAGTTCACACTGGCATATTAAACTACATATGACAGCTACATGGTTTTGGATTTATGGACAGTTTATTAAAACGTTTACAAGCCACCAAAAGCATATGCATCTGAGTTTACAAACAACGAAAACTTCATTATAATTGAGCCCAAGATATTTTTTCAATGATATAAGGAAGCAGTTTCATTATGAGAGAAGTTCACCACTGTGGTATTACAAGCTACATGGTATTGGGAAAATTGACAGTTTATTACAACGTTTACAAGCCACCAAAAGCATTTGCATTAGGAGTTTACAAACAAAGAAAACTTCATTAAAATTGAGCCCAAGATATTGTTTTCAACTCAGTTTCATTATGAGACAAGTTCACCACTGCGGTATCACAATGAACTGAATAGGCTAAGTGAGACTGAAATATCGGGTCGCCACTGAAATATCGGGCTGACTAAACTAACCAATGTTCATCGCAGCCATTTAATAATCAGTTGTCGTGAAACCGAAATCTATGGGATGATCATATTCTTTCTCAATGTGCAATGAGATCTAATTTGCTGAAATTTATTACTAAAGGGTGATACGGTCAAAATTTGGTCAATATAAACTTGACGTATTTCTTTCAATTTTGCATTTAAAAAACCTGAACACCCCTCATTTTGAAGGTGTGTGTGTGTAGAATGTTGCTCCTATTTTGATTTTGGAATTCACTCTTCAGTTGTCAAAATGCCGTCCAAGCAAGAAGAGCAGCGTATCAAAATTTTGCTCGCGCTTCGCGAAAATCCGAGCTACTCGCACGCAAATCTTGCAAAATCGCTAAAAGTTGCCTAATCAACCGTTACAAATGTAATTAAAGTGTTTGGGGAACGTTTGTCGACAGCCAGGAAGTCTGGATCGGGGGGAAAATCGAAAACCGAAAGCCGCAGAGACGACAAAGAGAGTTGCCGGTAGTTTCAAGCGAAACCCTAACCTTTCTCTCCGAGATGCCGCAAATAAGCTGGGTGTATCGTCTACAACCGTGCATCGAGCCAAAAAAACGAGCCGGACTATCGACTTACAAGAAGGTAGTGACTCCAAATCGCGATGATAAACAAAATACGACGGCCAAAGCGCGATCCTGGAGGCTGTACACGACGATGCTGACGAAGTTTGACTGCGTGGTAATGGACGACGAAACCAAGAAATTTACGTGAAAGAGTGTTTGAATAAACGTCTGCTGCCTTTCCTGATGAAACACGGTTGTTCCGTACTGTTTTGGCCGGATTTGGCATCTCGTCATTACGGTAAAAACGCCATGGAGTGTACGCCGCCAACAACGTGCAGGTGGTTCCCAAGGACAAGAACCCTCCCAACACGCCAGAGCTCCGCCCAATTGAGAAATACTGAGCTATTATCAACCTAAAGAAGACCAAAAAAACTGCTAAGGACGAGCAGCAGTTCAAGGCAAACTGGCCTTCTGCGGCGAAGCAGGTGGACAAGGTGGCTGTACAAACTCTTATGGCAGGTGTCAAGCGTGAGGCCCGGCAATTCGGATTTGGAAAAGCGAAAGCCTAACTGAATATTTTTCCTGAATTTTATACTAATTGAACTTGAAAAAGAAATTTAATTTGATTTTTTAAATAAACGATTTCACCGATTTACACGCGTTTTCCCTTGACCAAATTTTGACCGTATCACCCTTTATAGCCCATAAAATATTCGTCATTGACCGACTACAGTGATAAAAGTGGCATAAACCAATTTTCGTTCCACAAACAATAAAATATGGGATTGCAATAAATATTTTGGCGCTACCACTTCAGGTGGCATTTCGAACTTGTTGGGTTTTTGTTTCTTTCTTTTTTATGGTGTGCAACACAACTGACTATGACGACAAAGACAATAAAACGATAAACGTGGTACTATCATATGTTGGAGGGTATTAAATTTATATTTCATTTTTTGACATTTTGCATATCGCAGAATTGCCTCTGTTGTGTTAATGTCGTTGTCATCGTTGAAGGCGCATTTGTTGGTGTAGCTGTTGTAGCATTTTATTAACAAAAAAAAACTTACGAAAAATTTTGCGCAAAACTATAACATGAGCATTGTCTGGTGGATGATGGTGTGTGGTGATGGCTACGGCGGCATTTGGATGAATGAATAGTTGGAGCTGGTAGGAAAACCTCTACATTTTTTTGTCTGTCCGTCCGTCTGCAGTCAGTCTTTTGGCATTGCATAGCTCCTCGTCGTTTGTCTAATGTCTTTTCTTTTTGATATCAAAGTTTCAACTTTGCTGTAAGTTGAATGAAGTTTTGGTTCACCTCTTTTGTTGTTGCTGTTGTTCTTGTTGTATATAACATTTCTATGACATTTTGTTCATGTTTGTTTTGTTTAATATTTTATGTAGAAATTGTTTTTTTTTGTGTTTGTTGGCCCAACTGCAGTTATAGATTTGAATTGTTTTTGGCAGAGTACACTGAGAAAAAAAAAATTCGGGATAAAAAAATTCAATGCATCCCGTAGTCGAAATCTATAACAATAGGAAGGTGGTGTTGTGATAAGTACTAAAGGGATGCATGTGAGATGAAATTATAAAGACCTGAAAGACGCGTGAAGTACACACAGAAAATGATTATGATCGTCTCAAACATGTTTCAAGAGCATAATTTTATTGCAGCAACGTCATGGAACATTTTTGTCGCAATAATTGGATTTACATTGTGAGTATATTTTACGCGAATTAGTTAAGAATCTAACTGCTAAAAAACTAAACCGCAATGAAAATACAGTGAAGCCTCTCCGACTTGGACACTCTGAAAACCGGACACCTCCGAATTGTGGACACTTGTCTGGGGACGTTTGCTATATTAACACATTAAACATAACCTCCCAAATGTGGACTAAATTTAGTCGACCACCTTTAGGAGGAATCTTCAATTTACCATTTATTAACTGCCTTTAAAAGTTTATAAAATCAATAAAAATTTCGAAAATCAAAATTAAGGAATTATTCAATTGGTCATTGTGAAATAACACAATGAACAAAAAAAATTAAAAAAAAAATTAAAAATAAAATAAGAAATAACTCCCCAAAAATCGTTGTTATTGTGTAGATCAAATTGGAGACATTTCATATTTTTGCAGACCAAATTGCTAACACATTTTGTTGTTATTTTTGGAGACGTATTTCACGGGGACTTATTTCATAAAAAATATGAAAAAAAACATAAAGCTTTATGCATTTTGTTTCGTATGATTATAATAAACCAAAAAAATATATGCCAATAAATTGCAATTTCCCGAAATTGAAATATTTTTCGGCGCCATGAATATGGGTCCCATGGAAATTAGCCCCAAATCCTAAATGATGTAGGATCAAAAAAGAAAATACCAAAAGAACTACACCAACTTTTTATGTTTTTGTTTTCTTTTTTGTGGGTGTAACTTCATTTTACATTTTGGGACCTCTTTGTATTATAAGAATAAACACCAATATTTGAAATAAATGATCCATAAATATTTTTTTTGGGGAATGTGCTCACGGTAGTCACTCAAGCCAAAAATAATCAACTAAAACTTATAGAAAATTTTACAAGACAACTACTAAACAAACACAAATTCTGATTTTGCAAAAACTTTTATTTCTATCGAAACATTTTCAACATTTTATTTCTATAGAAAATTTTTCCAAAATTTATTTCTATAGAAAATTTTGTCAAAATTTTATTTCAATAGAAAATTTTGTCAAAAATTTATTTCTATAAAAATTGTGGCAACATTTTATTTCTATAGAAAATTTTGTCAGAATTTTATTTCTATAGGAAATTTTGTCAAAATTTTATTTCTATAGAAAATTTTCTAAAAATTTTATTTCTATAGAAAATTTTGCCGAAATTTTATTTCTATAGAAAATTTTGTCAAAATTTTATTTCTATAGAAAATTTTGTCAAAATTTTATTTCTATAGAAAGAAAATTTTGTCAAAATTTTATTTCTATAGAAAATTTTGTCAAAATGTTATTTCTATAGAAAATTCTGTCAAAATTTTATTTCTAAAGAAAAAATTTTATTTCTATAGAAAATTGTGTCAAAATTTTATTTCTATAGAAAATTTTGTCAAAATTGTATTTCTATAGGAAATTTTGTCAAAATTTTATTTCTATAGAAAATTTTCTAAAAATTTTATTTCTATAAAAAATTTTGTCAAAAATTTATTTCTATAAAAATTGTGGCAACATTTTGTTTCTATAGAAAATTTTGTCAAAATTGTATTTCTATAGGAAATTTTGTCAAAATTTTATTTCTATAGAAAATTTTCTAAAAATTTTATTTCTATAGAAAATTTTGCCGAAATTTTATTTCTATAGAAAATTTTGTCAAAATTTTATTTCTATAGAAAATTTTGTCAAAATTTTATTTCTATAGAAACTTTTGTCAAAATTTTATTTCTATAGAAAGAAAATTTTGTCAAAACTTTATTTCTATAGAAAGAAAATTTTGTCAAAATTTTATTTCTATAGAAAATTTTGTCAAAATGTTATTTCTATAGAAAATTCTGTCAAAATTTTATTTCTAAAGAAAATTTTGTCAACATTTTATTTCTATAGAACATTTTGTCAAAACTTTATTTCTATAGAAAGAAAATTTCGTCAAAATTTTATTTCTATAGAAAATTTTGTCAAAATTTTATTTCTATAGAAATTTTTCAAAAATTTCATTTCTATAGAATATTTTCAAAAATGTTATTTCTATATAAAAATTTGTCAAAATTGTATTTCTATAGAAAAATTTGTAAATTTTTTTGTATAGAAAATTTTCTAAAAATTTTATTTGTGTAGAAAATTTTTGAAAAATTTTATTTCTATAGAAAATTGTGTCAAAATTTTATTTCTATCGAAAATTTTGTCAAAATTTAATTTCTATAGAAAATTTTGTCAAAATTTTATTTCTATAGAAAATTTTGTCAAAATTTTATTTCTATAGAAACTTTTGTCAAAATTTTATTTCTATAGAAAATTTTGTCAAAATTTTATTTCTATAGGAAATTTTGTCAAAATTTTATTTCTATAGAAAATTTTGTCAAAATTTTATTGCTATAGAAAATTTTGTCAAAATTTTATTTCTATAGAAAATTTTGTCAAAATATTATTTCTATAAAAAATTTTATTTCTATAGAAAATTTTGTCAAAATTTTATTTCTATAGAAAATTTTGTCAAAATTTTATTTCTATAGGAAATTTTGTCAAAATTTTATTTCTATAGAAAATTCTGTCAAAATTTTATTTATTAATAGAAAATTTTCTCAAAATTTTATTTCTGTAGAAAATGTCCTCAAAATTTTATTTCTATAGAAAATTTTGTAAATTTTTTTTTGTATAGAAAATTTTCTGAAAATTTTATTTGTGTAGAACATTTTTGAAAAATTTTATTTCTATAGAAAATTGTGTCAAAATTTTATTTCTATATAAAATTGTGTCAAAATTTTATTTCTACAGAAAGAAATATTTGTCAACATTTTATTTCTATAGAAAATTTTGTCAAAATTTTATTTCTATAGAAAATTTTATTAAAAATTTATTTTTATAGAAAATTTTATTAAAATTTTATTTCTAAAAATAATCTATAGAAATTGTTCTCAATATTTTATTTCTATAGGAAATTTTGTCAAAAGTTTATTTGGGACCTCTTTGTATTATAAGAATAAACACCAATATTTCAAATGACCCATAAATATTTTTTTGGGGAATGTGCTCACGGTAGCCACTTACGCCAAAAATAATCTACCTAAATTTAGAGAAAATTTTACAAGACAACTACAAAACAAAAAAAATCTTATTTTGCAAAAACTTTTATTTCTATAGAAAATTTTGTCAAAATTTTATTTCTATAGTAAATTTTCTCAAAATTTCATTTATTTATATGAAATTTTCTCAAAATTTTATTTCTATAGAAAATTAGGTCAAAATTTTATTTCTATAGAAAATTTTGTCAAAATTTTATTTCTATAAAAAATTTGTTAACATTTTTTTCTATAGAAAATTTTGTAAAAATTTCTATAGAAAATGTTGTCAAAATTTGATTTCTATTGAAAATTTTGTCAAAATTTTATTTCTATAGAAAATTTTGTCAAAATTTTATTTGTAATGAAAATTTTGTCAAAATTTTTCTATAGAAAATTTTGTCAAAATATTGTTTCTATAAAATTTTCTCAAAATTTTATTTCAATAGAAAATTTTGTTAAAATTTTATTTCTATAGAACCTTTTGTCAAAATTTTATTTCTATAGAAAATTTTGTCAAAATTTTATTTCTATAGAATATGTCAAATTTTATTTCTATAGAAAATTTTGGCAAAATTTTATTTCTATAGCAAATTTTGTCAAAATTTTATTTCTATAGAAAATTTTGTCAACATTTTTTTCTATAGAAAATTTTGTCAAAATTTTATTTCTATAGAAAATTTTGTCAAATTTTATTTCTATAGAAAATTTTGTCAAAATTTTATTTCTATAGAAAATTTTGTCAAAATTTCATTTCTATAGAAAATTTTGTCAAAATTTTATTTCTATAGAAAATTTGTCAAAATTTTACTTCTATAGAATATTTTGTTAAAATTTTATTTCTATAGAAATATTTGTCAAAATTTTATTTCTATGGAAAATTTTGTCGAAATTCTATTTCTATAGAAAATGTTGTCAATATTTTATTTCTATAGAAAATTAGGTCAAAATTGTAGTTATATAGAAAATTTTGCCAAAATTTTATTTCTATAGAAAATTTTGTCAAAATTTTAGTTCTATAGAAAATTTTGTCAAAATTTTATTTCTATAGAAAATTTAGTCAAAATTTTAGTTCTATAGAAAATTTTGTCAAAATTTTAGTTCTATAGAAAATTTTGTCAAAATTGTATTTCTATAGAAAATTTTATCAAAATTTTATTTCAATAGAAAATCTTATCAAAATTTTATTTCTATAGAAAATTTTAATAAAATTTGATTTCTAAAGATAATTTATAGAATTTTTTCTCAAAATTTTATTTCTATAGGAAGTTTTGTCAAAATTTTATTTCTATAGAAAATTTTGACAAAATTTTATTTCTATAGAAAATTTTGTAAAAATTTTATTTCTGTAGAAAATTTTGTCAAAATATTATTTCTATTTCTGAACTTAGTCAACTTGTCTTTTCCACTTGATATCGAGTCTGAATTTGGGAAATGAAGTTTTCGTTAAAATGTTTTTAAAGGAGTTTGGTAACGCATGAAGAAAAACACTAAAAAAAAAAATATTAATATTTATTTCCTAGAATCAAGTATGAAAAACTGAAATTTAGTAGTGAATTGTATCCTTATTTCATTTCTGCGCTATTTGTTGTAAAGAAAAAATCTGGCTTTTTTCAGTGTAGTCACTATGAAGCGTCGGTCCTATTTCATTTGGTTTTTTGGGGGTTCATTTTCCTGAGGCCCATGTTCATTCCGCCATATATTTTTCATAGTGTAAAATAGGTGCCGCTATGACTATAGCCTGCTGCTTAACAATAGCCTGGGAATGAGGTTAATTTGACTTGCTATTACTGTTTTCGTAGACGAAAATATCGTCCAAGAAGACCAAAACCAAACAAAAAAACACACTTTTTGTTTCATTTAAATGGTAAATGTGTATGAGTCGTCATTTTTATTTTTGTATTTTGTTGTTGTTGTTTTTTTTGCAACAAAATCTAAAACTCTTAGATTACAAAAATAATAATAAATGACTACACAACATTCGAGCTGTTTTGCTGCATACAATACCGGATTACGGTTTTACGTTTAAAATAAAAAGAATACATGTTCAATTTGTTTTGGGTATTTCTTTGGAAAAATGAGTCTATTCATTGATCTATTCTTTATGCATTTAACATTTCTTTGTGATATTTAAAACAGAAACTCATACTTAACATTACAATGAACGTTTTGGTTACACCAAACAAGTGTGATTTGTGTTAGTTGCATTATTCCGAGGACTTGCAAGTTGTTACTCAAAGCTGACATTTAGTTTTAGTTTCTTGTACAAATAATAAAAATTGATGTTTAACGATTAGCCTAGATGACAAGCGTGTTATTTATGTAAATATTTTCAAAAAAATGTATTTGAAAATTATTGAAGCTTATGGCAACAAACATGTCAAAAAATAAGTTGTACCAATAAATACATAAAAAATATTTAACTATGTTGGACATGAGAAAATTAATCTATATTTTAGGTGATTGGCAAAACAAGAGATTGAAAAGCCAATTTTTACATACAAAAAGCTCCAACTTTATAAATAGATTTTTATAATCGAAAGGATTTAAGGATAAGGATAATAAGCCGAATTACAAACAAAAAAAATACTTTTCCACTTTAAACAATTTTTAAATTGACATTCCGACTGGTCCACATTGATGAAAAGAAAAAAGATAGATTTCGCACAAAAAAAACAAAAAAAACAAAAAACATTGCGCGATTTTGTGACGCCGATTTGACCACAAAAGGGCACTCAACAAAATATAAATTACTAAGAATGCAAATGCAATGTTTAAGAAAGTACAAAAAAGGTATTTTTTTAAGGGAAAAAGTACTTTTTTCTATAGAAAATTTATTTTTTTTAAAGTTTTAACAAAATTTTCTATAGCAATACAATTTTGACAAAATTTCCTATAGAAATAAAATTTTGACAAAATTTTCTATAGAAATAAAATTTTGACAAAATTTTCTATAGAAATAAAATTTCGACAAAATTTTCTATAGATATAAAATTTTGACAAAATTTTCTATAGAAATAAAATTTTGACAAAATTTTCTATAAAAATAAAATTTTGACAAAATTTTCTTTAGAAATAAAATTTTGACAAAATTTTCTATAGAAATAAAATGTTGACAAAATTTTCTATAGACAAAAATTTTAGCAAAATTTTTTAACAAAATTTTCTATAGAAATAAAATTTTGACAAAATTTTCTATAGAAATACAATTTTGATAAAATTTACTATAGAAATAAAAGTTTGACAAAATTTTCTATAGAAATAAAATGTTGACAAAATTTTTTATAGAAATAAAATATTGACAAAATTTTCTATAGAAAAAAATGTTAAATTTTATAGAAATAAAATTTTGACAAAATTTTCTATTAAAATAAAATTTTGACAAAATTTTCTATAGAAAAAAATGTTGACAAAATTTTCTATAGAAATAAAATTTTGACAAAATTTGCTATAGAAATAAAATTTTGCCAAAATTTTCTATAGAAATAAAATTTGACATTTTCTATAGAAATAAAATTTTGACAAAATTTTCTATAGAAATAAAATTTTGACAAAAGGTTCTATAGAAATAAAATTTTAACAAAATTTTCTATTGAAATAAAATTTTGAGAAAATTTTATAGAAACAATATTTTGACAAAATTTTCTATAGAAAAATTTTGACAAAATTTTCATTACAAATAAAATTTTGACAAAATTTTCTATAGAAATAAAATTTTGACAAAATTTTCAATAGAAATCAAATTTTGACATTTTCTATAGAAATTTTTACAAAATTTTCTATAGAAAAAAATGTTAACAAAATTTTTTATAGAAATAAAATTTTGACAAAATTTTCTATAGAAATGAAATTTTGACAAAATTTTCCATAGAAATAAAATTGAACATTTTCTATAGAAATAAAATTTTGACAACATTTTCTATAGAAATAAAATTTTGACAAAATTTTCTATAGAAATAAACTTTGACATTTTCTATAGAAATAAAATTTTGACAAAATGTTCTATAGAAATAAAATTTTAACAAAATTTTCTATTGAAATAATATTTTGAGAAAATTTTATAGAAACAATATTTTGACAAAATTTTCTATAGAAAATTTTTGACAAAATTTTCTTTACAAATAAAATTTTGACAAAATTTTTAGAAAATTTTCTATAGAAATAAAATTTTGACAAAATTTTCAATAGAAATCAAATTTTGACAACATTTTCTATAGAAATTTTTACAAAATTTTCTATAGAAAAAAATGTTAACAAAATTTTCTATAGAAATAAAATTTTGATACAATTTTGCTATGGAAATAAAATTTTGACAAAATTTTGTTATAGAAATAATATTTTGACAAAATTTTGCTATAGAAATAAAGTTTTGATAAAATTTTGCTATAGAAATAAAATGTTGATAAAATTTTGCTATAGAAATAAAATTTTGACAAAATTTTCTGTAGAAATAAAATTTTCTATAGAAATAAAATTTTGACAAAATTTTTTATGCATTGTTGTTGTTTTTTTATTGCAGCTTAAAACCATACAGTGACTAAACTACAAGTGTAGCTTAACCAACAGAGGAAAATAATGTTTGTCAAATTTATTTGGGCAAAGCCCTTCCATATGATATTTTGTTAAATGCTTTTTTGGTAATAGCGGCGTCGCTATGTCTTGGCATCATATTCACACCATCGCATGAAAAACACCTAAAGTTCATAATTCTTGAACCAGAACTACACAATTATCTTCTAGCAGACCCTATTATACCGATCTTTATTGTCTTGAAAGTGAATTAGAGAGAAAGTGAAACAGATATCTTTGCCATCATACAGAAATAATAAACGGTAAAGTAGGCTTTTTTACCACATGAAGTCGCACTACGTTCGCTTTGAATTCCAAAAATTTGGCCGAAGTTCGACTCAAATGAACTTCCAGTGCAGTTAAAATAAAGAACATCTTTGGGAGGACATTTTTGGAAGTGCTTTTAAAGTTGTGCCTTTAGAAGAACTTTCAATTTTTTTTGCTGGGATATTCAACTTATTTATTAGGAATTTTTATACCCTAAACAACATAGTCAGGGTCAGGGTATAATAACTTTGATCAGCCAAAAAATGTGCCTGCCAGAAATATTGATCTTAGACTGGCCTATACGTTTTGCAAGATGCTTTCCTGATAAAAAAGAGACCTCATTCGACCTTTTTTGCTTTTTCTTTCTCTTTTTTTGGTATAATTTTCTATAGTCTCTCTTAACAGCTTGGTTAATGGACAATCGAAACTTTCATTGACCCTTCCAATTAAAATTTCCAAAAAATTCCATGAATAATGTTATCGCAGACTTGCCAAAAAAATCATCACTATCGCAACTGTAATACACTGACCTTTAATGCATTGAAAAATGACCCTTACAAGAGCGAAAATGTAATAAATCTTCTTTTCATTTTTGACCATTGTGAGTCTTTGTTTATTTTTCTTAAAAAAAATAAGGCCTACAACAAAACAAATGCCTATTATCACACAATGAAAAGCTTAAAAAAATCCCACTTGAAAACCAGATTACCTCCTGGTTTGCCCCAGCTAAAAAAAATCAACTATTATTCATCATTATCCAAGTATGTGAGAACAAAAAATAAACAAACTCATGATTACATGAGGACCATGGATCCAATGAAATGGGTTTTTTTTTGGCGCATGATGATGATGTGAATATGCAAGATTATGATGACTGACCGGCCATACAGCTGGCCGGTCTTCATCATCAGCTTTATTATATGGAAACAAATGTTCTGAATGGCCGACTAATTTTTTTTTGTTTCTGCAAAGCGAAATGCAATTCAAAGCAAACTGCAGTAAATAAGAGGCCAGAAAACTCCCATTTTATTTCATGGTCACCACCATTCATCATGTGAATGTATATAGACATGCAATGTTACATCATTCCATGATGCATTAAGAAAATCACCAATAAAACAACAGTAAATTAAGTTTCCCCTCGGATGCCTAGTTCGATGCATCAATGAAATGTTTTGGGATTTATGCTTTGTGCTATCAAAATTTGTAGAAATAAAAAGAATCTGAAATAATAGCATCTTCGTGTAGTGTATCCGTTATATGGACGAATTATGAAGATTGGGCTAAAGAAATCTAAATTGCATAAATACTTACATAATAATCAAATAGAGGTGTGTAAGTGAGCGAAATAGTATTCATGGAAAACATATTTTTTCAATCATGAAAGTACAGTGAAAGCTCTGAAAAGCAGACAATCACCGTCGCCTCAATTTCCAGAATTGGTAGAATTCTACCAAAAATGGTAGATATTTTCTATAAAAATAAAATTTTGAGAAAAATTTCTATAGAAATAAAATTTTGACAAAATTTTCTATAGAAATAAAATTTTGACAAAATTTTCTATAGAAATAAAATTTTGACAAAATTTTCTATAGAAATAAAATTTTGACAAAATTTTCTATGGAAATAAAATTGTGACAAAATTTTCTATAGATATAAAATTTTGACAAAATTTTCTATAGAAATAAAATTTTGACAAAATTTTCTATAGAAATAAAATTTTTGAGAACATTTTCTATAGAAATAAAATTTTGACAAAATTTTCTATAGAAATAAAATTTTGAGAAAATTTTCTATAGAAATAAATTTTTGACAAAATTTTCTATAGAAATAAAATTTTGACAAAATTTTCTATAGAAATAAAATTTTGACAAAATTTTGTATACTAATAAAATTTTGAAAAAATTTTCTATAGAAATAAAATTTTAACAAAATTTTCTATAGAAATCAAATTTTCACAAAATTTTCTATAGAAATAAAATTTTGACAAAATTTTCTATGAAGTAAAATTTTGACAAAATTTTCTATAGAAATAAAATTTTGACAAAAATTTTTACAGAAATAAAATTTAGACAAAATTTTCTGTAGAAATAAAATTTTGACAAAATTTTCTATAGAAATAAAATTGTGACACAATTTTCTATAAAACTAAAATTTTGACAAAATTTTTTTATAGAAATAAAATTTTAACAAAATTTTCTATAGAAATAAAATTTTAACATAATTTTCTATAGAAATAAAATTTTGACAAAATTTTCTATAGAAATAAATGTTGACCAAATTTTCTATAGAAATACAATTTTAACAAAATTTTCTATAGTAATAAAATTTTGAGAAAATTTTCTATAGAAATAAAATTTTGAGAAAATTTTCTATAGAAATAAAATTTTGAGAAAATTTTCTATAGAAATAAAATTTTCGAAAAAATTTTCTATAGAAATTTTGACAAAAATTTCGATAGAAATAAAATTTTGATAAAATTTTCTATAGAAATAAAATTTTGACAAAACTTTCTATACAAATAAAATTTTGAAAAAATTTTCTATAGAAACAAAGTTTTGGCAAAATTTTCTATAGAAATGTAATTTTGACAAAATTTTCTATACAAATAAAATTTTCACAAAATTTTTTATAGAAATACAATTTTGAAAAAATGTTCTATAGCAATAAAATTTTAAAATATATTTTATAGAAAACAATTTTGACCAAATTTTCTATAGAAATTAAATTTAAAAAAAAAATCTATAGAAGTAAAATTTTAACAAAAGAAATTAAATTTTGACAAAAATTTCTATAGAAATAGAATTTTGACAAAACTTTCATAGATATAAAATTTTGACAAAATTTTCTATAGAAATAAAATTTTGACAAAATTTTCTATAGAAATAAAATTGTGACAAATTTTTCTATAGAAATAAATTTTGATACAATTTTCTATAGAAATAAAATTTTGCACAATTTTCTATAGAAATAAAATTTTGACAACATTTTCTAGAAATAAAATTTTGACAAAATTTTCTATAGAAATAAAATTTTGACAAAATTTTCTATAGAAATAAAATTTTGCAAAATTTTCTATAGAAATAAAATTTTGACAAAATTTTCTGTAGAAATAAAATTTTGAGAAAATTTTCTATAGAAATAAAATATTGAGAAAATTTTCTATAGAAATAAAATATTGAGAAAATTTTCTATAGAACTAAAATTTTGACAAAATTTTCTATAGCAATAAAATTTTGAGAAAATTTTGTATAGAAATAAAATTTTTAGAAAAATTTCTATAGAAATAAACTTTTGACAAAATTTTCTAAATAAAATAAAATTTTGACAAAATTTTCTATAGATATACAATTTTGACAAAATTTTCTATAGAAATAAAATGTTCACAAAATTTTCTATAGAAATAAAATTTTCACAAAATTTTCTATAGAAATAAAATTTTCACAAAATTTTCTATAGAAATAAAATTTTCACAAAATTTTATATAGAAATAAAATTTTGACAAAATTTTATATAGAAATAAAATTTTGACAAAATTTTCTATAGAAATAAAATTTTGACAAAATTTTCTATAGAAATAAAATTTTGACAACATTTTCTATAGAAATAACATTTTGACAAAATTTTCTATAGAAATAAAATTTTGAGAAAATTTTCTATAGAAATAAAATTTTGACAAAATTTTCTATAGAAATAAAATTTTGAGAAAATTTTCTAAAGAAATTAAGTTTTGACAAAATTTTCTATAGAAATAAAATTTTGACAAATTTTTCTATAAAAATTAAATTTAAAAAAAAAAATTCTATAGAGGTAAAATTTTAACAAAATTTTCTAAAGAAATTAAATTTTGACAAAAATTTCTATAGAAATAACATTTTGAGAAAATTTTCTATAGAAATAAAATTTTGACAAAATTTTCTATAGAAATAAAATTGTGACAAATTTTTCTATAGAAATAAAATTTTGACACAACTTTCTATAGAAATAAAATTTTGACAATATTTTGTTGGGATGACTTAGATATGATATAGTGTTTGGTGAGGGTATCTTTTCAAACAGGACCCCTATTTTTATCAAATTACATCCCCCTACATACCTTTAACAGTTGAAGGCATATGGAACAGTTGAGAGAATTTTCCCAACCTCCATTATAAATGTCAGCCATCCCATTGTGTTTTCTGTTATTTTGTTTTTTTTCGTTATTTCTGGAATTAGATTTGCATGTTCAATTTTCGTTCATTACAAAACGCTCTACTCTGCTCTGTTCTTTTCGATTTTTGGTTTAGTGGGAGTTGCTTTCAACGATACTTAACCTTTTGTTTGACCTACACGCTTTATGGGGAAATATTGTAGTTTTATTTAAACTCAATCGAAAGAAAAAATTCTCACAATTTGAAATGGAAAATTGCTTCGTACATTGTTGTGAGACACAGTCAATCAGGCATACAACAGATAGGAAGTTAAGCATGTTTATGTCTGGGAGCTTCTTAATGGAATTATAAGTTCAGAGGACAAAAGGAAAATTGAACAAGAATAAAAAAAATTGTAGTGATTTTCTTTTTGTATGCAGTGAATTTTAACCAACGAATTTTATCCTGTGCTGATATAGTAGTGGTGGATATTATGAAATTGGCAATTTACTGGAATATATTGGCAGGTATTGTCAGTTTCAAAGGTGAATGTGTATTTAAGATAATTTGAAAAACGAAATAGTATAAAATGGTAAATTGGAATAATAGCCACTTCTCAAAGTGCGTCCATGTATAGCGTGACATGCTGTTCAGACTCAAGAAAAATGTCTATGGAAAATTTTATCAAAATTTTATTTCTATAGAAAATTTTGTCAAAATTTTATTTCTATAGAAAATTTTGCCAATTTTGGCTAAATTTTATTCCTATAGAAAATTGTTGGCAAATTTTTATTCCTATAGAAAATTTTTGGCAAATTTTTATGTCTATAGAAAATTTAGTCAAAATTTTATTGCTATAGAAAATTTTGTCAAAATTTGATTTCTATGGAAAATTTGATCAATATTTTATTCCTATAGAAAATTTTGTCAAAATTTTAATTCTATAGAAAATTTTATCAAAATTTTAATTCTATAGAAAATTTTGTAAAAATTTTATTTCTATAGAAAATTTTGTCAAAATTTTATTTCTATAGAAAATTTTATCAAAATTTTACTTCTATAGAAAATTTTGTCAAATTTTATTTCTATAGAAAATTTTTGGCAAATTTTTATTTCTATAGAAAATTTAGTAAAATTTTATTGCTATAGAAAATTTTGTCAAAATTTGATTTCTATGGAAAGTTTGATCAAAATTTTATTCCTATAGAAAATTTTGTCAAAATTTTAATTCTATAGACAATTTTATCAAAATTTTAATTCTATAGAAAATTTTGTAAAAATGTTATTTCGATAGAAAATTTGGTCAAAATTTTATTTCTATAGAAAATTTTGTCAAAATTTTATTTCTATAGAAAATTTTGCCAATTTTGGCTAAATTTTATTCCTATAGAAAATTTTTGGCAAATTTTTATTTCTATAGAAAATTTTGTCAAAATTTTATTGCTATAGAAAATTTTGTCAAAATTTGATTTCTATGGAAAATTTGATCAAAATTTTATTCCTATAGAAAATTTTGTCAAAATTTTAATTCTACAGAAAATTTTTCAAAACTTGATTTCTATAGAAAATTTTGTCAAAACTTGATTTCTATGGAAAATTTTGTCAAAATTTTATTTCTATAGAAACAAAAGCCAACAATCCTTGATAAAAGAGAGAACAAACTGGAGTTCAATACATTTGATAACCAACTGAATTTCATAGGCTACACAGAAAACTTTTCGCAAAAATGTTTCCAATTCGAAAGCTGAAAAGGTAATGAATTAAAAAATGACTGATGCTACTAAGCAAATTCAAAATTAAGGAAAATTTGAAAATTTTTAATTTAATTCTCTTTAATTAGAATTATAAATAACACATTTAACAAACTTCTACAAAATATAAAAATACCACGTTTGTAAAAATATTCAATAAAATTAGCAATAAAAGAAAATTTTCCCAGAATTTATAACAAATCGTTAGACGACCTCTTTAACCCACTTCCCAATTTCTTAGAGGAAGAAGAAAGTATTGACACAGATCTTCCATAGTCTAGATTTTGTTATTATTCTTATGACAACGGCTCTTAATAGCAGTGAATATGATTTCTGAATACAATGACATTAAGATTCGGTATAATTTCCAAAAACACTTGATCACCACAAAAAAAAACCTTTCAAAGATTAAGTACACTTGAAGTTGATACAAGCGATTCATAGCCACCGCACCCGTGGCAGTAGACATTTCCAAAAAAAAAAAACTTTTTTACTTTGATGACTTGACTTAAAGTACCTTCCTGCCATTGTAAAGAGAATTTTATAGCAAGCAATTTCAAAAAAACACCAATCATCAACCTAAATTCGAAAAAGTCAAAACTATGGGAGTATCATGGCAAGAGGAGACTAAACTATAACTTCCCTATCAAAGAAATATGTCTAAGAGCAAATTTGGTTACATTTGTTTGTTTTTTTTTTTTTAAGAAAATATCTTTCTCAGCTGTCTGCTTAATCACAAATTTTCGACAAACAAGCTGACCAATAACAACACCGGCACTACCACACAACACCAGTTAAGTCAGTCCAGTCATTTGCTATCGGTCTCAATTGTTCCATGTACTCGAGCACTAGAACATCAAATGATTTTGCAAAAAATGAGAAAAAAAAGAAAAGATTGTTACGAAAAATAGGTAATTGGCCCAGGTACCGTAACATAAACCAAGATGATGATGGTGATGATCAACTTTCCGCCACTAACATGGACACGCCATAGTCAGTCATTCAAATGAATAGACAGACAAAACGACGGCCATTGAGAGTACACACTCACACAAGCACACTTTTTTCTCCAAGATTCTACATATAACCAAAGAGAAGCTGAGGCAATTGGAATGGCAACACATGCCATGCCACTGCTAGACATTATGAAATGAGTGGTGGTAGAACTTGCCACAAGATCTCCCTGTGGATGAAAAAAAAAAACGTATCATTCTCGCGTTTGTTTCTTAAGTCTTTTGTTTTTTCTTCTAAGGCCTTCTGCCTCCTAGGACACCCTCACTTCTCTTTTTTACTCATCGAGACTAGTAGTTACGCTTCCGCCATAGCACCATGATCATTGTGTTCATCTTATTCTTGTTTTAGTAAACAAGAAAACTAAAATTCATTCAATGCTGTAAGCTTTCCTTTCAAGTCTCAAGTCTGTCTCATAGAACAAAAGTCTAGAAATAGGCACACACAAAAGAAAAACCAGAGACAAGATCTTGGAAAACAAGACACGATTTTGGACAAGCACATGTTATAGAACAAAATAGCTCCAATCATACCACAACAAAAAAACATGAACACGAAAAAAAGAAGAATCATCGCAATATGTTATTCTTCTTGGAAGCAAGAATGAAGACTACTATGCCCCCAAAGAAGGAGATAATAGTGAGGAGAAGGAGGCATTGACTATGTACTAGGTATAGTTAGAAACATGTTGCCGCATAACTTGTCTTTAAAGGAGCCCAAGGTGTAATGGTCTGGAAATCATATTACATGAGGTTACAAATACATTAACATAAACTAAACTGTAGGTAAGTATCCCAAACTCTTGGATTGGATGGAATTGATTCAATATTCAATCATAAGAGAGGTAAAATAATAATGCATTAGAAAACGGATATAAGCATAACGCATATAAGAATGAAGACTTTAGTGATTATGAAAGCTGAGTTCAAGCCCTATCCAATGAACCTAGTCCCTATACCGCACGCGGATTAATTAGAAATAAACTTTTCAGAAAATTTTGTATAGCAATAAAATTTTCCGAAAATTTTCAATACACATAAAATTTTCAGAAAAATTTCCATAGAAATAAAATTTTCAGAAAAATTTCTACAGAAATAAAATTTTCAGAAAATTTTCTATAGAAATAAAATTTTAGAAATGTTTCTATAGAAATAAAATTTTCAGAAATTTTTCTATAATAAAATTTTCAGAAAATTTTCTAAAGAAATAAAATTTTCAGAAAATTTTCTAAAGAAATAAAATTTTCTATAGAAATAACATTTTCAGAAATTTTTCAAACTACTATAGAAATAAAATGTTCGGAAAATTTTTTATAAAAAAATTCTCTATAGAAATAAAATTTTCAGAAATTTTTCTATAGCCGTAAAATTTTCAGAAAATTTTCTAAGGAAAGAAAATTTTCTATGGAAATAAAATTTTCAGAAAATTTTCTATAGAAATAACATTTTCAGAAAATTTTCAAACTACTATAGAATAACATTTTCTATAGAAATAAAATTTTCGGAAAATTTTTTATAAAAATAAAATTTATTGAAAATTTTCTATAAAAATAAAATTTATTGAAAATTTTTTATAGAAATAAAAATTTCAGAAAATTTTGTTTTTATAGAAAATTTTGTCAAAATGTTATTTCTATAGAAAATTTTGTCAAAATTTTATTTCTATAGAAAATTTTGTCAACATTTTATTTCTATAGACAATTTTGTCAAAATTTTATTTCCATAGAAAATTTTGCCAAAATTGTATTCTATAGAAATTTTGGTAAAACTTTATTTCTATAGATTTTTTTTAAATTGTATTTGTGTAGAAAATTTTCAAACTACTAAGAAATAAAATTTTCGGAAATTTTTTTATAAAAATAAAATTTTCTATAAAAATAAAATTTATTGAAAATTTTTTATAAAAATAAAAATTTCAAACTACTATAGAATAGAATTTTCTATAGAAATAATATTTTCGGAAAATTTTTTATAAAAATAAAATTTATTGAAAATTTTTTATAGAAATAAAATTTTCAGAAAATTTTATTTCTATAGAAAATTTTGTCAAAATGTTATATCTATAAAAAAATTTTGTCAAAATTTAATTTCTATAGAAAATTTTGCCACATTGTTATTTCTATAAAAAATTTTGTTAAAATTTTTATATCAAAATTTTATTTTTATAGAAAATTTTGTCAAAGTTTCATTTCTATCAAAAATTTTGTCAAAATTTTATTTCTATAGAAAATTCTGTCAATATTGTAGTTTTATAGAAAATTTTGTCAAAATTTTATTTCTATAGAAAATTTTGTCAAAATGTTATTTCTATAAAAAAATTTTGTGAAAAATTTATTGCTATTAAAGTTTGGCAAAGCTTTATTTTTATAGATTTTTTTTTAATTGTATTTGTGTAGAAAATGTTCAGAAAATTTTCAAACTACTATAGAAATAAAATTTTCTATATAAATAAAATTTTCGGAAAATTTTTTATAAACATAAAATTTATTGAAAATTTTCTATAAAAATAAAATTTATAGAAAATTGTTGATAGAAATAGAATTTTCAGAAAATTTTATTTCTATAGGAAATTTTGTCAAAATGTTATTTCTATAAAAAAATTTTGTCAAAATTTTATTTCAATAGAAAGTTTTGCCACAATGTTATTTCTAAAAAAAAATTTTGTTAAAATTTTTATATCAAAATTTTATTTCTATAGAAAATTTTCTCAAAATTTTATTTCTATAGAAAATTTTGTCAAAATTTTATTTCTATAGAAAATTTTGTCAAAATTTTATTTCTATAGAAAATTTTGCCAAAATTTTATTTCTATAGAAAATTTTGTCAAAATTTTGATTTTATAGAAAATTTTGTCAAACTTTTATTTCTATAGAAAATTTGGTCAAAATTGTATTTCTATAGAAAATTTTTCCATTCTTTTTGTTTTGTTATTGTTGGTTTTGTTCTTTAAGCATTGTTGGTTTTTTATATTGCAGCTTAAAACCATACATTGACTAAAATACAAGTGTAGCTTAACCAACAGAGGAAAAGAATGTTTGTCAAATTTATTTGGGCAAAGCCCTATAGACTGCAAGATGGTTGGATGGACGCACGTTTCGGAATTACCACATTCCTCATCAGCATTCTCTACTTGCAGCAAAACTATCAACCAATTATCAGAATAAATTCAGGCAGTTCATTAAACCCAACAATGAGCCACACTTGAACCCTCCGAAAAAAGGTTTTGTATGATAGCCGGCTTCAAAATTTCATTTGTATTTTCAAAATTTTATTTGTATAGAAAATTTTGTCAATATTTTATTTCTATAGAACATTTTGTCAATATTTTATTTCAAAAAGGTTTAATTGAAAATATTTTTTTCAAGTAAAATGTTGATTGGTATAAGAAACCCAAAAATTTTTGCTTGCTGTGTACTGGAGAGTCGAGTATTCCGTCAAATGTAGACATTTATATCCCAAGAAGATATCACCTAGAAGAGCAATATATGATGTACAGTGTACCTTTATAAGCTTTGTTATTTATTTGGATTAACAGGTTTTAATCGATTTAGTTATGTAGTGTGCTGAAGCAACAACTTTTACAAAAAAGAAAAACAAAAAATGCAACCACAAGTTCCCCAACAATTCTAGTTTGTATCAACCGCTGTTTTTGAAAGAGCCTAGCCAACATGGAGTTACATGAATGGCATTGGAATGGTTTTACCACTTCTAGCCCATCTTTTGAAAAAGAAATAAAGTGAATTGATTGCATATTAATATGCTTAAAACAAGTACCGTTGTGTAAAAAATTGATTTTCTTATGGAGCCAATTGTATGAAACTTTGTTTCAATAGCTTGAAGGAGATCTAAGAAAAGCTTAGGAAAATAAAATCGAAAAACTAGATTGTTTATTAATTTAAATAATGTAAAAGAGAAGGCTTCACTTTTTTTAAATCCATTCTCCTTAGCCAAGTCAATAGTTTTCAAAATATTTCAAGTGTGCCATAATATTGTGTCGCGAATGGCTATAATTTATATTATATTGTAATGAAGCCGATTTAAACAATGGTGTATAAGGTAGCTAGCGTGATTAATTGTATTATATGCGAAAAACAATTTACTATTATTCTATTTTCTATTGAAATATTAGCAAACTAGATTTATACAATTGTATCTAAGGCCAAATTATTAAAAAGCCTTATTTTTTAGCGTCCGTATGCAGTTTACACCTGTTTGATGTCTCAAGGCGTTCTAAAGTAACGACAACAAAAGTAAAATGAAAAATAATTAATATTACTTATACGCAACACAGTCTTTATAATTTGGTACTCTATGACGTATAAGTAATATTAATATTTGTAAAATTTTACGAATTAGATGATAGCCTTAGAAACAAAGCACAATCGAATCTTTCAAGTTGGTTTTATAAAATTTATATTAAAATAGAAACGCTTGCCATTGGGCTAAAGATAGTATCGGGCAGCAGTCAGTGATAGCAGAGAAATTCACCACTGTGGTATCAAATCGAACTGAATAGTCTAAGGAGCCCGAAATGGCTGGCACAATACCTAACTTAACCTATACAGTACACTCCTTTTTATAGCCGAGTCCGAACGGCGTCTGCCATTAGTACATATCATTAAATTCTGAGGAACTCTAATATACACATACTTATTATTATTATTTGCATAGACGACTCAAGTGGAATTTTTTAATGTGAGTGGGCCGATTTTTATTATTTACAAATAATTAATTTTGTGTTGACAAGAGTTAAATTGCAGACAAATGTTTGGAATATTTTTTTGTTATATTGGCGGGAAAACATTTGTCAGATGCAATTCAGTCAATCGGTAGGTAAGTGCATGGTTCAAGGAAATCCTTTGTTAAACACTAAAAAGATTTTAGCAAAAGTTGGAATTGAAGTGACAAATTTGTTTATTGTGAAACTTGGGCCAAGACATTAGCTTTAGTTTTGAATAATAAACAAAGATAAAGATTTATTTTTATGTTAGCCTGATATCATTGCCGGATGGTTTTTCGTCCAAATTAATTATTCCACATATTATTAAAATTTTTATATGAGGTAATTGGACATGAGAATTGAGGAATTGTAGATAAATTAGAATAAAGAACTCTTAAAATTAATCAATAAAACAAAAAAAGCATCTATGGGAGGTTAAAAAATATAACCTCCTATATATAACCTACTCATTAACCATTAATTTTGACCTTAAAATAAATTAATTTTGACCTTAATAAAAGGCGACATGAGGCTAACCCAGTGATGCTAACTCCCGAAGGGCAAAAAGCACCAAAAATATATTTTAAATTCGAACATACCTCCTCCTACAACAAACTACTAAAATTCAATGCTCTACTAAAAAAAAAAAAACAAATTGGCATCACTGGGCTAACCTGCACGGCTTATGCACATTGATTTATACATTTTAGCACTCTGTTTATACCCTTCACCACTACTGTGGTACAGGGTATAACAAGTTTGTGCATTTGTATGTAACGCCAAGAAGGAAAAGTCTGAGACCCATCGTTTAGTATACCGATCGTCTTAGAATTAAATTCTGAGTCGATTTAGCGATGTCCGTCTGTCTGTCTGTTCGTGTATTTTTGTGTGCAATGTACAGCTCGCAGTTTTAGTCCGATTGTCCTAAAATTTGGTATAGGGTCCTGTTTGGGCTCAAAGACTATCCCTATTGATTTTGGTTCAGATTTAGATATAGCTGCCATATATATTTTTCACCGACCTGGTCATAATTGGCGTGTATATCAACCGATCTTCCTCAAATTCCGTACATCCGAATATTTTATGAGTCTCGAAAAACTTGCAAAATATCAGCCAAATCGGTTCAGATTTATATATAGCTCCCATATATAGCTTTCGCCCGACTTACACTCATTTGCCCACAGAGGCCAATTTTTTGCTCCGATTTAGTTGAAATTTTGCATAGGGAGTAGAATTATCATTGTAACTATGCGTGCCAAATTTGGTTGAAATCGGTTCAGATTTGAATATATCTCCCATATATAGCTTTCGCCCGATTTACACTCATTTGCCCACAGAGGCTAATTTTTTGCTCCGATTTAGTTGAAATTTTGCATAGGGAGTAGAATTAGCATTGTAACTATGCGTGCCAAATTTGGTTGAAATCGGTTCAGATTTAGATATAGCTCCCATATATATGTTTTTCTGATTTCGACAAAAATGGTCAAAATAGCAACATTTTCCTTGTAAAATCGCCACTACTTAGTCGAAAAGTTGTAAAAATGACTCTAATTTTCCTAAACTTATAATACATATATATCGAGCGATAAATCATAAATAAACTTTTGCGAAGTTTCCTTAAAATTGCTTCAGATTTAAATGTCTCACATTTTTTTTTACTAATATTGTGTTCCACCCTAGTGCATTAGCCGACTTAAATTTTGAGTCTATAGATTTTGTAGAAGTCTATCAAATTCTGTCCAGATCGAGTGATATTTAAATGTATGTATTTGGGACAAATCTTTATATATAGCCCCCAACACATTTGACGCATGTGATATGGTATCGAAAATTTAGATCTACAAAGTGGTGCAGGGTATAATATAGTCGGCCCCGCCCGACTTTAGACTTTCCTTACTTGTTTTTACATGGAACAATTTTGATATGTTTTACATCAATTACATTTTGAAGCCTTGTATGTTAGCTTACATTTAAAATTAGAAATAGTTTAGTATCATATCGTACAACAAAGAAATGTGAAAAATATTACAATTATTAAATAATTATTAATACTCATACGTCCCATGGTTCAACAGAAGACATTTTATAGACATATAAGACATGACAATTATACTGCATTGGATGATTTAGTTGAAGTCTCACTATTCATCGATAAATTACAAAAAAAAATGCGACTTTATAAAATAGAGTTTGTAGATGTTGGGAGAATGTATGAAAACATGACAATAGGGAAGACGGTGGATGAAATGGAGTATACCGCCACAATCTATGGTCGTCTACACAGAAAAAAAAATCACGAACATTTTTCCAATTAAAGTATTAATTGAGTTTTAAAAAATATTCAATTATCAATTTAATTCATTCGACAGATTTTTTAATTGAAACAAAAATCATTCACAAAAGTTTATAGTATCAATTAATTTTTTAATTGAATCAATTATTTTTTTATTTGACTGTCAATAAATTTTTTAATTGATACTATCATTTCTGTGATTGAAGACAATTCAATTAAAAATTAGTTTGATTAATTAATTTCGTGATTGAATCAGAAAAAATTTGTTTGTGTGTACCTGAGATAGTCTTACATGCTGAGTGTGACATTCTGACGTCAGTGACGATGGTCTTGAAAAAATGGGAAACCAGAGGAAAATAACTGATACACCGATGGATCGAACATTGTTCAGAGGACGGGACTGGGCGTCCGGCTTAGATACCGAGATCCTATTTCGGTGACTGGAACGCACAATCCTGCAGGCAAAAGTGTGTGCCATAACGGAATGTGTTAAATGGCTCGAAATCAATACGAGACAACAAACCATAAACATTTTCATTGATTGGCGGAGGGCAATTGAAATTCCTTAACTTCAATATTGAAAAAAGGACGAGGAAAACTATTGCCTGGGAATTGTAATCCATATCTAAAAGTGAATTTTTTTTAGCCCTTCGAGTTTTCCACTTTTTGAAATGTTGATTTTTTTAATGCTTGGAAAGATCGTCTCGTCGTCCTTTTTATACCCTCCACCATAGAATGGGGGGTATAATTAACTTTGTCATTCCGTTTGTAACACATCGAACTATTGCTCTAAGACCCCATAAAGTATATATATTCTGGGTCGTGGTGAAATTCTGAGTCGATCTGAGCATGTCCGTTCGTCCGTCCGTAGAAATCACGCTAACTTCCGAACGCAACAAGCTATCGACATGAAACTTGGCACAAGTAGTTGTTATTGATGTAGGGCGGAGGTATTGCAAATGGACTATATCGGTCCACTTTTACGTATAGCCCCCATATAAACGGACCCCCAAATTTGGCTTGCGAGGCCTCTAAGAGAAGCAAAATTCATCCGATGCGGCTGAAATTTGGTACATGATGTTAGTATATGGCCTTTAATGACCATGCAAAAATTGGTCCATATCGGTCCATAATTATATATAGCCCCCATAAAAACCGATCCCCCGATTTGGCTTGCGGAGCCTCTAAGAGAAGCAAATTTCATCCGATCCGGATGAAATTCGGTACATGGTGTTAGTATATGGTCTCTAACAACCATGCAAAAATTGGTCCACATCGGTCCATAATTATATATAGCCCCATATAAACCGATCCCCCGATTTGGCTTGCAGAGCCGCTTGGAAGACCAAAATTCATCTGATTCAGTTGAAATTTGGTACGTGATGTTAATATATGGCATCAAATACCCATGCAAAAATTGGTCGATATTGGTCCATAATTATATATAGGCCCCATATAAACTGATCCCCAGATTTGACCTCCGGAGCACGTTGGAAGAGCAAAATTCTTCCCATTCGGTTGAAATTTGGTACATGATGTTAGTATATGGTATCCAACAACCATGCAGGAATTGGTTCCTATCAGTCCATAATTATATATAGCTCCCATATAAACCGATCGCCAGATGTGACCTCCGGTGCCTTTTGGAGAAGCAAAATTCATCCGATCTGGTTGAAATTTGGTACGTGGTGGTAGTATATGATATTTAACAACCATGCCAAAAGTGGTCCATATCAGTCCATAATCATTTATAGTCCCCATATAAACCGATCCCGAGGTTTTGGAGCCTCTTGGAGGAGCAAATTTCATCCGAGTGAGTTGAAATTTGTGGATGACAGTCTTTCGTAGAAGTTTCTACGCAATCCATGGTGGAGGGTACATAAGATTCGGCCTGGCCGAACTTACGGCCGTATATACTTGTTATTGACTAGAATGAAAAAATACTGCCGCTGCTGTACAGCAAGGAGTGTAAGAGGAGGAGGCTATCTCCTTGCATAGCATTGGATTTCCTGGATTTTAAACGCAATATTGAAGAAACGATAAGGAAATCTATAGATGAATTCGTGCCAAAATGTAATATGACGACTAAAATCAAAACTTGTGCATTGGCTGTGTACGTCTATGATTGGACCTACAATATTGCGTTGTGGTCTGGTAACCCGCACTTTAGCAGTCCAAGAGTATAGATAGAGTCCACCGGATGGGGCCTTTTTTCATCACAAAGACAAGGAAGCGAATTTTTAAATACAAATTTCCCATAGTGAAGCGTGGTTTACACAAACCGTGGTATACCCAGAACAAAACAGACAGAAGTCGCGAAAGTTCATTGGATGTGCAACTAGATTTTGGTGGCTATTCAAACGACAAAGATTGCTTAATCTCTATAGCGCTTTTCTGGAAAAACTTTAGCAATATTATGGTAAATTGGCTGAGATGTAATGTTCTAACAAATCGTGGGATAAATATATGGTCTGACAGTCAACCAACAATAAAACTTTTGACTCTGTGGTCCTCAACTCGAAAAAAGCTGCAGACTGTCGCCAATCTCTCAATGAGGTGGCTGAGCACCTCATTGAGAGATTGCTTGATCAAAGGAAGCTATTCCCAGTCTCGCTAACTACTATGAAATTCCTTACTTATGATGACGATTGGAGAATTGGACTATCAGCAAAAAAACCAAACCAAATATAGTCGCAGATAACTTTAAATCGCACACTAGAAGTGCTATGTTTTCAAGACCTCAACTAAGTTTTCAATACCTCAACTATCTCCAGGAAGAATATTGACACACATGGGCACATTAAAAATGCAAATATTTTTCAAAAAATGTAAGAGAATTTTTTTTAAAGCATTAAGGCCAAATTGTGATTTTCAATATTTAATGAAGTTCACACATCACTTCATTCGTAAAAAAACAATTTTGAATTTTATTTGATAAACAATAATGCCTTCACATTTTATTTGATATTAATAAGTTTTTGTTTATTTCGCGTGCTCCGTTTAACACACCATTGTGTTTATTTTCTTAATGGAGTTTTTTTTATTTAATACAATACAGAAAACTTCAGCCAATAATAGTCATTCTAATATTGACATATGGAAATAAACAAAAGAAAACGAAACTCATGGGAATATTTAGTTTGCAAATAAAAACTACTGTGGCATTTGTTTTAAATAAATTTACTTAAGATTAAAAACAAAACAAAAATTAGTTCTTTTCAAGGCATCCAAAAATGCAATTTTCTCCAATCCTCTAATAATCGTACCAAAGATCTGTTTAATACAAAAAAAAAAAAACAGATTTCTTTATATTTACAATGATTTCAAAGTTATACGATTTAGCCACCTTCATTTCAATATGGCTGAAATAAATAAGATCTTTGCCGGAATCATTTCACGATATAAGACAAGTTCTTTATAAATACAATTTTTTGACTGAGGAAAACATCAAAAAAAATTCATACGGACCACTCCTCATTTCTTAAATAATTTTGAAAAACTAGGCTTTTAAATTGTTTTTTTTTTTTTTTTTTGTGGGCTTGTGCAAATTATATAGATAAACTTAATTCACATGCCATTTGGCTTAAAATTCTCATACTTTTTTAAACTTTGCCCTATGTATGAAGACCTTTTGATATTTAAAAAGAGCTCCAAATAAAAATCAACTGTCGCCAGTTTAAGGCACGATTTGTGTCTCATTAGGTTGAGCATTCGTGCATTACAGACAATCACCACCCAACCATCCATCCGTCCATCCTGCCAAAATAAGAAAAAAAAAACAGACCCCGAACACGAATCAGGGAAGCCCATAAAAAGAACCCTACAATTTAAGCTTCACTAAAATGGTTCATGGTTAGAAGGGGCACTCCCGTTTTAAAAGCAACTGTGGCCGGAGCCACAAAAAAAAAATAGGCACTGGCCCAGTGTCAATGAAGGTGGCAGTTAGTTGGTTGGTTGATTTTTGTAAACGAATGAGATCATTGCTCTTTCAACTTCCTCTTTAAATCAATCAAAGGAAGTAAGGGTTTCATTAGGTCTCCGTAATAAGTTTAGTTTTTTTCTAAGTTAGTTTATAATCGGTTTTAAATGTTCTATTAATAATTGCTGGCGTATGTGGGTGTAAAAATGCATAATTTTTTCAATATACAGCGATATTATCTTATCAAGCGTTCTAAAAATTTGATCGGTGCCCGCTAGATGGAGTACGAAAGATGACAGTTTGTATTGAAAAAGTTTTCTAAAAAGATTTTGATTCAATGAATTGATTTTATTTAAGCGTTTCATAAGCCTCTACAGAGGCCAATTTTGGGAAAATTTTCTATAGAAATAAAATTTTGACAAAATTTTCTTTAGAAATAAAATTTTGACAAGATTTTCTTTAGAAATAAAATTTTGATAAAAATTTCCTTAGAAATAAAATTTGAAAAAAAGTTTCTATAGAAATAAAATTCTGACAAAATTTTCTTTAAAAATAAAATTTTGAGAAAATATTCTATAGAAATAATTTTCTGACAAAATTTTCTATAAAAATAAAATTTTGACAACATTTTCTATAGAAATAAAATTCTGACAAAATTTTCTATGAAAATAAAAATTTGAAAAGATTTTCTATAGAAATAAAATTTTGACAACATTTTCTATAGAAATAAAATATTGAGAAAATTTTCTAAAGAAATACAATTTTGAGAAAATTTTGTAAAATTTTTTTTTGTACAAAATTTTGTCAAAGTTTTATAAAAATAAAATGTTAACAAAACAGATATAAAATTTTGACAAAACTTTCTGAAAAAAATGTTCTACAAAAATAATGTTAGAAAAAAACTTTTTAACAAGATTTTCTATAGAAATAAAATTCTGACAAAATTTTCTATAGAAATAAAGTTTTGACAAAATTTTCTATAGAAATAAAGTTTTGACAAAATTTTCTATAGAAATTATATTTTGGCAAAATTTCCTAAAGACATAAAATGTTGACAACATTTTGTATAGAAATATAAAATTTTGACAAAATTTTCTATAGAAATATAAAATTTCAACAAAATTTTCTATGGCAATAAAAATTTGGTACATATTTTTGGCTCAAGTGGCAATAGTGATTTTTCTGTTATTGGGGATTGGTTTATTTGGGGGCTATATATAATATAGATCGATGCGGACCAATTTTGGCATGGTTGTTATCGGCCATACACTAGCGAAATGTACCAAATTTCAACCGGATCGCATGAATATTGCTGCTTTAAGAGGCTCCGGAGGTCAAATCTGGAGATCGGTTTATATGGGGGCTATATATAATTATGAACCGATATGGACCAATTTTTGCATGGTTGTTAGAGACCATATACTAACACCATGTACTAAGTTTCAACCGGATCGGATGAAATTTGCTTCTCTTAGAGGCTCTGCAAGCCAAATTTGGGGATCGGTTTTTAGGGGCTATATATAATTATGGACCGATGTGGACCTATTTTTGCATGGTTGTTAGAGACCCTATACCAACATCGTGTACCAAATTTCAGCCAGATCGGATGAAATATGCTTCTCTTAGAGGCTCCGCAAGCCAAATCTGGGGGTCCGTTTATATGGGGGCTATGCGCAAAAGTGGACCGATATGGCCCATTTGCAATACACCCCATCCTATGGTGGAGGATATAAAAATTTTTGAGGAAAATGTCAATAGAAAGAAAATTTTGACAAAATTTTCTTTACAAATAAAATTTTGACAATATTCTCTATAGAAATAAAATGTTGACAATATTTTCTATAGAAATAAAATTTTCGATACAAATAAAATTTATAGAAAATTTTCTATAGAAATAAAATTTTGAGAAAATTTTCCATACAAATAAAATTTTGAGAAAATTTTCTATAGAAATAAATTTTGTTGTTGTTTGTTTATTTCAGCTTAAAACCATACATTGACTAAACTACAAGTGTAGCTTCACCAACAGAGGAAAAGAATGTTTGTCAAATTTATTTGGGCAAAGCCCTATAGACTGCAAGATGGTTGGATGGACGCACGTTTCGGAATTACCACATTCCTCATCAGCATCCTCTACTTGCAGCAAAACTATAAACCAATTATCAGAATAAATTCAGGCAGTTCATTAAACCCAACAATGACCCACACTTGAACCTTCCGAAAAAAGGTTTCGCATGATAGCCGGTTTATGCCGAAAAAATTTTGACAACATTTTCCATACAAATAAAATTTTGACAAAATTTTTCTATAGAAATAAAATTTTGACAAAGTTTTCTATAGGAATAAAATTTTGAGAACAAAATTTTGACAAAGTTTTCCATATAAACAAATTTTTTTGACAAAATTTTCCATAAAAATAACATTTTGACAAAATTTTCTATAGTAACTAAATTTGGACAAAATTTTTCTACAGAAATAAAATGTTGACAAAGTTTTCTATAGAATACAATTTTGACATTTTTTTATAAAATTAAAATTTTGACAAAATTTCGACAGAAATACAATTTTGACAAATTTCGACAGAAATACAATTTTGACAAAATTTTGAGAGAAATAATATTTTGACAAAATTTTCCATAAAAATATAATTTTGACAAAATTTTCTATAGTAAAAAAATTTTGACAAATTTTTCTACAGAAATAAAATTTTGACAAAGTTTTCTATAGGAATACAAGTTTGACAAAATATTTTTATTTTTATAAAGTAAAATTTTGACAAAATTTCGACAGAAATACAATTTTGACAAAATTTCGACAGAAATACAATTTTGACAAAATTTCGACAGAAATACAATTTTAACAAAATTTTGAGAGAAATAATATTTTGACAAAATTTTCCATAAAAATAAAATTTTGACAAAATTTTCTATAGTAACAAAATTGTGACAACGTTTTCCATATAAAAAAAAAATTTTTGACAAAATTTTCCATACAAATAAATTTTTGACAAAATTTTCTGTAGATATAAAATTTTGACAAACTTTCTATGAAAATAAAAGTTTGACAAACTTTTCCAAACAAATAAAATGTTGACAAAATTTTCCATAGAAATAAAATGTTGACAAATTTTTCTAGAGAAATAAAATTTTGACAAAATTTTCCATAGAAATAAAATGTTGACAAATTTTTCTAGAGAAATAAAATTTTGACAAACTTTTTCAATGCATGGTTTTAAGTTGAAATAAAAAAAACAACAACAATGCTTAAGGAACAAAACCAACAATAACAAAACAAAACGAACGAAATAAATTTTTGACAAAATTTTCTATAGAAATAAAATTTTGAGAAAATATTCTATAGAAATAAAATTTTGAGAAAATTTTCTATAGTAATAAAATTTTGAGAAAATTTTCTATAAAGGGTGATTCTTTTGAGGTTAGGATTTTCATGCATTAGTATTTGACAGATCACGTGGGATTTCAGACATGGTGTCAAAGAGAAAGATGCTCAGTATGCTTTGACATTTCATCATGAATAAACTTACGATCTGCCACAACGTCGAATTTTCAGTGAATGGGCCCTAGAAAAGTTGGCAGAAAATCCGCTTTTTTATCGACAAATTTTGTTCAGCGATGAGGCTCATTTCTGGTTGAATGGCTACGTAAATAAGCAAAATTGCCGCATTTGGTGTGAAGAGCAACCAGAAGCCGTTCAAGAACTGCCCATGCATCCCGAAAAATGCACTGTTTGGTGTGGTTTGTACGCTGGTGGAATCATTGGACCGTATTTTTTCAAAGATGCTGTTGGACGCAACGTTACGGTGAATGGCGATCGCTATCGTTCGATGCTAACAAACTTTTTGTTGCCAAAAATGGAAGAACTGAACTTGGTTGACATGTGGTTTCAACAAGATGGCGCTACATGCCACACAGCTCGCGATTCTATGGCCATTTTGAGGGAAAACTTCGGAGAACAATTCATCTCAAGAAATGGACCGGTAAGTTGGCCACCAAGATCATGCGATTTGACGCCTTTAGACTATTTTTTGTGGGGCTACGTCAAGTCTAAAGTCTACAGAAATAAGCCAGCAACTATTCCAGCTTTGGAAGACAACATTTCCGAAGAAATTCGGGCTATTCCGGCCGAAGTGCTCGAAAAAGTTGCCCAAAATTGGACTTTCCGAATGGACCACCTAAGACGCAGCCGCGGTCAACATTTAAATGAAATTATCTTCAAAAAGTAAATGTCATGGACCAATCTAACGTTTCAAATAAAGAACCGATGAGATTTTGCAAATTTTATGCGTTTTTTTTTTTTTAAAAAGTTATCAAGCTCTTAACAAATCACCCTTTAGAAATAAAATTTTGAGAAAATTTTCTATAGAAATAAAATTTTGACAAAATATTCTATAGAAATAAAATTTTGAGAAAATTTTCTATAGAAATACAATTTTGAGAAAATTTTCTAAAAATAAAATTCAAGTTTTGACAAAATTTTCTAAAAAAAAAATAAAGTTTTGGCAAAATGTTCTATAGGAACAAACTTTTGAAAAAAAATCTGTAGAAATAAACTTTGGATAAAATTTTCTATAGAAATAAAATTTTGAGAAAAATTGTTAAAGAAATAGAATTTTGAGAAAAATTTCTAAAGAAATAGAATTTTGAGAAAATTTTCTATAGAAATAAAATTTTGACAAAATTGTCAAAAGAAATAAAATTTTGACAAAAATTTTCTATAAAAAAAATCTATAGAAAAAAAATATTCGTCTGCTTCATTGACTGTGTGCCCATATTTTCCCATTTGGTCATAGTGTATCTCGATTTTGCACATATAGGTATAATATCATTTTGAAAAAATATTGAGAACATTTTCTATAGAAATAAAAATGTTTTTGAAATAAAAGTTTGACAACATTTTCTATAGAAATAAAATTTTTGTTGAAATAAAGGTGTGACAAAATTTGCTATAGAAATAAAATTTTGACAAAATTTTCTATACAAATAAAATTTCGACAAAATTTTCTATACAAATAAAAATTTGACAAAATTTTCAAAAGAAATAAAATTTTGGCATAATTTTCTATAGAAATGAAATTTTACAAAATTTTAGTTCGATAGGACATTTTGTCAAAATTTTAGTTTTATAGGATATTTTGTGAAAATTTTATTTCTATGGAGATAAAAAATTCTCTATTCGTCTGTTTCATTGACTGTGTGCCCATATTTTCCCATTTGGTCATAGTGTATCTCGATTTTGCACATATAGGTGGTGCTGAAAATATTATTTATGTACCGATTTATATTTCCTCGCATAATTTTAATAAAGTTTAAAATTAATTTTTATTAAATTCCTTTGCAAATAGTTGACCACAGTGAATTTTTATATTCTACGAAGTTATTGTAGTAAATATAATATTCATACTTGACTTGAATATCCATTCACAGACGACATCGACTCAGGTTGATTGTGATTGATGGGGTTTGTGGAACGTTTCCATAAATGGATGGATGTATGAATGATTTGAACGATATTTTCACATGCATTTCTATATATCTACCGTGTACGATGAAGAAAACCACACGCATATGCGGAACTTTGGCATTTTATGCCCGTCGTTTTGCTATTGACTGTCTGAATGTCGAAGTTGGTGGTGGAGGTGGTGATGACGGTAATGATGACGACGTTGGTGATATCTGTCTTTTATATCAAATAGCAAACATTTCGTTATGATTATGCAAAATTGTATGCATAGCATATTTTTCAGTACATAAATCACAAATAATTCCGGAGGGACATTCAACGTTGTGGCTTGGAGACAACAAAACGCAGTTGGTCTATGTGAGGATGCATTTTGATTCAAATAACAGAAAATCTGTTCGAATATAGGCAAAAAAAAAAAATGAAAACCAAAATAATAATAAAATAAAAACTACAGAAAACATTGGAGTAACCAAGATTCGTAATAATTTACCACAGATTGTCATTAGCAGAAGTCTAAAATAATAACTACTATGTAGGTCAAATGTGAACATCAAAATTTAGAAAAATTTATAAATTCGGAATTGTGATTATAATTATTTTAAGGATTAAATATTTAATATTTATCGGAAAATATTAAAAAAAAAAAAAACAGAATAACTTGACGGCACATTAACCACAAGTTTGCCCTCCACTGTAACCTATGGTTAATTTTTCTTCGCATATAACCATTATAGAGGTTGAATTTTTATTATCTGTGACACAAAAATGCTTGCAAAAAAAAAAAAAAAAAAAAAATAATAAGAAGAAAGACATAATTTTTTCTTCATAACTTTTGGGTCTTTTTTTAATATCGCTATCTGTCTGCCTTGATGTCGTCTGGCTCTGTATCACTGGGGGAATATAAATCACTTGATTCAAGGAAATCAAAAATTGAATTCACCACCACAATATGCTGCGCGACATCAGTAGTAGATGAAAAATATTGACAAACGAAAATTGCGCAGATATGATCATGTTAATGTAATCGGTAGCATGCATATGTAAGGAAATATTACCCAAAAATACAAAAACTTTATTACAAAATATTTAATCGGTTTGAGATTTTTGTTTTTGTGGAAAAAACGTTTCTCTAGATTTGGGGGAAATGATGTAATAGAATCGAAATATGTCAATTACGTTTTTTTTTGATTTGATTGCTTTGATTGAAAACTTACTACGGAAGTTGATTCAGATTTCGAATCCACTGTTAATGTAAAATGTGTAAAACTAAGTATATGATATTGATGAAATTTTATTTCTATAGAAAATTTTGGTCAAAATTTTATTTCTATAGAATATCATGTCAAAATTTTATTTCTATAGAAAATTTTGTCAAAATTTTATTTCTATACAAAATTTTTTCAAAATTTTATTTCTATAGAAAATTTTGTCAAAATTTTATTTCTATACAACATTTTGCCAAAATTTTATTTCAATAGAACATTTTGTCAATTTTTTTTTCTATAGAAAATTTTGTCAAAATTTTATTTCTATAGAAAATTTTGTCAAAATTTTATTTCTATAGAAAATTTTGTCAAAAATTTTATTTCTATAGAAAATTTTGTCAAAATTTTATTTCTATAGAAAATTTTGTCAAAATTTTATTTCTATAGAAAATTTTGTCAAAATTTTATTTCTATAGAAAATTTTGTCAAAAATTTTATTTCTATAGAAAATTTTGTCAAAATTTTATTTCCATAGAAAATTTTGTCAAAATTTTAATTCTATAGAAAATTTTGTCAAAATTTTAATTCTATAGCAAAATTTTGTCAAAATTTTATTTCTATAGAAAATTTTGTCAAAATTTTATTTCTATACAACATTTTGCCAAAATTTTATTTCAATAGAACATTTTGTCAATTTTTTTTTTTTCTATAGAAAATTTTGTCAAAATTTTATTTCTATATAAAATTTTGTCAAAATTTTATTTCTATAGAAAATTTTGTAAAATTTTATTCCTACAAAAAATTTTGTCAAAATTTTATTTCTATAGAAAATTTTGTCAAAATTTTATTTCTATAGAAAATTTTGTCAAAAATTTTATTTCTATAGAAAATTTTGTCAAAATTTTATTTCTATAGAAAATTTTGTCAAAATTTTATTTCTATAGAAAATTTTGTCAAAATTTTAATTCTATAGAAAATTTAGTCAAAATTTTAATTCTATAGAAAATTTTGTCAAAATTTTATTTCTATAGAAAATTTTGTCAAAATTTTATTTCTATAGAAAATTTTGTCAAAATTTAATTTCTATATAAAATTTTGTCAAAATTTTATTTCTATAGAAAATTTTGTCAAAATTTTATTTCCATAGAAAATTTTGTCAAAATTTTATTTCCATAGAAAATTTTGTCAAAATTTTATTTCTATAGAAAATTTTGTCAAAATATTATTTCTATAGAAAATTTTGTCAAAATTTTATTTCTAAATAAAATTTTGTCAAAATTTTATTTCTATAGAAAATTTTGTCAAAATTTTATTTCTACAAAAAATTTTGTCAAAATTTTATTTCTATAGAAAATTTTGTCAAAAATTTTATTTCTATAGAAAATTTTCTCAAAATTTTATTTCTATAGAAAATTTTGCCAAAATTTTATTTCTATAGAAAATTTTGTCAAAATTTTATTTCCATAGAAAATTTTGTCAAAATTTTATTTCTATAGAAAATTTTGTCAAAATATTTCTATAGAAAATTTTGTCAAAATTTTATTTCTATAGAAAATTTTGTCAAAATTTTATTTCTACAGAAAATTTTGTCAAAATTTTATTTCTATAGAAAATTTTGTCAAAATTTTATTTCTACAGAAAATTTTGTCAAAATTTTATTTCTATAGAAAATGTTGTCAAAATGTTATTTCTATAGAAAATTTGGTCAAAATTTTATTTCTATAGAACATTTTGTCAATTTTTTTTCTATAGAAAATTTTGTCAAAATTTTATTTCTATAGAAAATTTTGTCAAAATTTTATTTCTATAGAAAATTGTGTCAAAATTTTATTTCTATAGAAAATTTTGTCAAATTTTTTTTTTGTCAAAATTTTATTTCTTTAAAAAATTTTGTGAAAATTTTATTTGTAAATATTATAGTAGTTAAAATACAGAACATCTTTGGGAGAACAGTTTTGGAAGTGGTTTTGAAGTTGATCCCTTAGAAAAACTTCCAATTTTTTTGTTGGGACGTAAACCGAGAAGATGTAGAACGTTCAGATCAACCTAGAAATCTAAAGCGCTTTTATTCTCAAGATTTAATTACCCGTTTTACTACGAGAAACCGAACCACACAAACATAAAATTACATAAATTTTCTTAATTCAATAAATTCTTGAACTAAGATAATTATACTTTACGTCTATTGACACCAACATTTGAACTACTGGTTAGTCCTTTATTATCTAGAGACTAGTTGTAGTATAAGTTAAGCATTAAGTATGTACAATAATTGCTTAAATAAATAAAGAAAATCTATTGAAATAAAATTTTCACAAATTTTCCACTACTTTTCCACTACTAGTTGTAGTATAAGTTAAGCATTAAGTATGTACAATAATTGCTTAAATAAATAAAAAATCTATTGAAATAAAATTTTCACAAATTTCTCATACAAATAAATTCTTTAAAAAACGTTGATAAGATCTTCTACAGAAATAAAATTTTGATAAAATTTCCTATAAAAATAGAATTTTGACAACACTTTTCATAGATATAATTTTTTTCAAAATTTTCTACAGAAATAAAATTTTGTAAACATTTTCTATAGAAATAAAATTTCCATACATATAATATTTTCACAAAATTTCCTACAGAAACAAAATTTTCTACAGAAATAAAATTTTGACAGATAATAAAATAAAATTTTGACAAAATTTTCTATAAAAATAAATTTTTATTTATGACACAATTTTCTATAGAAAAAAATTTTTGCCATAAATTTCTATAGAAATAAAATTTTGACAAAATATTCTCTAGAAAGTTTGACAAAATTTTCTATAAAAATAATTGACAAAATTTTCTGTAAAAACGTTTGACCTCAAATATTTTCAAAATTTTTTTCAGATTGGATTTAGCATTTTTTTCGACAAAATTTAAATGATTTGTACCATTTTATGAATTCTTATTCTGTTTTTAAATTATTTGAAACAAAAAAAGTTAAAATTACCCATTAAAAGTATGAAAAACCCAAGTTATAAAAAATTGAATTAAAAGAACTTCCTGGGTAGCTAAAATAAAGAACATCATTGGGAGTGCATTTTCTGTTGTGGAAGTGCTTTTAAAGTTGTGCCTTTCGAAGAACTTCCAAATTTTTTTGCTGGGTAAATAACAAAAATCTATTGAAATAGGTTTTTAACAAAATTTCCATACAAATAAATTCTTTAAAAAACGTTGATAAGATCTTCTACAGAAATAAAATTTCCTATAAAAATAAAATTTTGACAACACTTTTCATAGATATAATTTTTTTCAAAATTTTCTACAGAAATAAAATTTTGTAAAAATTTTCTATAGAAATAAAATTTCCATACATATAATATTTTCACAAAATTTCCTACAGAAACAAAATTTTCTATAAAAATAAAATTTTATTTATGACACAATTTTCGATAGAAAAAAATGTTTGCCATAATTTTCTATAGAATTGAAGTATTGATAAAATTTCTATAGAAATAAAATTTTGACAAAATATTCTCTAGAAATAAAAGTTTGACAAAATTTTCTATAAAAATAATTGACAAAATTTTCTGTAGAAATGAAGAATTGATAAAATTTCTATAGAAATAAAATTTTCAAAAAAATTCTATAGAAATAAAAATTTTACAAAATTTTCTATAGAAATAAAATTTTTACACAATTTTCTATAGAAATAAAATTTTTACAAAATTTTCTATATAAATAAAATTTTGATAAAATTTTCTATATAAATAAAATTTTGACAAAATTTTCTATAGAAATAAAATTTTGACAAAATTTTCTATAGACAAAAAATGAAGTATTGATAAAATTTCTATAGAAATAAAATTTTGACAAAATATTCTCTAGAAATAAATTTTTGACAAAATTTTCTATAAAAATAATTGAAAATTTTTTTTTTATAAAAATAATTGACAAAATTTTCTATAGAAATGAAGAGTTGATAAAATTTCTATAGAAATAAAATTTTCCAAAAAATTCTATAGAACAAAAATTTTACAAAATTTTCTATAGAAATAAAATGTTGACAAAATTTTCTATAGAAATAAAATTTTGACAAAATTTTCTATAGAAATAAAATTTTGACAAAATTTTCTATAGAAATAAAATTTTGACAAAATTTTCTATAGAAATAAAATTTTGACAAATTTTGTTATAGAAATAAAATTTTGACAAAATTTTCTATAGAAATAAAATTTTGACAAAATTTTCTATAGAAAAAAAATTTTGACAAAATTATAGAAATAAAAATTTTACAAAATTTTCTATAGAAATGAAATTTTGACAAAATTTTCTATAGAAATAAAATTTAGACAAAATTTTCTATAGAAATGAAATTTTGATAAAATTTTCTATAGAAATAAAATTTAGACAAAATTTTCTATAGAAATGAAATTTTGATAAAATTTTCTATAGAAATAAAATTTAGACAAAATTTTCTATAGAAATGAAATTTTGACAAAATTTTCTATAGAAAAAAAATTTTGACAAAATATTTATACAAAAAAGTTTGACAAAATTTTCTATAAAGAAATTTTCAAAAAAAGAAAAAAAATGTATAGAAATAAAAATTTTACAAAATTTTGATGAAGTTTTCTACAGAAATAAAATTTTTATAATACTTCCTATACAAATAAAATGTTGACAAAAATTCTATAGAAATAAAATTTTGATAAGATTTTCTACAGAAATAAAATGTTGATAAAATCTTCTATAGAAATGAAATTTTGACGAAATTTTCTACAGGTATAAAATTTTGCTAAAATTTAAAATTTTGCTAATAAAATGAAATTTTAATAAATTCATTATTCTAACAAAAAAGTCGACCAAAAATCAAATAAAAAACTAAGAAATAAAATTTTGTTAAAATTTTCTACAGAAATAACGTTTTCACAACAATTTCTATTGAAATAAAGATTTCAACAAAATTCTATTGAAATAAAATTTTCACCAAAATTCTATTGAAATAAAATGTTTACAACATTTTCTATAGAAAGAAGATTTTGCAAAATAAGATACTTGATGTTAGTGCATTTGAACAATAAATTTGATATAAAAATATTGACAAAAAATGTGGCGCTTTACATTTGAGCATTTTTGAGAATAAGGCTGCCACTAAAATATACCAAAGTGTTCATCATGGCGCTTCGCCGGGAAAGGTCTCAAATACCGGAGCCACTTTCATGCAATGTGTGATGCCTTTGTTGGCCCTTGGAATGCCGTAATTTGTGCCAATTGGAACAAATTTAAAATTTGATTTATTTAGGACATTTTTTAGCCTTTTAAGAATAAAATGAAAATTAAAAAAAAAGGTAAAAAATATAGTGCTTTGCATTGTTGCATTACATATTAGCAACCCTGTATATACCGGTAAAATAAGATGATTGTCAATTTTCTATTAAATAAATTCGTTTATTTTTTTAAATGACGCTGAACAAACTAGAACTTGATTAAGTCTTCCATAATGGTCTCATATTAAAAAAAAAAAAAACAAAACAAAAAACAAATCAAATTTATTACCAAATAATTGGTTTAGGCAGAATTCGTATTTTTAATAAAAAAAAACAAAAACATGTAACTTGTAACCATAGAAACAACTCTGGTGTTTTCTCCCTATTGACAATATGACGGAATAAGTGGACAATTTTAATGGCACACATGTGTGCTACCGGAGAGGCCCACCATAATCATTTCAGTGATTACATTAACCTGGGCTTCTGCCTCATGTGGTGCTGGTGGTGGTTTGGAACTTGGTACATACAGTACGAAAAACGCCACATTACCTTTAAATGAATTAGTCGAAGCAGCAGCAAAAAATTTAATTATTTTTTGTATCCCTCTAAATATTGGCCATTTCCGTATGCCAGAGTGCTAACAACAATAAATTCATCACAGTAACAATTTTCTTTTATGAATCACAGCATACGGCTTTGGTTACTGGTGGCGGTGGCGGCAGCGTCGATGGCGGTCCCTTTTCTCAATTTTAACATTAAAGTTCGTTGTTGTTTTTTTTTTGTAATTTAGAATTTATAGTGTTACGCTTCGATGGCAAACGGTATTTGTTTTCGTTTTTTTCCATTATTTTTGTTTGACGGACAAATGGGTTGGTTTGATTATGCTGGAGTTGTTAGAAGCTTCACAACACATAAACACACAAAAATTGTAAATAGTGGAAAAGTCAACAAAAAATAATGGAAAAAATAAATAAATTACATGTTGCCATTCGTGCATAAAACTTTTTCAATATTCTAAATATTTTCCACTATGACCACTTTTCATTCCATGCTTGGCCTGTACTGTTCAGACCTGGCTTGAAAACTACCAAAGGAAATTAAAGCTAATAAGTGGTTCTTGTTTCGAAACTTACCTTTTTATGGGATGCAATATGCTGGGCATGATTGTAATCACCTGAAATCGAAGAAAAATATTTAAAAAATTTAGAATTTTTATTTATTCACAGGCAATGAGAAGATTTAAGATTTAAAATCTATTAGATGTTCAATCTTAAAAAAAAAAATGATTTTAATAAGAAGATAAAATTAATTAATAAAAAGTTATGAAGAACCATTTTTTTTATCAGATATTTTTTTTCTCTTATATAATTCTCGAACATTTTCCCGGTAAGCAATATCACTGTGATCATGATTGGCGATTGAATCATAATATACTACTCAATAGCAATAAAATAATTATCACTCAACGTTATAATCTCAAAGAGAAAAGTGTTTTCACTATTTATAAGATGTCCACAAAAAAAAAAAAAAAAAAAATATCACCAATATATTTCCAATTAAAAAGTTGATTGAAGTTGAAATTCTTTTTCAATTTATAAATTATTTGACACAATTAACTTTTTACTCAAGATAGAAACATTATGTTAATTAAGTCAATGATTGAACATTAATTACATTTTTCCTTAAATAAATAATCGATACAATTAACTTTTTTATCAATCTCGGAAAACTAAGTCACTTAAAACAAGTATATACTCGTACGGCCGTAAATTCGGCCAGGCCGAATCTTATGTACCCTCCACCATGGAGGGTACATAAAAGTCTACTAAAGACTTTCACCCAAATCAAATTACTTGGGTTGCGGTAACACTTGCTGATGACAAGGAATCTTAAAACTTCTTAACACCGTCTTTTAAATTGTAAGTTATGTTAGTCCATACGGGGTATATATCAGGGCTGTGGAGTCGAGTCAATTTTGCTCGACTCCGGCTCCGACTGCAGTATTTCCTATTAGCCTCGACTCCGACTCCGGAGTCGACTCCAGGTGGTGTACCTAAATCTCATTTTAACGGTATTCCAATTATAATTTTAAGGTGTCGTGTTCCAAACCGATATAAGTATTCTATTTTGCCATATGTGCTGATATGTCCTAAAGGACCCTACATTTTGATACGACTCGACGAAAAATCTCAGCATTTTAGGGATGTAAAGAACTCTACATTTCAATATCAGGCCAATAAATTAAAATACGACACAATACTATATAGAGACCACATCAAAATATTGGTAGATAACAACAATATCCAGAATATGTATTTATAAAAACAAAAAATTTCAAAAACTAATTAGGCTTCCAGAAGTTTAAGAAGTAAAATCCTAGTATTAATCTATATAGGCATTGTATAAAAAATAAATCTATATAAAAAGAAAAATACACAAAAATCAAAATGTCGGGCTAATCAGATGGAAAGTTTAGATGTTAAAAAATGTAATGTGTCGGATATGAAACAAACATTCTCCCAAAAGACCGGTTCAGATGGCACGTTGGCAGAGTTTAAATTTCGGGTAATTTCTCAAGTAATTATCTCCATATACAAAATCTGGGCCGAATTTCCGCATTTATTTATGAATCTCAAATAACTCTAAATTTTATATGTAAGTGCTATATCACAAAATTGTCCGATATGACCCATCTTTGAACTCGACATGCCTGCCAAAAAATTTAGAACGTTAGATTCTACTGCTATATTGCCTTAAAATTGTACCTTTATCAAGAGTACATATAGGGTCAAAAATCGATATTTTAATATGTTAAAAAATAGACAATACAATTGATCAATTCAGCCCATATTCTAGTAAAACCTACTTTTTATATCACCGTGAAATTTTACCCATATAAATTCATTTTGAATGGCCTGAAATCCATTACTTCGCTTTTCGTTGTTCGATTAAAAACCCTAATGGAATCTAATTTCTCGAAATATTTCTTTAGTTACAAAGATAGGAAGTATTTTTCAAAGTTTGTTTCGCCAGAGTCGAACAAAATTTCTACGACCCCGACTCCGCAGCCCTGGTATATATTAAACAAAAAAAAAAGGCCCATTAAATACATATATAATTCAGTTAGACAAAAATTTCTATAGAAATACAATTTTGACAAAATTTTCTATAGAAATTAAATTTTTGACAAAATTTTCTATAGAAATAAAATTTTGACAAAATTTTCTATAGAAATAAAATTTTGACAAAATTTTCTATAGAAATAAAATTTTGACAAAATTGTCTATAGAAATAAAATGTTGACAAAACTTTCCAAAAAAAATAAATTTTGACAAAATTTTCGATAGAAATAAAATTTTGAAAAAATTTTCGATAGAAATTTTTACCAAAATATTCTATAGAAATAAAATTTAGACAAAATTTTCTATAGAAATAAAATTTAGACAGAATTTTTTATAGAAATAAAATTTTGACAAAATTTTCTATAGAAATAAAATTTTGACAAAATTTTCTACAGAAATTAAATTTTTGACAAAATTTTCTATAGACATAAAATTTAGACAAAATTTTCTATAGACATAAAATTTTGACAAAATTTTCTATAGAAATAACATTTTGGCAAAATTTTCTATAGAAATAAAATTTTGAAAAAATTTCTATAGAAATAAAATTTGACAAAATTTTCTATAGTAATAAAATTTTGGTAGATTATTTTTGGACCAATTTTTGTGTGATTGGGAATCGGCTAACTAATAAAAACTAAAGACCGATATGGACGAATTTTTGCATGGTTAGGTTAGGTGGCAGCCCGATGTATCAGGCTCACTTGGACTATTCAGTCCATTGTGATACCACATTGGTGAACTTCTCTCTTATCACTGAGTGCTGCCCGATTCCATGTTAAGCTCAATGACAAGGGACCTCCTTTTTATAGCCGAGTCCGAACGGCGTTCCACATTGCAGTGAAACCACTTAGAGAAGCTTTGAAACCCTCAGAAATGTCACCAGCATTACTGAGGTGGGATAATCCACCGCTGAAAAACTTTTTGGTGTTCGGTCGAAGCAGGAATCGAACCCACGACCTTGTGAATGCAAGGCGGGCATGCTAACCATTGCACCACGGTGGCTCCCTACATGGGGGCTATACATAAAAGTAGTCCAATATGTCCCATTTGCAATAACATCCGACCTACATCAATAACAACTACTAATGCCAAGTTTCAAGTCAATAGCTTTTTTCGTTCGGAAGTTAGTGTGATTTCAACAAACGAGTGGACGGACATGCTTAGATCGACTCAGAATTTCACCACGACCCTGAATACATATACATTATGGAGTCTTAGAACAATATTTCGATGTGTTACAAATGGAATGACAAAGTTAATATACCCCCATCCTATGGTGGAGGGTATAATATCCCAATAAACACAAGCATTGGAGAAATGCTTATATTCAATACGCTTTCAAACATTTTTTCAAAGAATTAGATTAGAATTCAATTTGAGTTCAACACGTTAGCAACAATTTCTCAACATATTAGCAACAACTATTCAAACTAAATCTCATTTTAATGCTTCAAACCTATTGGAAAATTTGTTGAAAGCAAGCAATTTGCAAGGCCATATGATTTAATGTGGAAGATGGGATTCACTAACAAATTGATATGGCGTTACCTATGAAAAACGCTCATCCTTGTGTTTGTTGGGAAGTGATGGAAATTTTTTTAATATTCAATTACAAATTTAATTGAAATAATCAATTTTCTAATCAAACTAAAAGCACAAAATCGGTTAAGAAAGTAGACAGAAAAAAAAATTCACGAACATTTTTCCGATTAAAGTCTTAATTGAGTTTTAAAAAATAAACAATCAAAAATTTAATTGATTGAACAAATTTTTTAATGGAAACAAAAATCAATCACAAAAATTAGTAGTATCAATTAATTTTTTAATAGATACTATAATTTCTGTGATTAAAGACATTTCAATTAAAAAATTAATTGGATCAATTAATTTAGTGATTGAATCAGAAAAAATTGAAAATAGTTGTCCTTTTTAATTAAAAAAAATTATTGAGTTTTGCAATCAACATCAATTTTAATTGAATCAATTAAAAAATAAATTGAAATTTCATAAAGAAATCAATTCATTTTTTAATCAAATATTTTTTATTCCCAATTAAAAGTGTAATTGATACTATCATTGATTGAAGACAGTTCAATTAAAAAATTAATTGAATCAATTAATTTCATGATTGAATAAAAGAAAATTTTTTTTTGTGCGTATAGATATATTTGCTTGAGTTTGAAAACCAAAATTTTTGTGCGTACAGATATTTTTGCTTGAGTTTGAACACCAACATCACGTACAAAATGTTGTGGGGATCGGATGAAAACTCGGCTTCAGGACGCTCAGGGAGTCAAATCTGGGGATCAATCTAAATAGGGGGGCTATACCTATATATAGTCGGCTAGATTTGCAAATCCAGTTAACTATAGCTATAAGAAGTCCTTGTGTCAAGATATCTGAATCGTTTGAAAGTTAGAGAGATTTCAACAGATGGACACATGCACGGATGGATGGATTAATAAACTCAGAATTTCACTACGAGCAAGAATATTTATTTTATGTGCACAATTTTTCTAGAATGGATTTAGCATTGTCTGTGACAAAATTTAAATAATTTGTACCATTTTATTAATTTCTAATCTGTTTTTAACCTAACAATTTCAAATGAAAAAAAAGTTAAAATTATCCATTAATAAATATGAAACAAGTATATACGGCCGTAAGTTCGGCCAGGCCGAATCTTATGTACCCTCCACCATGGATTGCGTAGGAACTTCTACTAAAGGCTGTCATCCACAATCGAATTACTTGGGTTGCGATAACACTTGCCGTTGGCAAGGTATCGTAAAACTTTTTAACACTGTCTTCTAAATTGTAAGTTAGCCCATACGGGGTATATATTAAACAAAAAAAAGGCGATTAAATACGTATATAATCTAGTTTGACAAAATTTTCTATAGAAATAAAATTTTGACAAAATTTTCTATAGAAATGAAACCTTGACAAAATTTTCTATAGAAATAAAATGTTGACAAAATTTTCTATGGAAGTAAAATGTTGACAAAATTTTCTATAGCAATACAATTTTGACAAAAATTTCTATAGAAATAAAATGTTGACAAAATTTTGTATAGAAATGAAATTTTGACAAAATTTTGTATAGAAATAAAATGTTGAAAAAATTTTCTACAGAAATAATTTTTTTACAAAATTTTCTATAGAAATAAACTTTTGACAAAACTTTCTATAGAAATGAAATTTTAACAAAACTTTCTATAGTAATAAAATTTGACAAAATTTTCTATGGAAATAAAGTTTTGGTAGATTACAAAATTTTCTATAGAAATAAAATTTTGACAAAATTTTCTATGGAAATAAAATTTTGACAAACATTTGTATAGAAATAAACTTTTGACAAAACTTTCTATAGAAATGAAATTTTGACAAAACTTTATATAGTAATAAAATTTGACAAAATTTTCTATGGAAATAAAGTTTTGGTAGATTATTTTTGGCTATATGGACCAATTTTTGTGTAATAAGTCATCGGCTATATATAACTAAAGACCGATATGGACCAATTTTTACATGGCTGTTAGAGGCCATATGTTGACAAAATGTACCAAATTTCAACCGTATCGGATGACTTTTGCTCCTCCAAGAGGTTCCGGACGTCAAATCTGGGGACGGTTTATATGGGAACTATATATAATTATGGACCGATATGGACCAATTTTTGCATGGTTGTTAGAGACCATATACTAACACCATGTACCAAATTTCAACTGGATCGGATGAATTTTGCTCTTCCAAGAGGCTCCGGAGGTCAAATCTGGGGATCGGTTTATATGGGGGCTATATATAATTATGGACCGATATGGACCAATTTTTGCATGGTTATTAGAGGCCGTAAACTAACATCAGGTACCAAATTTCAACCGGATCGGATGAATTTTGCCCCTCCAAGAGGCTCCGGAGGTCAAATCTGGGGATCGGTTTATATGGGGGCTATATATAATTATGGACCGATATGGACCAATTTTTGCATGGTTATTAGAGGCCGTAAACTAACATCAGGTACCAAATTTCAACCGGATCGGAAGAATTTTGCTCCTCCAAGAGGCTCCGGTTGTCAAATCTGGGGATCGGTTTATATGGGAGCTATATAAATTTATGGACCGATATGGACCAATTTTTGCATGGTTGTTAGAGGCCGTATACTAAGATCAGGTACCAAATTTCAACCGGATCCGATGAATTTTGCCCCTCCAAAAGTCTCCGGAGGTCAAATCTGGGTATCGGTTTATATGGGGGCTATATATAATTATGGACCGATATGGACCAATTTTTGCATGGTTGTTAGAGACCATATACTAACATCAGGTACCAAATTTCAATCGGATCGGATGAATTTTGCCCCTCCAAGAGGCTCCGGAGGTCAAATCTGGGGATCGGTTTATATGGGGGCTATATATAATTATGGACCGATATGGACCAATTTTTGCATGGTTGTTAGAGACCGTATACTAAGACCACGTACCAAATTTCAACCGGATCGGATGAATTTTGCTGCTCCGGGAGGCTTCCCAAGCCAAATTTGGGGATCGGTTTATATGGGGGCTATACGTAAACGTGGTCCGATATGGCCCATTTTCAATACCATCCGACCTACATCAATAACAACTACTTGTGCCAAGTTTCAAGTCGATAGCTTGTTTCGTTCGGAAGTTAGCGTGATTTCCACAGACGGACGGACAGCCGGACAGACGGACGGACGGACGGACGGACGGACGGACAGACGGACAGACGGACGGACATGCTTAGATCGACTCAGAATTTCACCACGACCCAGAATATATATACTTTATTATATATTATATTTCGATGTGTTACAAACGGAATGACAAAGTTAATATACCACCATCCTATGGTGGAGGGTATAAAAAGCAAGTTACAAAAATTTTTACTAAAAGAACGCTGGAAGTGCTTTTAAAGTTGTGCCTTTAGAATTTCCAATTTTTTTTTTTTTGCTAGGAAGAGGAAGCCATAATTTTTCCGGCCGATGGAAAATGTTCAAGGCCTAAAATGGCTAAAAGAAGGATAAACTACATACCGATGAGTATGATACCTTTTTGAATCCCAGCAAATGGTAGCCTTAATATTTGTGCCCGATGTTACAGCCTTCGGCTTCTTTGACAAAAAAAATTGCCAAAACATTGAACATTTTTCTAGTTTGTTTTAGTGTTTTAGTTTTTTTGTTAGTGTTTTTACAAATTTTATTTTTCATTTGATTCAAGCTTAGTATCCATATTTTAATTAAAATTTTATTTGTTCAACAATATTTAGTCCAAATTAAAAAATAATTTTACTATAGCCTTGCCTTTGTTTTTGTGTAACGGCCAAAAATTGCATAAAATATATGTCTAATATGTCTCATAATGTCTCCATCCATTTCGATAATAAAAAATTCTTTAGTGTGACGAAATACGAGCAATCCCATATGTTTTGCGATGATTTCATAATTAAATTATTTCTTAAATAAAATGTGTTGATTATTTCTCCATCCAAGTTTCTTATTATGACAATAATAAGTGTCGTTAAACTTTTAATTTTATATATCCATTAGGTTTTATGTTATGTGCTGGCAATGTATTTGAAAAATGTTTTGGAATGTCATTAATTGACAGTTAACGGTCGGCTTTCGAAGTTTCTAATGAATGTTCAACATATTTAGCTATGCGAAAAAATATGCCTGGATTTTAATTGAGTGTGAGTATAATTGGGGGATCTTTTTTTTACCAAAGGCCGATGGCCATATTTTAAATGATTTATGAATGGGGATCGCATTGGAATTTGAAGAGGAAAACATGTGAAGGATATGAGATCACCCCATAAAGTCTTCAATGGGTGAGAACAATATAAAAAAACAAATTAAATATCTGCATCGTTATTTCAATATTAATAAAAAATATGATTTTGACAATTTAGAAATCCTTTCTGGATGAGATTGAGTCAGGGTTGATTAAGCGAATCATCTTTAGATTATCACCTAGGATATGTTGCCATCATATCATGAGAAAGAAATATGCATTAATTTTATATACAATTTTCTAAAAATTTAAGATCCACACATAAGTTTTGTGATTCAAAGAATGGGTCATTTGCAGCCATAGACCGAAACATCCCAAGACACACTCTTTGACTCATTTATGCAACCCCACTTGTTTTTCTTCACACTTCTTTAGAAAGCAAAGACATGAAATTTAAATTTCATCCCAAATTAAATATATTCATATTTTTTTGTTCTTCATAATTTGTTTATGTTCTGTTGATGCTAACATAAAGACTAAATTAAGTCATTTTCCCCACAAACAGACAAAAACATAAGTTTCATTAGAATTTGTTTTAGTCTTTCCCCTAAAAAGTTCTGCTCCCATTATAAAAAACGTCTCTTTTAAATCTGAATACACCTTTTGTGGAGTTTATACTAGCAGAATAATTATGTCGAATACTAATCTCATACAAATTAAAAAAAAACACAAAACATATAAAATATGGAAAAAATTGCCACTACAAATGGCTAATAGACAAACTACACTCACAAAAAAAAATCAGTACATATTGAAAATCGTCAAAAAAAAATTCTAGAATTTTTTAAGCTTCATTTCTACAATTTTTTTTTTAAATTTTACTTCTATAGAAAATTTTGTCAAAATTCATTTTGTATTTTATTTTTACAAGATTTTTTAATTAATCGGAGATTTTGTCGAAATTTCATTTTTATAGCACATTTTGTCAAAATTTAATTTCTATACGAAATTTTGTCAAAATTTAATTTCTATAGCAAATTTTGTCAACATTTCATTTCTATAGGAAATTTTGTCAAAATTTCATTTCTATAGGAAATTTTGCCAAAATTTAATTTCTATTGGAAATAGTGTGAAAATTTCATTTCTATAAGAAATTTTGTCAAAATTTCATTTCTATAGGAAATTTTGTCAAAATTTCATTTCTATAGGAAATTTTGTCAAAATTTCATTTTTATAAGAAATAGTGTGAAATTTTAATTTCTATAGGAAATTTTGTCAAAATGTCATTTCTATAGAAAATTTTGTCAAAATTTCATTTCTATAGGAAATTTTGTCAAAATTTTATTTCTATAGGAAATTTTGTCAAAATTTCATTTCTATGGAAATTTTGTCAAAATCTCATTTCTATAGGCAATTTGGTTAAAATTTCATTTCTATAGGAAATTTTGTTAAAATTTCATTTCTATAGGAAATTTTGTTAAAATTTCATTTCTATAAGAAATTTTGTCAAAATTTCACTACTATAGGAAATTTTGTCAAAATTTAATTTCTATAGGAAATTTTGTCAAAATTTAATTTCTATAGGAAATTTTGTCAAAATTTCATTTCTATAGGAAATTTTGTCAAAATTTCATATCAAATTTTGTAAAAATTTTATTTCTATAGGAAATAGTGTGAACATTTCATTTCTATAGGAATTTTTATCAAAATGTCATTTCTATAGAAAATTTTGTCAAAATTTCATTTCTATAGAAAATTTTGTCAAAATTTCAATTCTATAGGGAATTTCATTTCTATAAAAAATTTTGTCAAAATTTCACGTCTATAGAAAATAATGTAAAAATTTCATTTCTATAGGAAATATTGTCAAAATTTCATTTCTATAGGAAATTTTGTCAACATTTCATTTCTATAAGAAATTTTGTCAAAATTTCATTTCTATAAGAAATTTTGTCACAATTTCATTTCTATAGGATATTTTTTCAAAATTTCATTTCTATAGGAAATTTTGTCAAAATTACATTTCTATAGGAAATTTTTTCAAAATTTCATTTCTATAGGAAATTTTGTCAAAATTTCATTTCCATAGGAAATTTTGTCAAAATTTCATTTCTATAAGAAATTTTTCATTTCAGACAAATTTTGTCAAAATTTCATTTCTATAGGAAATTTTGTCAAAATTGCATTTCAGACAAATTTTGTCAAAATTTCATTTCTATAGGAAATTTTGTCAAAATTTCATTTCTATCGGATATATTGCCAAAATTTCCTTTCTATAGGAAATTTTGTCAAAATTTCATTTGTGTAAGAAATTTTGTTAAAATTTCATTTCTATAGGAAATTTTGTCAAAATTTTATTTCTATAGGAAATTTTGTCAAAATTTCATTTCTATAGGAAATTTTGTCAAAATTCCATTTTGTCAAAATTTAATTTCTATAGGAAATTTTGTCAAAATTTAATTTCTATAGGAAATTTTGTCAACATTTCATTTCTATTTCTATAAGAAATTTTTCATTTCAAACAAATTTTGTCAAAATTTCATTTCTATAGGAAATTTTGTCAAAATTGCATTTCAAACAAATTTTGTCAAAATTTCATTTCTATAGGAAATTTTGTCAAAATTTCATTTCTATCGGATATATTGCCAAAATTTCCTTTCTATAGGAAATTTTGTCAAAATTTCCTTTCTATAGGAAATTTTGTCAAAATTTCATTTGTATAAGAAATTTTGTTAAAATTTCATTTCTATAGGAAATTTTGTCAAAATTTTATTTCTATAGGAAATTTTGTCAAAATTTCATTTCTATAGGAAATTTTGTCAAAATTCCATTTTGTCAAAATTTAATTTCTATAGGAAATTTTGTCAAAATTTAATTTCTATACGAAATTTTGTCAACATTTCATTTCTATCGGATATATTGCCAAAATTTCCTTTCTATAGGAAATTTTGTCAAAATTTCCTTCCTATAGGAAATTTTGTCAAAATTTCCTTCCTATAGGAAATTTTGTCAAAATTTCATTTCTATAGGAAATTTTGTCAAAATTTTATTTCTATAGGAAATTTTGTCAAAATTTCATTTCTATAGGAAATTTTGTCAAAATTCCATTTTGTCAAAATTTAATTTCTATAGGAAATTTTGTATAATTTTTTATTTTTTTAAAAAAAAAACACAAAACATATAAAATATGGAAAAAATTGCCACTACAAATGGCTAATAGACAAACTACACTCACAAAAAAAAATCAGTACATATTGAAAATCGTCAAAAAAAAATTCTAGAATTTTTTAAGCTTCATTTCTACAATTTTTTTTTTAAATTTTACTTCTATAGAAAATTTTGTCAAAATTCATTTTGTATTTTATTTTTACAAGATTTTTTAATTAATCGGAGATTTTGTCGAAATTTCATTTTTATAGCACATTTTGTCAAAATTTAATTTCTATACGAAATTTTGTCAAAATTTAATTTCTATAGCAAATTTTGTCAACATTTCATTTCTATAGGAAATTTTGTCAAAATTTCATTTCTATAGGAAATTTTGCCAAAATTTAATTTCTATTGGAAATAGTGTGAAAATTTCATTTCTATAAGAAATTTTGTCAAAATTTCATTTCTATAGGAAATTTTGTCAAAATTTCATTTCTATAGGAAATTTTGTCAAAATTTCATTTTTATAAGAAATAGTGTGAAATTTTAATTTCTATAGGAAATTTTGTCAAAATGTCATTTCTATAGAAAATTTTGTCAAAATTTCATTTCTATAGGAAATTTTGTCAAAATTTTATTTCTATAGGAAATTTTGTCAAAATTTCATTTCTATGGAAATTTTGTCAAAATCTCATTTCTATAGGCAATTTGGTTAAAATTTCATTTCTATAGGAAATTTTGTTAAAATTTCATTTCTATAGGAAATTTTGTTAAAATTTCATTTCTATAAGAAATTTTGTCAAAATTTCACTACTATAGGAAATTTTGTCAAAATTTAATTTCTATAGGAAATTTTGTCAAAATTTAATTTCTATAGGAAATTTTGTCAAAATTTCATTTCTATAGGAAATTTTGTCAAAATTTCATATCAAATTTTGTAAAAATTTTATTTCTATAGGAAATAGTGTGAACATTTCATTTCTATAGGAATTTTTATCAAAATGTCATTTCTATAGAAAATTTTGTCAAAATTTCATTTCTATAGAAAATTTTGTCAAAATTTCAATTCTATAGGGAATTTCATTTCTATAAAAAATTTTGTCAAAATTTCACGTCTATAGAAAATAATGTAAAAATTTCATTTCTATAGGAAATATTGTCAAAATTTCATTTCTATAGGAAATTTTGTCAACATTTCATTTCTATAAGAAATTTTGTCAAAATTTCATTTCTATAAGAAATTTTGTCACAATTTCATTTCTATAGGATATTTTTTCAAAATTTCATTTCTATAGGAAATTTTGTCAAAATTACATTTCTATAGGAAATTTTTTCAAAATTTCATTTCTATAGGAAATTTTGTCAAAATTTCATTTCCATAGGAAATTTTGTCAAAATTTCATTTCTATAAGAAATTTTTCATTTCAAACAAATTTTGTCAAAATTTCATTTCTATAGGAAATTTTGTCAAAATTGCATTTCAGACAAATTTTGTCAAAATTTCATTTCTATAGGAAATTTTGTCAAAATTTCATTTCTATCGGATATATTGCCAAAATTTCCTTTCTATAGGAAATTTTGTCAAAATTTCATTTGTGTAAGAAATTTTGTTAAAATTTCATTTCTATAGGAAATTTTGTCAAAATTTTATTTCTATAGGAAATTTTGTCAAAATTTCATTTCTATAGGAAATTTTGTCAAAATTCCATTTTGTCAAAATTTAATTTCTATAGGAAATTTTGTCAAAATTTAATTTCTATAGGAAATTTTGTCAACATTTCATTTCTATTTCTATAAGAAATTTTTCATTTCAAACAAATTTTGTCAAAATTTCATTTCTATAGGAAATTTTGTCAAAATTGCATTTCAAACAAATTTTGTCAAAATTTCATTTCTATAGGAAATTTTGTCAAAATTTCATTTCTATCGGATATATTGCCAAAATTTCCTTTCTATAGGAAATTTTGTCAAAATTTCCTTTCTATAGGAAATTTTGTCAAAATTTCATTTGTATAAGAAATTTTGTTAAAATTTCATTTCTATAGGAAATTTTGTCAAAATTTTATTTCTATAGGAAATTTTGTCAAAATTTCATTTCTATAGGAAATTTTGTCAAAATTCCATTTTGTCAAAATTTAATTTCTATAGGAAATTTTGTCAAAATTTAATTTCTATACGAAATTTTGTCAACATTTCATTTCTATCGGATATATTGCCAAAATTTCCTTTCTATAGGAAATTTTGTCAAAATTTCCTTCCTATAGGAAATTTTGTCAAAATTTCCTTCCTATAGGAAATTTTGTCAAAATTTCATTTCTATAGGAAATTTTGTCAAAATTTTATTTCTATAGGAAATTTTGTCAAAATTTCATTTCTATAGGAAATTTTGTCAAAATTCCATTTTGTCAAAATTTAATTTCTATAGGAAATTTTGTAAAATTTAATTTCTATAGGAAATTTTGTCAACATTTCATTTCTATAGGAAATTTTGTCAAAATTTCATTTCTATAGGAAATTTTGCCAAAATTTCATTTCTTAGGAAATTTTGTCAAAATGTCATTTCTATAGGAAATTTTGTCAAATTTGATTTCTATAGGTAATTTTGCCAAATTTCATTTCTATAGGAAATTTTGTCAAAATTTCATTTCTATAGAAAATAATTTAAAAATTTCATTGCTATAGGAAATTGTGTCAAAATTTTATTTCTAAGAAATTTTTATCAAAATTTCCTTTTATAGTAAATTTTGTCAAAATTTCCTTTCTATAGGAATTTTGTCAAAATTTCCTTTCTATAGGAAATTTTGTCAAAATTTCATTTCCATAGGAAATTTTGTCAAAATTTCATTTCTATAGGAAATTTTGTCGAAATTTCATTTCTATAGGAAATTTTGTCAAAATTTCATTTCTATAGGAAATTTTGTCGAAATTTCATTTCTATAGGAAATTTTGTCAAAATTTCATTTCTATAGGAAATTTTGTCAAAATTTCATTTCTATAGGAAATTTTGTCAAAATTTCATTTCTATAGGAAATTTTGTCAAAATTTCATTTCTATAGGAAATTTTGTCTAAATTTCATTCCTATAGGAAACTTTTGTCAAAATTTCATTCCTATAGGAAATTTTGTCAAAATTTAATTTCTATAGGAAATTTTGTCAAAATTTCATTTCTATAGGAAATTTTTTCAAAATTTCATTTCTATAGGAAATTTTGTCAAAATTTCATTTCCATAGGAAATTTTGTCAAAATTTCATTTCTATAAGAAATTTTTCATTTCTATAGAAAATTTTGTCAAAATTTCATTTCCATAGGAAATTTTGTCAAAATTTCATTTCAAACAAATTTTGTCAAAATTTCATTTCTATAGGAAATTTTTTCAAAATTTAATTTCTATAGGAAATTTTGTCAAAATTTCATTTCTGTGGGAAACTTTGTCAAAATTTCATTTCTATAGGAAATTTTGCCTGTAGTAAATTTTGTCAAAATTTCCTTTTTATAGGAAATTTTGTCAAAATTTCCTTTTTATAGGAAATTTTGGCAAAATTTCATTTCTATAGAAAATTTTGTCAAAATTTCATTTAATTTCTAATTGTTGGATATTCTTTGCTAAATGTAAGCAAATGTTTTGTTCAGTATATTTAGTAAGAATAAAGTGTAGAGTTAATCTCTCATTTTTTGTTTATTTAACGAAAATATCAACTATATTTCCAACCACAACTTCCATTAGGTTACGTTAGAAAATTGTTAATTGCGGTCATTAAAATTTAGAAGTCAAAGAGGAAGGAAAATAATGACAGCTAGAAAAGCGTTAACGGCTCTACCAAACAAAAAAAGCGTCAAATGAGTAGAAATTTCTAAATCGGAATGAAAGTAGTTAGCGAAGCTGAACGAAAGATCAACTACCAGAAAAGGCAAATTAATATTTGGAACAAATTTTGAGACAGGCCACAATAAAGATTGTTACAAGAGATGTTCCAATGGAACTTCCTGCGGTGAAATGTCCATAAATTTATAAAACTTTACAAATGTATAAAGAAATTATTCATATTTTTGATCTGGATTTAGTCACGACATATACAGATAAATAACGCTACATATTGGGAAAATAGTGAATTTCATTTTATTCCGATATTTCGTATCATCGGAAAAAAGCAACATTTTAAATACATTCATTATATAATTCGTGTTTGTTGTTATCTTTTTCCCCCGATTACCAATCATTAGAACAAATACTCCTTGACCCCTATATCAAAATCCATAGCAATTAAATCATGTAGACAGAAATCCATACTAGTCGAACGTAATAACACTTGGCTTGCATGAGGCTAAGCATTTAGCAATGACCTCGCGTAGTTTTCACTTTCTAATGATTAATGGAGTTTTTGTTTAGAAAAATTTTGTTCGGGCTTCTACTCTCGTCGCATTGTGGAGAAGTGGTGCTAGTGGTGGCGGTGAAATGTAAAATACACCTTCCATGAAATTATGTGAAATCTTTCACGCTACAAATTCTGTTGTGTAGCTATACAACATCGGTTACCTTTTTGGGTTCAGCCAAAGGTTAAATTACGTTGTTGTTACTTTTTTTTTTTTGTTTTTGGCTAGTTTCTATTGTTATTAACCACCTCAAGTTTTTTGTGTAATGTTTATGTTTTGAGTAGAAGTTTTTTGTTTTGGGTAATTTAAGTAAACATTTCTTTGCAGATATGGAATAGTTTTCGTTTTTTTTCCCATAACCCCACCAAGCAAAGAAATAAAAAAGACAAGAATACAACAAGCTATAATAATAGCAATAAAAACAATTAAATAATAGATAATAGGTACTTGCGTGTTTTAGGTTACATTGGTATACCAAAAAAAAAAAAAAACAACACAACTATACTAAAAATTTGACAAAATTTCCTATAGAAATGGATTTTTTAAAAACTTCCTACAGACTTCATTTCTGTTGGAGAAAATTTCCTATAGAAATAAACTGTCGACAAAAATTCCTATAGAAATGAAATGTTCAGAAAATGTCATATAGAAATGAAATTATGAGAAATCTTCCTATATAAATGAAATTTCGAGAACCAGTTCCTATTGAAATTATGAATATGTAATTAAAAAAAATCTTTCCTATATAAATAAAATTTTGACAAAATGTCCTATATTTATAAAATTTTGACAAAATTTCCTATACAAAATGAAATTTTGAAACTATTTTCGATATAAAATGAAATTTTGACAGAATTTCCCAATGAAATGAAATTTTGACAAAACTTCCTATAGAAATGAAATTTCGCCAAAATTTTCGATAGAAATGAAATTTTTACAAAATTTCCTATAGAAATGAAATTTTGACAAAATTTCCGATAAAAATTAAATTTTAACAACATTTTCTATAGAAATGAAATTTTGACAAAATTTTCTATAGAAATAAAACTTTGACAAAATTTTCTATACAAATAAAATGTTGACAAAATTTTGTATAGAAATAAAATGTTGACAAAATTTTCTATAGAAATAAAATTTTGACAAAATTTTCTATAGAAATAAAATTTTGACAAAAATTCGTATGGAAATGAAATTTTGACATAATTTCGTATAGAAATGAAATTTTGACAAAATTTCCTATAGAAATGAAACTTTTGACAAAATTTCCTAGGGAAATTTTGATAAAGTTACGTATAGAAATGAAATTGTTATATAATTTTCTATAGAAACATACTTTTCTTTAGAATCAAAAGTTTGACATTTTCTATAGAAATAAAATTTTGATAAAATTTCGTATAGAAATAAAATTTTGATAAAATTTCGTATAGAAATGAAATTTTTTCTCTAGAAATAAAGTTTTGGAACAATTTCCTCAAGAAATGAATTTTTGACAAATTTTCCTATAGCAATGAAATTTTGAAGAAAAAAAATTCTATGGAAATGAAACTTTTGACAAAATTTCCTATAGAAATGAAACTTTTGACAAAATTTCCTCAGGAAATGAAATTTTGACAAAATTACGTATAGAAATGAAATTTTTATATAATTTTCTATAGAAACAAAATCTTCTTTAGAATTAACATTTTGACAAAATTTTCTATAGAAATAAAATGTTGATGAAATTTTCCATAGAAATAAAATTTTGATAAAATTTCGTATAGAAATGAAATTTTTTCTCTAGAAATGAAGTTTTGGTAAAATTTCCTCAAGAAATGAAATCTTGACAAATTTTCCTATAGAAATGAAATTTTGAAAAAAAAATTCTATAGAAATGAAATTTTGATAAAATTTCCTATAGAAATGAAATTTTTGACAAAATTTCCTATAGAAATAAAATGTTGACAAAATTTTCTACAGAAATGAAACTTTTGACAAAATTTCCTAACTGAAACTTTTGACAAAATTTCCTACAGAAATGAAACTTTTGACAAAATTTCCTCAGGAAATGAAATTTTGACAAAGTTACGTATAGAAATAAAATTTTTGTATAATATTCTATAGAAACAACATTTTGACAAAATTTTCTATAGAAATAAAATTTTGATGAAATTTTCCATAGAAATAAAATTTTGATAAAATTTCGTATAGAAATGAAATTTTTCCTCAAGAAATGAAATTTTGGAACAATTTCCTCAAGAAATGAAATTTTGACAAAATTTCCTATAGAAATGAAATTTTGACAAAATTTCGTAAATAAATGAAATTTTGACAAAATTTTCTATAGAAGTAAAATTTTGACAAAATTTTCTATAGAAATGAAATTTTGACAAAATTTCCTATAGATATGAAATTTTGACAAAATTTCCTAATTTTGACAAAATTTCGTATGGAAATGAAATTTTGACATAATTTCGTATGGAAATAAAATGTTGACAAAATTTCCTATGGAAATAAAATTTTGACCAAATTTTCTATAGAAATAAAATTTTGACAAAATTTCGTATAGAAATTAAATTTTGACAAAATTTCGTATGGAAATGAAATTTTGACATAATTTCTTATGGAAATTAAATTTTTACATACTTTCGTATGGAAATAAAATGTTGACAAAGTTACGTATCAAATGAAATTTTTATATAATTTTCTATAGAAACAAAATTTTCTTTAGAAACAAAATTTTGACAAAATATTCTTTAGGAATAAAATTTTGATGAAATTTTCCATAGAAATACAATTTTGATAAAATTTCGTATAGAAATGAAATTTTTCCTCAAGAAATGAAATTTTGGAACAATTTCCTCAAAAAATGAAATTTTGACAAAATTTCCTCAAGAAATGAAATTTTGACAAAATTTCCTATAGAAATTAAATTTTAACAAAATTTCCTATAAAAAAGGAAATTTTGCCAAAATTCCCTATACCCAGCAAAAACTCCTATTAACAGGTATGATCACAAGTATGCCTGCGCCAAATAGGTAACAACTTCCATACATACATATATCAGTAGTAATACTTTTAAACGGGCATGACATTGGAGGAAAGTACTTCCGTGCAAGTATACCAGCAGTCGAAAAATAAGTACTTCTTAGCAAGCATACACGCTCTCCAAAAATAATATCTTTACCATAAATATACCCAAAAAGTGCGAACTCACCACTGTTGTTTTGTAACCCAACACACTATACCACGACATGGATCTATTCAATGATGTTATTTTGTAATATAAATTATGTACTGTACAACTTTAGAAAACAAAGGTATAGTTTATTGGCAATTTTTTCTGAAATGTAATTTGGCGTTACTTATCGCTACTAACAACGGTGTCCACTGTAGAGCCGAACCCGGACCTCAAGATATGATTTTGATTGCCGGTATTAATAGAAAGAATCACGTTTTGCCTACACAGGTAAGTTATTATTTTTAAATCCCAGGTAATACTGCAAGTAGTAACTTTTTGATTACCGGTATTACTGAAAGAATCACTAGTGCTTACCCAGTTTTTGCTGGGTAGAATTGAAATTTTGACAAAATTTCCTATAGAAATGAAATTTTAACATTATTTTCTATAGAAATGAAATTTTGAAAAAAAATCTTAAAGAAATAAAATTTTGAAAAAATTTCCTTAGAAATGAAATGAAATTTTGACAAAATTTCCTATAGAAATGAAATTTTTAAAAAATCCTATAGATATAAAATTTTTACAAAATTTCCTATAGAAATAAAATTGACAAAATTTCCGTTATAAATGAAATTTTGACAAAATTTCCTATAGAAATGAAATTTTGGCACAATTTCCTGAAGAAATGAAATTTTTAAAAAATTTCCTATAGAAATGAAATTTTGACAAAATTTCCTATAGAAATGAAACTTTGACAAAATTTCCTATAGAAATGAAATTTTGACAAAATTTCCTATAGAAATGAAATTTTGACAAAATTTCCTAAAGAAATGAAAGTTTGACAAAATTTCCTATAGAAATGAAATTTTTACAAAATTTCCTATAGAAATGAAATTTTGACAAAATTTCCGATAGAAATGAAATTTTGACAAAATTTTCTATTCAAAATGAAGTTTTGACAAAATTTCCTATAGAAATAAAATTTTGACAAAATTTTCTATTCAAAATGAAGTTTTGACAAAATTTCCTATAGAAATGAAATTTTGACATAATTTCCTATAGAAATGAAATTTTGACAAAATTTCCTATAGAAATGAAATTTTGACACAATTTCCTATAGAAATGAAAGTTTGATAAAATTTTCTATTCAAAATGAAGTTTTGATAAAATTTCCCGTACAAAATGATTTTCTTAAAAAATTCCGATGAAATTTTAAAAAGAATGTTTACAATATTTCGTGAATGTTTACAAATTTCGGAAAAACAATTTTCTTATAAAAATGTAATATTGACAAAAATATTCTATACAGAATAAAATTTTGGGAAAATTTCATGAAAATTATATTCCTAAAAAAAATTCAATAGCAATGAAATTTTGACAAACATTTCTATGAAAAAAAAATTTTACAAAGCTCATACAGATACGAAATTTTTACAACTATTCCTATACAAAACGAAATTGTGACAAATTTTTTTAATAAAAAATTAAATTTTGACAAAAAGATATGGAATTTTGACAAAATTTGCTATAGAAGTGAAATTATGACAACATTTCCTATAGAAATGAAATCGTAACAATTTTTTATACAAAATGATATTTTCACAACATTTTTTATACAAAATATAAATATTTTCACATTGTTTTATACAAACTGAAATTTTAACAAATTGTTGTTAAAAAATGATATTTTGACAAATTTTTTATACAAAATGAAATTATACTTTATAATTTTGTTATAGAAATAAATTTTAAAAATTAAATCTTATTGCGATGAACTTTAAATTTCGACAATGATATGGGTATTTCGAGTCACTTTAACATAACCCAAATTCGTGGGTGTTGAGAGTTCGTTGGTCTTCACTCCATGTACTACAATATCAGAGTGAATTTTGCAAAGCATAAAAAAATGCTTAATGGTTTTTTAATTATTAAACTCTTGTATTACACTATATCGACATGTTTGTTTATTGTGTCGTAATTAAGTATGGGAAAAAAATCGTGTTTTTTTGTATTTGGGTAAGTATGGCAGAAGATACAGTCCAAATCTTAGTCGGACGAAACAAGGCAAGACAAGAAAATTTTAAAGATACACCAAAATTGAAGTATTCATTACATAATAGCTAACGGTAAGTTAATTGTTATTAAATTACAAGTGTAATAGCAAATAAATAAATAAAAAAATTAAATAATTGCAAAATTCCCAAAGGGGCCAACCTACAGAAATGGGCGGTCAAATGTAATTTATCTGTCAATTTGTTGGCCATTAATTTTTTTCCGTTTTGTAATTTGATCCATGATATTATGAGATAACAAATTAAGATGAGTGATTGTCATGCTCTAAGGGGGCAAATTATTTTATTACCTTCAACAAGTCTATAACCACCATCCGCTTGATCTTGGAACTAAAGATTTTTGCTTTGGTATCACGACTTTGACATAACTCCGTCAATTTTTTATATGTTAATTCTCAATTGTCCTTCAAGTGTTGTCATGCAAGCATTTATTGTGCGTGCGAAATGGTCATCTGTATTATTCCCTGACAATAGACTTTGAATGCACTTGAACTCAACACAAGTGGTTGTTATGGAATCAATGAACTAGAGGAAAATTCCAGTAAATGCTGTACCATAAAAAATAACTGAGTTATTTAAAAACCAATGCCATCGAATTTCATATTCTCGAAATATAGTATAGAAAATTTTGTTAGAATTTCATTTCTTATAGGAAATTTTGTCAAAAATTCATTTCAAACAAATTTTGTAAAAATTTCATTTCTATAGGAAATTTTGCCACAATTTCATTTCGTATAGGAAATTTTATCAAAATTCCATTTCGTATAGGAAATTTTGTGAAAATTTTATTTCTGTAGGAAATTTTGTCAAAATTTCATTTCTAGAAGAAATTTTCCCAAAATTTAATTTTTATACAAAATTTTCCCAAAATTTCATTTCTTTAGGAAATTTTGTCAAAATTCCATTTTGTATAGGAAATTTTGTCAAAATTTCATTTCGTATAGGAAATTCTGTTACAATTTCATTTCTATATGATATTTTGTCACAATTTCATTTCTATAGAAAATTTTGACACAATTTCATTTTGTATAGGAAATTTTGTCAAAATTTCATTTCTATAGGAAATGTTGTCAAAATTTGTATATCTATAGGAAATTTTGTCAAAATTTAATTTCTATAAGAAATTTTACCAGAATGTCATTCCAAACAAATTTTGTCAAAATTTCACTTCGTAAAGGGTGATACGGTCAAAATTTGGTCAATATAAACTTGACGTATTTCTTTCAACACCCATCATGTTGAAGGTGTGTGTGTAGAATGTTGCTCCTATTTTGATTTTGGAATTCACTCTTCAGTTGTCAAAATGCCGTCCAAGCAAGAAGAGCAGCGTATCAAAATTTTGCTCGCGCATCGCGAAAATCCGAGCTACTCGCATGCAAAGCTGGCAAAATCGGTAAAAGTTGCCAAATCAACCGTTACAAATGTAATTAAAGTGTTTGGGGAACGTTTGTCGACAGCCAGGAAGTCTGGATGGGGGGGGAAATCGAAAACCGGAAGCCGCTGAGACGACAAAGAGAGTTGCCGGTAGTTTCAAGCGAAACCCTAACCTCTCTCTCCGAGATGCCGCAAATAAGCTGGGTGTATCGTCTACAACCGTGCATCGAGCCAAAAAACGAGCCGGACTATCGACTTACAAGAAGTTAGTGACTCCAAATCGCGATGATAAACAAAATACGACGGCCAAAGCGCGATCCCGGAGGCTGTACACGACGATGCTGACGAAGTTTGACTGCGTGGTAATGGACGACGAAACCTACGTCAAAGCCGATTACAAGCAGCTTCCGGGACAGGAGTTTTATACGGCAAAAGGAAGGGAAAGGTAGCAGATATTTTCAAGCACATAAAACTGTCAAAGTTCGCAAAGAAATATCTGGTTTGGCAAGCCATCTGTACCTGTGGCTTGAAAAGCAGCATTTTCATAGCTTCCAGGACTGTCAACCAAGAAATTTACGTGAAAGAGTGTTTGAATAAACGTCTGCTGCCTTTCCTGAAGAAACACGGTTGTTCCGTACTGTTTTGGCCGGATTTGGAAATTTACCATTACGGTAAAAAGGCCATGGAGTTGTACGCCGCCAACAACGTGCAGGTGGTTCCCAAGGACAAGAACCCTCCCAACACGCCAGAGCTCCGCCCAATTGAGAAATACTGGGCTATTGTCAAGCGGAACCTAAAGAAGACTAAAAAGCTGCTAAGGACGAGCAGCAGTTCAAGGCAAACTGGCTTTCTGCGGCGAAGAAGGTGGACAAGGTGGACAAGGTGGCTGTACAAAATCTGATGACAGGTGTCAAGCGTGAGGCCCGGCAATTCGGATTTGGAAAAGCGAAAGCCTAACTGAATATTTTTCCTGAATTTTATACTAATTGAACTTGAAAAAGAAATTTAATTCGATTTTTTAAATAAACGATTTCACCGCGTTTTCGCTTGACCAAATTTTGACCGTATCACCCTTTATATGAAATATTGTTACAATTCCATTTGGTATATGAAATTTTGTCACAATTTACTTTCGTATAGGCAATTTTGTTACAATTTCATTTCGTATAGGAAATTTTGTCAAAATTTCATTTCTGTAGGAAATTTTGTCAAAATTTTATTTCTATAAAAATTTTTGTCAAAATTTCATTTCAATAGGAAATTTGTCACAATTTCATTTTGTATAGGAAATTTTAGCAAAATTTCATTTCTGTAGAAAATTTTGTAAAAATTTCATTTCTATAGGAAATTTTGTCAGAATTTAATTTCTATAGGAAATTTTGTCAAAATTTCAGTTCGTATAGGAAATTTTGTCAAAATTTCATTTATGTAGGAAATTTTATCAAAATTTCATTTCTATACGAAATTTTGTCAAAATTTAGTTTCTGTAGGACATTTTTTTCAAAATTTCATTTCGTTAGGAAATTTTGTCAAAAATTAATTTCGTATAGGAAATTTTGTCAAAATTTTATTTCTGTAGGAAGTTTTGTCAAAATTTTATTTTGTATAGGAAATTTTATCAAAATTTCATTTCTATAGGAAATTTTGTTACAATTTTATTTTGTATAGGACATTTTTATCAAAATTTAATTTCTATAGGAAATGTTGTCAAAATTTAATTTCTGTAGGAAATTTTGTCAAAATTTCATTTCGTATAGGAAATTTTGTCAAAATTTGATTTATGTAGGAAATTTTGTCAAAATTTCATTTTTATATGAAATTTTGTAACAATTTAATTTTGTATAGGGAAATTTATGAAAATTTAATTTCTATAGGAAATTTTGTCAAAATTTAATTCCTGTAGGAAATTTTGTCAAAATTTAATTTCTGTAGGAAATTTTGTTACAATTTCATATTGTATAGGAAATTTTATCAAAATTTCATTTCTATTTTGTCAGAATTTAATTTCTATAGGAAATTTTGTCAGAATTTAATTTCTATAGGAAATTTTGTCAGAATTTAATTTCTATAGGAACTTTTGTCAAAATTTTATTTCTGTAGGAAATTTTGTCAAAATTTAATTTCTATAGAAAATTTTTTCAAAATTTCATTTCATATAGGAAATTTTGTCAAAATTTCATTTATGTAGGAAATTTTATCAAAATTTCATTTCTATAGGAAATTTTGTCAAAATTTAATTTCTGTAGGAAATTTTGTCAAAATTTCATTTCGTATAGGAGATTTTGTCAAAATTTCATTTCGTATAGGAAATTTTGTCAAAATTTAATTTCGTATAGGAAATTTTGTCAAAATTTCATGTTTATATGAAATGTTGTTACAATTTCATTTTGTAAAGGAAATTTTGTCAAAATTTAATTTCTGTAGGAAATTTTGTCAAAATTTTATTTCTGTAGGAAATTTTGTACAGGAAATTTTATTTCTGTAGGAAATTTTGTATAGGAAATTTTATCAAAATTTCATTTCTATAGGAAATTTTGCCAGAATTTCATTTCGTATAGGAAATATTGTCAACATTTTATTTCTATAGGAAATTTTGTCAAAATTTCATTTTGTATGGGCAATTTTAGTAAAATTTCATTTCTATAGAATATTTGATCAAAATTTCATTTCTATAGGAAATTTTGGCACAATTTCATTTCGTATATGAAATTTTGTTACAATTCCATTTCTTATATGAAATTTTGTCAAATGTTCATTTCTATAGGAAATTTAGTCAAAATTTCATTTCTGTAAAAATTTCATTTTTGTATAGGAAATTTTGTCAAAATTAATTTTGTATAAGAAATTTCGTATAAGATTTTTTTGAAGATATTTCGTCGAAATTTTTTATTTCTAAAAAAAAATGTCTAAAGTTATTTCTAGAAGTTTTAATGCTAAACAAATGCCATCGAATTTCATAAACACCACATGTGAAATAATATTTATATATGTTATAGTCCCCCACGCTATGCGATTTGAAAAATGCGGAACGGAATCACGCTCAACTACAAGTCAATACGAAATGAATCCAAATCATCAAGCCATTCATAGGCTAACTGCAACGAAGTTTCAAATGATACCAATCTATTGAGTTAATTTCATACAAACGCTACATAATAAAAACAGATCATCGCATGAAATACTGCGACTGAAACATTTTTACGGCCAGGTTAATTGTTTTAGCCACTAGCGTTTTCAAAGTGTTGGTTGCACGTTGTCCGATTGAACGAATGAATGAATGAATGAATCAATGGAGTTTAATTTGAAGATCGCACTGCATTTCGCTTTGCCCTCGCCAGTAGTGTGCAGCACTATTCATATAAATGGCTAATATAAGGTGGCACCGCCTGATTGTAAGCTGCAATGGGTCCAACAATCAAATTCACATCCCCCTTTGGCTTAGCAATGAAATTGTGCTATTCATTGTTGGTGGTGTATAATTATGGCGAAAATGGATTGTGTGTGAGCTGTATATGGTGCTGAACGCAAACACACAATAATCGAATGCAATCAACAACAATTTTATTCCCCCCAGGACAAAGTTCATCAATACAGCAGGCAACTTCATCACCTCAAATTGTGAATGCACTGTACTGCAGTATTGGGTGGAGTAAAAAGAAATCCATTATTTCCCCAATAAATGGCGTAGCATCTCCAGGGCATGAAATTTTGGAAACATTTTTAGAGAAATACAATTTTATCGACATTTCATTTTTATAGGAAATTTTATCAAATTCTCTTTTTTTTACGAATTTCTTTTTTTTTTCAAAAATTCATTTCTGTATAATTTTTTTTTTTTAAATTTCATTTCGGTAGGAAATTTTGTCAAAAAATCATTTAAATAGAAATTTTTCTCAAAATTGCTTTTCTATACGGTACTTGATCAAACTTCCATTTCTATAGGAAATTTTGTCAAAATTTCATATCTATAGGAAAATTTATCAAAATTTTATTTCTATAGAAAATTTTGTGAATATCTCAATTCTATAGGAAATTTTGTCAAAATTTCAATTCTATAGGAAATTTTCTAAAAATGTCATATCGTACAGCAAAATTGTCAAAATTTCATTTTGTACACTGAAAAAAATATTTACGTGATATTAAAGATTACGCAACCTAAATTTTAGGAAGCGAAATTTACCAAATATTAAGGACAAATTTCTTTAAAACAATGAAATTTCAATTAAAATAAAGTTTATAATCTTTGCTTGAAACATTTTTTTCATTAAACACAAATTTTGCAAATTTGCATCCCTCCGTTAAAGTCGCATATCTTTGAACTTAAAGTAAAGAAACACATTTTTGATTTAAAGAAATTGTCGTTAAATTAACTGAAGTATTGAAACTTTAGATTTAAGATAAAAAAACGCTTCAAATATAGGCTAAGACTTATTTTGAGGATTTAGCGTCTTTGGTTTAAAGTTTTTTTTTTTTTTTTTTGGAATTAAGAAATAATTTTTTACTTCGAAGTACCGTTAATATTTCGATTTTTAAACTAGCATTTGTTTGTACGTGAATAGCTTTATAAATATACCGGAAAAATAGAATGAATGAAAAATAAAAGATTTTGTCAAAATTTCATTTCTCGAGGAGATTTTGTCAAAAATTCATTTCAATAGACATTTTTCTCAAAATTTCTTTTCTATACGATATTTGATCAAAATTCCATTCCTATAGGAAATTTTGTCAAAATTTCATTTTGCAGAGGAAAATTGCCAAAATTTCTTTTTGTATAGGGAATCTTGTGAAAATTCCTTTTTGTATAGGAAATTTTGTCAAATTTTCACTTCTTTGGAAATCTTTTCAAAATTTTATTTCTTTGAGAAATTTTGTCAAAATTGTATTTCTTTGGGAAAGTTAGTCTAAATTTCATTTTTCTAAGAAATTTTATGAAAATTTCATTTCTATAGGAAATTTTATGAAAATTTCATTTCCCTAGGAAATTTAGTCAAAATTTCATTTCTCTGGAAATTTAGTCAAAATTTCATTTCTATAGAAAATTTTGTCAAATTTTCATTTCCATAGAAAATTTTGTTAAAATTACATTTCTATAGGAAATTTTCTCAAAATTTCATTTCTATAAGAAATTTGATCAAAATTTCATCTCTTTGGAAATTTTTTCAAAATTTTATTTCTTTGGGAAATTTTGTCAAAATTTTATTTCTTTGCGAAAGTTAGTCTAAATTTAATTCTTTTGAAAATTTTGCCAAAATATTATTTCATTGGGAAATTTTGTCTAAATTTAATTCAAATTAAATTTAAATTTGTCTAAATTTAATTCACATTAAATTAATTTAATTTTGTCAAATTTCCTTTCTAGAAGAAATTTTTCAAAATTTCATTTCTATAGAAAATTTTATAAAAATTTAATTTCCATAGGAAATTTAGTGAAAATTTCATTTCTATAGAAAATTTTGTCAGACTTTCATTTCCATAGAAATTTTTGTCAAAATGTCATTTCTATAGGAAATTTTGTCACAATTTCATTTCTATAGTAAATTTTGTCAAAATTCCTTAGCTACAGCAAATTTTATCAAAATTTCTTTGCTTTTTTCATGTCTACTGGAAATTTTGTCAAAATGTCATTACTATAAGAAAATTTGTCAAAATTTAATTTCTATAGGAAATTTTGAGAAAATTTCATTTCTATAGGAAATTTTCTGACATTTCATTTCTATAAAAATTTTTCTGAAAATTTCATTTCTACAGGAAATTTTCTGAAAATTTAATTTCTATAGGAAATTTTTCGAAAATTTCATTTTGTATAGGAAATTTTCCCAAAATTTCCTTTTGTATAGGAAAATTTGCCACAATTTTATTTTTTATACGAAAATTTTTAAAAATGTCATTTGGAAATTTTTGTTAAAATTTTATTTCTTTGGGAAATTGTGTCCAAATTTTATTTCTGTGCCAATGTTGTTCAAATTGAATTTTATAGGAAATTTTGTTCAATGTTCATTTTATAGGAAAAAATATTTTTATAGGAAATTTTCTGAAAATTTCTATAGGAAATGTAGCAAAAATATAATTTTTATAGGAAATTTTGTCAAAATTTCATTTCGTATTTCCTGTAGGAAATGAAATACCAAAATTTAGTTTCGTATAAGAAATTTTATAAATTTCATTTCTATAGAAAATTTTGTCAAAATCTTATTTCAATAGAAATTTTGTCAAAATTTTATTTCAGTAGAAAATTTGGTCAAAATTGTATTTCAATAGAAAATTTTGTCAAAATTTTATGTCTATAGAAAATTTTGTCAAAATTTTATTTCTATAGAAAATATTGTCAAAATTTCATTTCTATAGATTTTTTAAAATTTAATTTAAAATTTTTTAACCCTTTTTAAAAATTTTTAAAAGATTAATTTCTATATTCTATGGAAATTTGATTTCCATAGCTTTTTTTTAAATTTAAATGCTATAGGAAATTATGTGAATATTTGATTTCTATAGGAAATTTTGTGAAAATTTTATTTCTATGGGAAATTTTGTCAAAATTTTATTTCTATGGGAAATTTTGCAAGAAAATACATTTTTTTTATATTTAATTTGTATACGATTTTTTTTAATTCAATTTTTATAGAAAGATTTGTCAAAATTTCATTTCTATAAAAAATTGTGTAAATTTTTTCAATAGAAAATTTTGTCAAAATTTTATTTCTATAGAAAATTTTGGAATTGTGTTTTTGCTATAGAAAATTTTGTAAAATCAAAATATTAAGACCACTATAACCCCTACTGTGTTTGCTTTAAATACCCCCATTCATTGAATTAAACTTTACAGTCATGATGTTAACCACAGCCGTCATCATTGCATGTTTTGAACTACTGTCAAGATACAATATATATTTTTTTTGTTATATTCATTGGAAATTACAGCAAAATAATGGAGAAGGGGTTGAAAAAATTAAAACGTTGTTCAATTGTTTGACTCTGGGAAGTTCAATGCAAACCGAGCTGTCATGAAATAAACATTTTGGCTAAGGAGTAGGCCGGCATTTTCTTCCTTTCCTATGGTATTTTATTTTTATTTCCGTTATAGGCAATTTTTGCTCGTAATCAAACCAGCCCCTCCTGTATATTAAATTTGTACAGAAAAAAATAAAACATTTTAAATGTTGGAAAAATGTTTTCTTTCCTCGTACTTACTTTGTTGTTAAAATGTTAAATATTGCATGTTGCAAATAAGTTTATAGGTTTTGTTTACCCAACAAACATTTACAAAAGTTTATGAAAATATATAAAAAAAACTAAAACTAATTTTTCAATTGTAAAATGGGTTAAATATTCGAATTAATTTTTAATTAATTGGTTTTGTGATTTATGTTTTTTCGTCCCTATGTTTTACATAAATGTTCATAACCTGGTATAAAATGTAAGTTTTTTGTGTATGGGGTTGTAAGGCGATAGTAATTACCCGAGATCGATACTAATAGGTAGTCACTAGTTACTAATAATTTTCATACGATCCGTGCTCTAAAAGTCACAGAAATATTGGTCGATACTATACCAATATTTGTGTGACTCTTACAACACGGATCATGAATGAAAACTGTGGGCCCAGGAGTGTCCCGAATTAAAATCTGGGGATCGGTCTTTATCGATTCTATATCTAATTATGAACCACTGTGGTTCGAATCGCGCGGCCATTCGGAAGATTGAAATTTATCTATGGATTAAAGATCCTTTCACATATTATCCTTTACGAATAATTTCCAAATTTGTCATTGGGTTAGAGAGTTACAAAAAAAAAAAACGTTTGTTTATTTTTCCTTTTTTTCTTTAATTTATTGACTTTTGAAAACATTTTTGCACTCCACAAAAAAAAATGTATATCGTGACCATACCATAAATTTCTGAGATTTTCATTAAAAATCATCAACATCTTTTCCTTCATTTGAGTTTGCCACAACTTGATCGCATTGAGCACTTTAAACACAAAAGGTGCCAAGCACGACATTTTGCAATCACTCATCATCAGCTCTTTAGTTTCGCTTCATCGATGTGACAAATAAAGCTGCAGACACATATTTAAAGTTTTAATATTAAAGTTTCAAGTGTTTTAACCTTAAAGCAAAATTTTTTGAAAGGTCTTTTAGTGCAAATGTTCGAAACGTAATGGCATCTATTAACCATCTTTAACTTTGAGCCTAATATGTTTTGTTGCTTCTAATAAGTTCATTGTAATAATAGATATATTGCTCAACTCTAGACCTTCAATATAAAAGTAAATTTTGGTTGAATATAAAATGTTTGCAAATAATGAAATTATCACAAAAATTAAAGCAAATGCCAGAAGTTGGAGCCTTTAATCTGAATCTTATGGTTCAAAAAAATATGTTAATTTTATGTGGTTATTAAAAATGTGATTGGAAATCTAGACTGACTCCAAAGTTTCACCTTTTTTCTTTTGAACAAAAAAAAAATGTTGCAGTAATATAGTAACAAACCGAAATCGAAAAATAAGATTAAGGGATTGTAGCTATATGAGAAGATGATGCACAGCGGTGGTGTAAAAAATGGTTCAACTTGGCAGAAATGATTCTCGTATGTAATTCTCATTGGAAATTAACATATAGGAACCAAATTGAATCATCTCCCCCAGTCAGATCTTACTAGAGACAATGGAAATATGGATTGGCCGACACTGAAACATATTTATAGTCTGGTTTCTAAAATGTGTATCTGGCATTTTCTTTTCAATAGCTTATTTAATAATAATAATTCCTTAATCTTCATGTCCCATTAGCTTGCATAAAAATTTTAATTATATGTAAAAAAAATAATTAGATTTGGACGAAAAACAAGCCTGCGTTGATATCAGGCTAATATATAAATAAACAAAAATTACTTAAAATATAGCGACTTACTTTGCTGCGTCACACCCTGATTTGTACATTATAATGAGCCCAAAAATAATGCGAACAAAATTTATAGATTAAATTATTAGAAATAAATTAGAATATATAGAAATAAATTATTCTGGCGTATTAAAATATAACCCCGAAAATAATGCGAAAAAATTTATAGATTAATTAATTATTATTACTTAGAATAGAAAGAAATTATATAGAAATAAATTATTTCTGGCGTACTTAATAACATTATCCCTTTTGCCCAAAATTTTCGAAATTTTTATTTACTCAAATTAAATTGCATACAATTCCCAAAATGAATCATCTCCCCCGCCAGATCTATACTAAAGGCTATGGAAATTCGAATTAGCCAGCAATGAAACATGTATATAGTGAGACTTGTGTAGATTGGTATCTGGCATTCTATAAACAATTTTTTATAAATATAAAATTTTTTTTATTTATTTCTATAGAAATACAATTTTGATAAAATTTTCTATAGAAATAATTTATTTAAATAAAATTTTATTTCTATCGAAAATTTTGTAAAACTTTTATTTCTATAGAAATACAATTTTTACAAAATTTTCTATAGAAATAATTTATTTAAATAAAATTTTATTTCTATAGAAGATTTTGTCAAAATTTTATTTCTATAGAAAATTTGGTCAACATTTTATTTCCATAGAAAATTTTATTTCTATAGAAAATTTTCTCAAAATTTTATTTCTATAGACAGTTTTGTCAAACTTTCATTTCTATAGAAAATTTTGTCAAAATTTCATTTCTATAGAAAATTTTGTCAAAATTTTATTTCTATAGAAAATTTTGTCAAAATTTTATTTCTATAGGAAATTTTTTCAAAATTTTATTCCTATAACAAATTTGTCAAAATTTTATTTCTATAGAAAATTTTGTCAAAATTTTATTTCTATAGGAAATTTTTTCAAAATTTTATTTCTATAGAAAATTTTGTAAAAATTTTATTTTTATAGAAAATTTTGTAAAAATGTTATTGGAAAATTTTATTTCTATAGAAAAAAAAATTTTATTTCTATAGAAAATTTTCTCAAATTTTTATTTCTATCGACAGTTTTGTCAAATTTTTATTTCTATAGAAAATTTTGTCAAAATTTTATTTCTATAGGAAATTTTGTCGTTTTTTCATTTATTTTGTTTTTTATTGATGGTTTGATCTTCAATCATTTTGGTTTTGATTGCAGTCTAAAACCAAAATCTACAAGAGTAGCTTTAATTTAATTTAATGACAATTAGAGGATTCCTCGGTCTGCCAGTCGGATCTGTGGTGACTTCTCAAATAATCGTTATCGATAAGATACATTTACTCATTAGCCTACAAGCAAAAACTTATCAACAATATACAAATTTTCTATAAATATAAACATTTTGTTATTTATTTCTATTGATATAAAAATTTCGACAAAATTAAAAAAATTAACAAAATTTCCTAACGATTTTTACAAAATGTTCTATAGAAATAAAATTTTCTATAGCAATAAAATTTTGACAAAATTTTCTGTAGAAACAAAAATTTGACAAAATATCTATAGAAATAAAATTTTGACAAGATTTTCTATAGCAAAAACATTTTTAGAAAATTTTCTATAGATATAACAATTTTGACAAAATTTTCTAGATATAAACATTTTGACAAAACGTTCTATAGAAATAAAAATTTTGACAAAATGTACTATAGGTATAAACATTTTGATAAAATTTTCTATAGATATATAAATTTTGGTAAAATTTTCTATAGAAATAACATTTTGATAAAATTTTCTATAGATATAAAATTTTGGCAAAATTTTCTAACATATGGAAATAAAATTTTGACAAAATTTTCTATAGATATAAAAAATTTGGTAAAATTTTCTATAGAAATAGCATTTTGACAAAATTTTCTATAGAAATAAAATTTTCATAAAATTTTCTATAGTTATAAAAATTTTGGTAAAATTTTCTATAGAAATAAAATTTTGACAAAATTTTCTATAGAAATAAAATTTTCATAAAATTTTCTATAGATATAAAAATGTTAGTAAAATTTTCTATAGAAATAACATTTTTACAGAATTTTCTATAAAAATAAAATTTTGACAACATTTTCTATACAAATATAAATTTGACAAAATATCTATAGAAATAAAGTTTTGACAAAATTTTCTATAGCAAACCAATTTTAAGAAAATTTTCTATAGATATAAAAATTTTGACAAAATTTTCTATAGAAATAAAATTTTGACAAAATTTTCTATAGGAATAAAATTTTAACAAAATTTTGACAAGATTTTCTATAGCAAAAAAAAAAATTTAGAAAATTTTCCTAACATATGGAAATAAAATTTTGACAAAATTTTCTATAGATATAAAAATTGTGGTAAAATTTTCTATAGAAATAACATTTTGACAAAATTTTCTATAGAAATAAAATTTTAACAAAATTTTCTATAGGAATAAAATTTTGGCAAAATTTTCTATAGAAATAACATTTTGACAAAATTTTCTATAGAAATTAAATTTTGACAAACGAACAAAATTTTAACAAAATTTTCTGTAGAAACAAAAATTTGACAAAATATCTATAGAAATAAAATTTTGACAAGATTTTCTGTAGCAAAAACAAATTTTAGAAAATTTTCTATTGATATAAAAATTTTGGCAAAATTTTCTAGATATAAACATTTTGACAAAACGTTCTATAGAAATAAAAATTTTGACAATAGGTATAAAAATTTTAGCAAAAACAAATTTTAGAAAATTTTCTATAGATATATAAATTTTGACAAAATTTTCTAGATATAAACATTTTGACAAAACGTTCTATAGAAATACAAATTTTGACAAAATGTACTATAAGTATAAAAATTTTGACACAATTTTCTATAGATATAAAATTTTGACAAAATTTTCTAACATATGGAAATAAAATTTTGACAAAATTTTCTATAGATATAAAAATTTTGGTAAAATTTTCTATAGAAATAACATTTTGACAAAATTTTTCTATAGAAATAAAATTTTGACAAAATTTTCTATAGAAATAAAATTTTGACAAAATTTTCTATAGGAATAAAATTTTGGTAAAATTTTCTATAGAAATAAAATTTTGGTAAAATTTTCTATAGAAATAACATTTTGACAAAATTTTCTATAGATATAAAATTTTCACAAAATTTTCTATAGAAATAAAATTTTGACAAAATTTTCTAAAGGCATACAATTTTGACAAAATATCTATAGAAATAAAATTTTGATAAAAATTTCTATAGATATAAAAATGTTGGTAAAATTTTCTATAGAAATAACATTTTGACAGAATTTTCTATAGAACTAAAATTTTGACAACATTTTCTATAGATATACAAATTTTGACAAAATTTTCTATAGATATACAAATTTTGACAAAATTTTCTATAGATATAAAAATGTTGCTAACATTTTCTATAGAAATAAAATTTTGATAAAATTTTCTATAGAAATAAAAATTTGACAAAATATCTGTAGAAATAAAATTTTGACAAAAAAAATTTTAGAAAATTTTCTATAGATATAAAAATTTTGACAAAATTTTTTATAGAAATAAAAATTTTGGCAAGAACATCATACTATAGGTATACAAATTTTGATAAAACTATAAAACTATAGACATAAAAATTTTGGTAAAATTTTCTATAACATTTTGACAAAATTTTCTATAGATATAAAATTTTGACAATATTTTCTATAGATATAAAATTTTGACAAAATTTTCTATAGATATAAAAATTTTGGTAAAATTTTCTATTGAAATAAAATTTTCATACATTTTTCTATAGATATAAAAATTGTGGTAAAATTTGCTATAGAAAAAAAATTTTGACACAATTTTCTATAGATACAAAATGTTGACAAAATTTTCTATAGAAATAAAATTTTGACAAAATTTTCTATAGATATAAAAATGTTAGTAAAATTTTCTATAGAAATAACATTTTTACAGAATTTTCTATAGAAATAAAATTTTGAGAATTAAATTAAATTTGACAAAATATCTATAGAAATAAAATTTTGACAAAATTTTCTATAGCAAACAAATTTTAAGAAAATTTTCTATAGATATAAAAATTTTGACAAAAATTTCTAGATATAAAAATTTCGACAAAACCTTCGATGGAAATAAAAATTTTGACAATTTTTTTTACGTATTAAAATTTTGATAAAATTTTCTATAGATATAAAAATTTTGGTAAAATTGTCTATGTAAATAAAATTGTGACAAAATTTTCTATATATATAAACATTTTGACAAAATTTTCTATAGCAATAAAATGTTGATAAACTTTTCTATAGATATAAAAACCTTGACAAAATTTTCTATAGCAATAAAATTTTGATAAACTTTTCTATAGATATAAACATTTTTACATAAATTTTTATAGAAATAAAATTGTGACAAAATTTTCTGTAGAAATAAAATTTTGACAAAATTTTCTATAGATATAAAAATTTTGATACAATTTTCTATAGATATATAAACATTGAAAAAATTTTCTATAGAAATACAATTTTGACAAAATTTTCTATAGATATAAAAACTTTGACAAAAGTTTCTATAGAAATAAAATTTTTACAAAATTTTCTATAGAAATAAAATTTGGACAAAATTTTCTATAGAAATAAAATTTTGAAAAATTTTTCAATAGAAATAAAATTTTGACAAAATTTTCTATAGAAATAAAATTTTGACAAAATTTTCTATAGAAATAAAATTTTGATAAAATTTTCTATAGAAAACAAACTAAAAATCATTATACCATACATTTCTTATTTAGCCTACAAGCAAAAATTTATCAACATTACATTATTACTACTAAAAATAAATGCACTAGCAACAAGGTCAAGTATATTTGCAGTAGGATTTCCTACAATCTAATCAGTAGGCAAAAAAAAGGCATTTATACTGTATATAATAAATGTAATTTCATCAATTTCAATTTGACAACTTAAGGTTGTTGTTTTCTAGCTCTCATATCAAATGGAAATGGAACAATGAAGTCATTTTCTGATTAGACAACATGAACTATGGCCCCCGGCATTAGTAGGTCCAATGAAATAGACGTACGATGGAAATAATTACAGTTATACAGAATATAATCATATACGATTAATTACGTTTGCAATTAAGTTGAATATCCAACTTCTAAATATTTTCCATATTTACGTATAGGCTAATGGTTTGGCTCACAACTAATATTTGAAATACAAATTAAGCTAGCAGTAATTTTTATAATATTTAGAATTTAGTTTGAAAGTTCAAAGTTTTATTAAGTTGTATAAAAATCCCATGTAAAATTTTCTAATAAATCAAATTGAGACATCATAACTCATTTATTAATCAAATAAAAATTAGCTACTTCAGAATATTCTAGAAAAAAAATAAAATCAAAGCACATTCAAATCTAATCTATAAAATCTTAAAAAGAAAAAAAAAAACTGTGACAAATTTGTGAGTTTCTCTCTATGTGAACAAATGAACCTTTTTTTGCCGGCAAAAAGCTATAAACAAAATTATGTTTTTGGGTGATTAATGTTTTGTTTTGCCTTAGCTATCTTGGGTGATTTCTTATCATCATCATTAAATAAAACAAAAATAAAAATTTTCGTCATATGTCTTAATGAAATTTGTTCCAAAAAATAAAAAGAGCTTCATCATTTTGGGTTTATGGGTTCTTCCTTATCTCAGGGAAGTCTCGTTTTTGTATGTTTTGTTTTTTCTTTAGATTTTAACACATAATTTCTCTTTCATTAAAGTTTCTTTTTTTATTCTTTGTGTGTTATACAAACTTTGATATCGTAATGTATGTGGAGTTATTGCTACATTTTAATGAAATAAATAAACATTTTTAATTAAATCGTTAGGAAAGGGTAGGGAGAATATTTTGAAATCAAATTGTTAAAATAAATAAGGGTACGAAGTTATTGTTAAAATTTAATTTAAAGATATGTTTTGCAAATCTTGATTAATTTTTGGAAATATTTTACGCCATTCGCAAAAAAATATTTTTGAACAAAGTCCTTCCATTGAATTCTTTATTATTAATTTTGTAGCGAAGAAAATACGTTTTGTTATCGTAAAAATATCAAACCGTAAAATAATTAACTTTAAGATATGGACAAAAAATTAATATATAAAATATAATACAATTTATTATTATTATCATAATTAAATTTCCATTTCTCACTTTATTTCTATTGAGTTACTTGATTTTGTTAACCTCAAATATTAAATTATTAATTAATTCTTTTTTATACCCACCACGATAGAATGGTGACGGGGTATAATAAGTTTGTCATTCCGTTTGTAACACATCGAAATATCGATTTCCGACTCTATAAAGTATATATATTCCTGATCAGGGAGAGATTCTAAGACGATATAAATTCTAAGACGATATGTCCGTCTGTCTGTCTATCTGTCTGTTGTAATCACGCTACAGTCTTCAATAATGAAGCAATCGTGCTGAAATTTTGCACAAACTCGTCTTTTGACTGCAGGCAGGTAAAGTTCAAAGATGGGCTATATCGGTCCAGGTTTTTATATAGTACCCATATAAACCGACCTCCCGATTTGGGGTCTTGGGCTTATAGAAATCGTAGTTTTTATCCAATTTGCCTAAAATTTGAAATCTAGAGGTATTGTAGGACCACAAATACGTGTGCCAAAAATTGTGAGTATCGGTCCATATTTCGGTATAGTCCCCATATAGACCGATCTCCCGATTTTACTTCTTGGGCTTATAGAAACCGCAGTTTTTATTCAATTTACCTGAAATTGGAAATCTAGAGGTATTGTAGGACCACAAATACGTGTGCCAAAAATGTTGAGTATCGGTCCATAGTTTGGTATAGCCCCCATATAGACCGATCTCTCGATTTTACTTCTTGGGCTTATAGAAACCGCAGTTTTTATTCAATTTACCTGAAATTGGAAATCTAGAGGTATTGTAGGACCACAAATACGTGTGCCAAAAATTGTGAGTATCGGTCCATATTTTGGTATAGTCCCCATATAGACCGATCTTCCGATTTTACTTCTTGGGCTTATAGAAACCGCAGTTTTTATTCAATTTACCTGAAATTGGAAATCTAGAGGTATTGTAGGACCACAAGTACGTGTGCCAAAAATTGTGAGTATCGGTCCATATTTTGGTACAGCCCCCATATAGACCGATCTCCCGATTTTACTTCTTGGGCTTATAGAAACCGCAGTTTTTATTCAATTTACCTGAAATTGGAAATCTAGAGGTATTGTGGGACCACAAATACGTGTGCCAAAAATTGTGAGTATCGGTCCATGTTTTGGTATGGTCCCCATATAAAACGACCTCCCGATTTGGGGTCTTGGGCTTATAGAAACCGTAGTTTTTATCCAATTTGTCTGAAATTGGAAATCTAGAGGTATTTTAGGACCATAAAGAGGTGTGCCGAAAATGGTGAGTATCAGTCCACATTTTGGTATAGCCCCCATATAGACCGATTTCCCGATTTTAATTCTTGGGCTTCTAGAATCCGTAGTTTTTATCCTATTTGCCTGAAATCTAGAGGTATTTTCGGGTCATAAAGAGGTGTGCCGAAAACGGGTCATAAAAAGGTGTGCCGAAAACGGTGAGTATCGGTCCATATTTTAGTATAGCCCCCATAAGAACGATCTCCCGATTTAACTCCTTGGGTTATTAGAAACCGTAGTTTTTATCTGATTTGCCTGAAATTGTAAATATTCTGGTATTTTAGGCTCACAAAAACGTGTATCGGATTAAGTTTTTATCGGTCCATTTGGTAATGCCTCCATATAGACCAACTTCACTTCTAGAGGGTGTAGAAGGCGCACTGATCATGAAAATTGCTTGAAACTCAATGTAAAATTTCCAGATTTTACTTCTACAGATTTAAGATTTCAAATCTTTAAATTTATCTTCGGGAAGTGTCCTCAAGCCCTCCTGAAATTTCAAAGGAAACCCTAATATTTGGTTCATGGTGGTGGGTATTTAAGATTCGGCCCGGTCGAACTTAGTGATGTATATACTTGTTAATTTTATTTTTATTTAAAAATATTTCTTTAATTTCAATTAAAATGAAATGAATTAAATTTAAAAATACAAAAATAAAATTTTTCTTAACTTTCCCGACTTTTATCTTTTCGTTACGATTTGTTTAATAATACCAGCCAATTGTAAGTCCGCCGAGAAATGGGATCGGTACATTTTTCAAAATTTTTGAAAATTTCTATTATTTTTTTGTTCTTGTTGTGTTTTATACACATTAAAATTCGGAGAATTAGAATTAATTAATTAAACTTCGTAAGTCAAAAGATTTTTATATATCACCTCAAAAGAACTTCTTGGGAAGTAAAAATTAAGTGAAATTATACGGTTATGACAAATTTTTTGGCTGGGTTGGGAAGAACTTCAATTTGTTTTGCTGGCATATATTTATATCCTCCAACATTGAATGAAGGTATGATATCTTTGTCATTCCGTTAATAACGCATTGGTTTCTGACCCCATACTGTCTGTATATATTATTGGTCGCCGTCCGCGGGTCCATCTGTTTCGAAACATTTTGTTAAATTGCCCCATACTAGCATAAATAATTAACGAGATTTAATTTCTCAAGCCCTTTTTTTTTGGTCCATATCATCAGTTTATAACTATATATAGCCCACATATATAAATATATTCCCAGATATATATACTTGTTTTTCTCTAATTAACATTTATTTTATTATACCACATTAAGCAGTACTCAATTAAATGATTGTTTTATTTTTTTGTTTTATAATTTTGAGAATTAGTCTGCTAATTAACTAAAGACCAAAATAACAGAAACAAAAAATGAACAACACACTCTTAAAAGCCTAAAAGATAAGGCAAACTCATAAGCGACTGAAAAAAATTATTTCCAATTTATTTTATTTGGCAATAACGAATGAAGAGACCTCTTTTTTTAAATTTCAGCACTCCATTGAAGTTGACAAAAAGTAAAACTACATAAAATCGTTTGCCAAAATTATTGATCAAATGACCATAATTCAAAAAAAATGTCCCACTAATTCTCTTGTCCCATATTAATTTGGAGTTTAAGTTTATTGGATTATTTGTTTTCGTAGCCATTTGTGTATGTGAACCCATTGACCTTGGTTTGAGGTTATGGTCATTATGAAAATTATAAAAATTGTTTCAATTTGTCTGTTTGACTAACAATTCATGATCATCTTACTGATGGCCATTATTTTTTGTTTGTTTTGTGTATATGCATTGTACGATTGTTTGGAAAATGTTAAAAATTACAAATTTCCTCTTTGAAATACAGAATTCTATGGGCGTATTATTTGGGTATTTTATGCAAATATCATCCTCGCCATTAAATTAATAACTGTGAAAATTGTATGCCCTTGAATTGAATGAATTTTTCAGGGTAATTATTTAATTTTTTCTTTTTTAATACATTTGAAGTCTTGCGAAAATTATGCAAATTTTAATGCATCTTAATTAGGGTGAGTCATATCATTTACGATTTTAGTTAACAGATTGTGAGGAAATAAAATATGGCCTATGGAAACAACATTTGCTAGAGAAATAAAACATTTTGACAAAATTTTTTGTAGATATAAAATGAGATTTATAAATAAGATTTTTTACAGATATAACAATTTTGACAACATTTTCTAAAGACATGAATATTTAGACAAAAATTTCTATAGAAATAAAATTTTGACAAAATTGTCTAGAGAAATAAAATTTTGACAAAATTTTCTATAGGAATAAAATTTTGACAAAATTTTCTATAGAAACAAAAGTTTGACAAAATTTTCTATAGATATAAAATTTTGACAAAATTTTCTATAGAAATAAAATTTTGAGAAAATTTTCTATTGCAATAAAATTTTGAAAAAAATTTCTATACACCTTCACAAAAAATCGCGTCTGTAACATATACTCCCAAACATATTTTGCTTCAAGCATATACATTTTTGGGTATTGCCCAAACATTTATTTGTTTGATCTCTTATAATATGTTTGAAAGCATATTGATCTAATATATAATATGTTTGAAAGCATATTGATCTAAACAATATATGTTTGGGTAGTCTAAGTTCCAAACATTTTGTATTTTTGCATCCAAATTCAATAATGTTGTCTTCCAAAAAACAATATGTTATTATGTGACCATATAATATGTTTGGAAGCATTTTGCACCCAAAAATATTATATGCTTAAAAAAAATTCTCCCAAACAATATTGTGCTCAAAATTTTATTTATTTATTTATATATTTACAATCATAATGAATTATGAAAATAAACAGGTAATATAGGTGCTAACAACATAGGTTTTCGATCTGAATGCTCAAAATGTTGTTTCTGCCTAATCTCACTCACTCACTCTTTCTCACTTCCACGAGATTTTTTAGTTCTTAGCACCTTTTTCTGTAATGCAAACATTGTAGAAGAAATTGTTATATTTTATATTTTTTTTTTAATTTTACTTTTTGCCGGACGGGGATTCGAACAGCGGACCACACAGTTTGTAAGGATCAAAGAAGTAGCTGATCAATTGCCCAAGGAAAAATAAAATGTTAATTTTGTAATAACAAGCCACAACCACCAACTTAATTCAATATCGCTCCCTGTTAAATAGCGCTCCAAGCTACTAAACACATATATGTTTATAGGCTATTTCTAAATTAATATATGTTTGCATCCAAGCATATTATATTTACAAACATTTTATGTCCCAAACATAATATGTTCTAACATATTAACATATATGTCCCAAACATGTTATGCTAGTTTATGAACATTATATGCTTGCACTCAAAAATATTGTGTTTAAAAATTTGTGTTCCAAACATATAATGTTTATAGCCAAACATATGAAAAACTGTCTTTTTCAACCGTGTAGATATGAAAATTTTGACAAAATTTTCTATAGGAATAAAATTTAAACAAAATTTTCTCTAGAAATAAAATTTAGACAAAATTATCTCTAGAAATAAAATTTTGAAAAATTTCCTATAGAAATAAAATTTTGACAAAAATTTCTATAGATTTAACAATTTTGAAAAAAAATTTCTATAGATATAAAAAAATTGACCAAATTTTCTTTTCTATAGAAAAATTTTGAGAAAATGTTCTATAGATATTACAATTTGAGATATTTTTTTTTATAAATATGAAAGTTTTGACAAAATTGGCTATAGAAATAAAATTTTTAGATTTTTCTAAATAAAGATTTTGACAAAATTGTCCATAGATATACACATTTTGCCAAAATTTCATATAAATATAAAAAAATTAATTTTCTATAGATATAGAAATTTTGACAACATTTTCTATAGAAATAAAATTTTGAGAAAATTTTCTATAGAAAAAAAATTTTGGCAAAATTTTCGATAAAAATAAAATTTTGACAAAATTTTTTATAGAAATAAAATTTTGACAAAATTTTCTATAGAAATAAAATTATGACAAAATTATCTATAGAAATAAAATTTTGATAAAATTTTCGATAAAAATAAAATTTTGGCAAAATTTTCGATAAAAATAAAATTTTGACAAAACTTTCTACAGAAATTAAATTTTTTGCAAAATTTTTTACAGAAATTAAATTTTTTATAAAATTTTTTATAGAAGTAAAATTTTGAGAAAATTTTCTATAGAAAAAATATTATGGCAAAATTTTCTATAGAAATAAAATTTTGACAAAACTTCCTATAGGAATAAAATTTTGAGAAAATTTTCTATAGATATGAAAATTTTGACAAAATTATCTATAGAAATAAAATTTTGACAAAATTTTTTATAGTAATAAAATTATGGCAAAATTGTCTATAGAAATAAAATTTTGACAAAAAATTTTATAGAAATAAAATTTTGAGAAAATTTTCTATAGAAATAAAATTTTGACAAAATTTTCGATAAAAATAAAATTTTGACAAAACTTTCTACAGAAATTAAATTTTTGTCAAAATTTTTTACAGAAATTAAATTTTTTATAAAATTTTTTACAGAAGTAAAATTTTGAGAAAATTTTCTATAGAAAAAGAAAAAATTATGGCAAAATTTTCTATAGAAATAAAATATTGATAAAATGTTGACAAAACCTTCTATAGAAATAAAATTTTGAGAAAATTTTCTATAGATATGAAAATTTTGACAAATTTTTCTATAGAAATAAAATTTTGAGAAAATTTTCTATAGAAATAAAATTTTAACAAAATTTTCTATAGAAATAACATTTTGGCAAAATTTTCTATAGATAGAAAAATTTGGACAAAATTTTTAATAGAAATAAAATTTTGACAAAATTTTCTATAGAAATAAAATTTTGACAAAATTATCTATAGAAATAAAATTTTGACTAAATTTTCTATAGAAATAAAATTTTGACAAAAAATAATTTTGACAAATTTTCGATAGAAATAAAATTTTGACAAATTTTCGATAGAAATACAATTTTGGCAAAATTTTATATTGATAAGAAAATTTCAACAAAAATTCTTGTAGAAATAAAATTTTGACAAAATTTTGCCGAAATTTTTTATAAATATAAAAAAAAATATTGATATAGAAATTTTGACAAATTTTTCTATCGAAATAAAATGTTGACAAAAGTTTCTATAGAATTAAACTTTTTACAAAATTTTCTATAGAAATAAAATTTTGACAAAATTTTTTACAAAAATAAAATTTTGACAAAATTTTCTATGGAAATACAATTTTGACAAAATTTTAGGAACATTTTCTATAAATATTAAAATTTTGATAAAATTTTCTATAGAAATAAAATTTTAGGAACATTTTCTATAAATATTAAAATATTGATAAAATTTTCTATAGAAACAAATTTTGACATAATTTTCTATAGAAATAAATTTTTGAGAAAATTTTCTATAGAAATAAAATGTTGACAAATTTTCTATAGAAATAAAATTTTGGCAAAATTTGCTGGTGATGCGAAAATTTCGATAAAATTTTCTGTAGAAATAAAATTTTGACATTTCCTATAGAAATAAAATTTTGACAATATTGTTTATAGAAATACAATTTTGGCAAAGTTTTCTATAGAAATAACATTTTAACAAAAATTTCTATAAAAATAAAATTTGACAATATTTTCATAGATATAAACATTTTGACAAAATTTTTTATGTAAATAAATGTTGGACACAATTTTTATGGCACATGCAGAAATAAAATTTTGAAAAAATTTTCTATAACTATAAAAATTATAATTAAATTTTGAATGAAATATTAACATTTCATTTTCTATAGAAATAAAATTTTGAAAACAAAAATTATAGAAATACATTTTTTAGAAACAATTTTTTATAGAAAAGAAAAATTAATTGTCAATAGAAATAATATTGCGAACTTAAAAGGTTTTTTAAAAAATTTGATTTATCTTTGGTAGAGGAGTTCGCTACACCTTGTGATCTTGTGGAAAATTCCCAAATAACACCATGTGCACCTGTTTCGCTCAAAATCAATACCACGAAAGGTTGTTGAATATGTACGAAGCATAAATTGGTAGACATTTTAGTTGTTGTCGCCAAATTCCTTGAACTTTTCTTTTCACTGCGAACAACCTGTTTCACTTTCTCATGATTAAGAACGCTGTCTGTATGAGCAAGATCATTTAAGGAAATTGAAAGCTTACACTTTTTTCGTGTATATGGCATTTTGTTTAAAATGCAAAAAATTTCTTTCGATTTTTTTTTTGTTTGTTCGCCTAAGATGCAATAAGAGGAAACGGCACGAGACCGAAGAAATATGCAGCCGGAGAAATATGCGTGGTTACTTTTACTTTTGATTTGTCTCACCACACGATGCGACACGATATCAACGAACGAAAGTCAGTCAAGTTAGCCAGCAGCCCACTGATCATTGAAGAATGAGATGAGATGATGGAGTTGCCGATACCGTCGATTGTTTTTGTCCAATGAATATATGGTGAACAATAATACCAACGAGTTTAAGACACATTATTCGTATGGGCTAACGTGTATATGGACCCATGTTATGGGTTTACTAGTAAATGCGACTAAGTCCAATCGACAAAATATTTGAGTTATTGAAAGAATGTACACATTTTAAAAATATCTAAAAATCGATAAATAAAATTTCAATAATATTGAAATATCGGTGTAGAAAAATGAAATCCATTATTTTCGCGTTTCTCCAAAAAATGTTTTCCATGAACAGGCAAACAGCTAAACATTTGGATCCAGGCCCGGAATTTAAGTTACATTCAAGCTCCCAGAGTTTATGGCGAATCAGTATGTTTAAAATTTTGACAAAATTTGCTATAGAAATGTAATTTTGACAAAATTTGCTGTAGAAATGAAATTTTGACAAAATTTCCTATAGAAATTAAATTGTGACAAAATTTTCTTATAGAAATGAAATTTTGATAAAATTTTCTATAGAAATGATATTTTGACAAAATTTTCTATAGAAATGAAATTTTGACAAAATTTCCTATAGAAATAAAATTTTGACAAAATGTCCTATAGAAATGAAATTTTGACTGTCCTATAGACATGAAATTATGTCAAAAATGTGCTATAGAAATGAAATTTTGTAAAAAATTTCTTATACACACAAAAAAATTTCACGAAAATTTTTCCAATTAAAATTTTAATTGAGTTTTAAAAAATATTCAATTAAAAATTTAATTGATTCAACAAATTTTTTTAAATGAAACAAAAATCAATCACAAAAATAATAGTATCAATTAATTTTTTAATCGGATCAATTAACTTTTTAATTGACCTTCAATTAATTGTTTCATTCATACTATCATTTCTGTGATTGAAGACATTTCAATTAAAAATTAATTGGATCAATTAATTTCGTGATTGAATCAGAAAAAAATTTTTTTGTGTGGAGAATCGAAATTTTGACAAAAGTTCCTATAGAAACGAAATTTTGACAAAATTTCCTACAGAAATGTAAAAACTTCTTATAGAAATAAAATTTTGACAAAATTTTCTATAGAAATTAAATGTTGACAAAATTTTCTATAGAAATTTAATTTTGACAAAATTTTCTTATAGAAATTAAATTTTGATAAAATTTCCTATAAAATTGAAATTTTGATAAAATTTCCGATAGAAATGATATTTTGACAAAATTTCCGATAGAAATGATATTTTGACAAAAATAGAAATGAAATTTTGATAAAATTTCGTATCGAAATGAAATTTTAACAAAATTTCCTATAGAAATGAAATTTTGACAAAATGTCCTATAGAAATGAAATTTTAACTAAAATTTCCTATAGAAATGAAATTTTGACAAAATTTTCTATGGCAAAGACATTTTGACAAAATTTCCTATAGAATTGAAATTTTGAGAAAGTTGCTACAGATAATGAAATTTTTACACAATTTCCTACACAAACTGAAATCTTGACAAACTCTCCAATAGGAAAAAATTCTTGTAGCTAAGAAATTTCGACGAAAATTTCGTGTGGCAAAGACTTTTTGACACAATTTCTATAGAAATAAAATTTTGACAAAATTTCTTATAGCAAAGAAATTTTGACAACATTTCATAGAAATGTTGACAAAAATTCCTATACGAAATGAAATTTTGACAAAATTTCCTATAGAAATGAAATGTTGACAAAACGTCCTATGGCAAAGAAATTTTGACAAAATTTCCTATGGGAAAGAAATTTTGACAAACTTTCCTATAGAAATAAAATTTTGATAAAATTTCCTATAAAAATGAAATTTTGACCAAATTTCCTAATGAAATGAAATTTTGACACGATTTCCTATAGAAATGAAATTTTGACAAAATTTGCTATAGAAATTAAATTTTGATAAAATTTCCTATAGAAATGATATTTTGACAAAATTTTCTATAGAAATGAAATTTTGACAAAATTTCCTATAGAAATAAAATTTTGACAAAATTTCCTATCGAATTGAAATTTTAATAAAATTTCCTATACAAAATGAAATTTTGACAAAATTTTCTACACGAAATGAAATTCTGACAAAATTTCCTACGCGAAATGAAATTTTAACAAAATTTCCCATAGAAATTAAATTTTTACAAAATGTTATGGCAAAGAAATTTTTACAAAATTTCTTATGGGGAAAAAATTTTGACAAAATTTCCTATAGAAATGAAATTTTAACAAAATTTCCTATAGAAATAAAATTTTGACAAAATTTCCTAAAGAAATGAAATTTTGACAAAATTTCCTATAAAAATTAAATTTTGACAATATTTCCTATAAAAAATAAATTTTGACATTTCCTATAAAAATTAAATTTTGACAAAATTTCCTATGGAAGTTAAATTTTGACAAATATTCCTATAGAAATGAAATTTTGACAAAATTTCCTATAGAAATGAAATTTTGAAAAAATCTCTTATAGAAATGAAATTTTAACAAAATTTCCTAAAGAAATGAAATTTTAACAAAATTTCCTATAGAAATGAAATTTTGACAAAATGTCCTATGGCAAAGAAATTTTGACAAAATTTCCTATGGGAAAGAAATTTTGACAAAATTTCCTATAGAATTAAAATTTTGACAAAATTTCCTATAAAATTGAAATTTTGACACAATTTCCTATACAAATTAAATTTTGACAAAATTTCCTATAGAAATGTAATTTTGACAAAATTTCCTATAGAAATGTAATTTTGACAAAATTTCCTATAGAAATGAAAGTTTAACAAAATTACCTAAAGAAATGAAATTTTGACAACATTTCCTAAAAAAATTAAATTTTGACAAAATTTCCTATGGAAATTAAATTTGGACAAAATTTCCTAAAGAAATGAAATTTTGACAAAATTTCCTATAAAAATTAAATTTTGGAAAAACTCCTATAGGAATGAAATTTTGACACAATTTCAAATAAAAATAAAATTTTGACAAAATTTCTTATAGCGCAGAAATTGTGACAAAATTTCTTATAGCGCAGAAATTTTGACAAAATTTCCTATAGCAAAGAAATTTTGACAACATTTCCTATAGCAAATAAATTTTGACAAAATTTTCTATAGAAAAGAAATTTTGACAAAATTTCCTATAGGAAAGAAATTTTGACGAAATTTTCTAATTCAAATCTTCCACATTCATAATTTAAAAAAAAAACGGATTGAGAAAGATTTATTTAGAATATGTCACAAGATGCCAAAAAGGTGGCACAAAAATGCAAAAAGTATTAGTTTTTTCATTCGGTTGTTATTCTCTAAACATTTAATTTCGCCTTTTTTTTAATATTTAAGGAAAAAGACTTGGTAAATTTAACAAACAAATGGATAACAAGGAGAAGGTATTTTTCTGTTATTATTATGCAGAGGACCAAATATAAAATATTTTTCCTTTATGGGTACTGGGTCGATCACATGGTCATGTACAAATATTGGACATATATTCCAAATGTTAGTTAGCCTTCCTCATAAATATTAAATGTGGACTTCAAGAGGGGTTGGTTTTCATGTCAATCACGTGCATCAAGTGCATGCCAGCGGTAAGCATGGCCTGAAATGTACAATCGTGTTGCAATCCCAAAAGCATCAGAGCACCAAAGATTTGGCGACAAACCATGCAATTTCTCATCCTCATCTTTGGAGGCGACCCAGTTAAGATGCACATGAGCAGCTTATGAACATATACGACTTTGTTTTATGTGATAACTTGTCTTAAGGTGAGATGTTGCTGCATGTTTTTGTTTTATTTTTTGCCATGACTTTCTTTGGACATGTGAGCGAATGTCACATACTGTGAATCTGTCTGCTTGGATGAATATTTTGGGGCGTTCATTCTATTCAGATGGTTGTTTGTTTTCGCCGAGGCTTAGGGGCATACCTTACATTCGCACTTTCTTTTGCTGCAACAAAGTCTTTGGTTGGGTTGTATTGCTACTCCTAGCGGCTAGTGATGGTGTGTACTAACCCAAACATCTGATGGTGTATTTCATATGGCTAGATTGTCTTTGTTGTTATTATCAGCAGAAGAAGATTTCATTTTATTTCTATTTTTATTACCCATAGAAATGAGACTCACGACGATTGTGGGTCATTCCTGGTCTCAAGTCAATGGACGTCTATGAAAATTGCTTTCGTTTGTTATTAATTATTTCCATCACTCATATGGCCATAACACGAGTATGCACATACCACATACCCATAGTTGAAATAAGCTTCTTAATTTTAAAAAATAACCACAAGCAGAAAAGAAAAAAAAAACGTGGCTGAGCTTAAATCCTGACCTTTCTTCGCATATGGTCATATAGACCCCCCAAAAAAAAAACGCATAAAAAAGACCAAGAAGCAAAACAAAAAAAATCTGAAAAATCGTACTAAGAAATTACCTAAAAGAAATGGAAAGTAATGTTGTCATTTCTATAACCCACATTGAAAACCTTAGCATTTTAAGCTTTCAATAACTATTCAACGAAATATGAAATAAAACTAAATAAATTAATTGTCCAACTGAATTTTTGCTGGCAAAGTTATGCTAAAGCAGCTTAACCAAGAATGGTGTACTAACTAATCACTGGTAGAAAAAATTCGTTAATAATTTAGGACACAAATTTGTGGAATTTTACGTCCCTCTGTTAAAGTTCTATGCCTTTGAGCTAAGACAAATTTTCCTTAAAGTAAAGAAACGCAGTTTTGATTTAATGAAATTATCCTTAAATTCAAAAAATATCACCAAAATATTCCTAATTAAAAAGTTGATTGAAGTTCAAAACTCTTTTAATTAAAAAATTAATTGATACTATTAGCATTTTAATCAAATTAAGTCAATGATTGAATTTTTTTAAATTTACAATTAAAAAGCTAATTGATACAATTAACTTTTTAATCAAACTCGATGAGTACATAAGTTAAAATATTATGGATATTTTTTTTAATTTTTAATTATTTTTTTTTAACAATTTTTTTTTTTTTTGAATTTTTGAATCAAACTAAAAAGGATTACAAATAATTATATAAAGTGAATGAAATACAGTTTCGTTTTTAATTAATCACATTACCCTCAGCCTATTCCATGAAATGAGGTAATGCTGTCATTTAAATTAAGAAAATGTTTTACAAATTCGTTCTGGAGGAAGGTATGTTTTATTTGTGCGTACCATTTATTGAAAGTAATGATTACATTTTACCCTCAACCTACTCCATGAAGTGGGGTGTTGTTGTCAATTAAATTTAATTTTATTGCAACTTCAAACGTTGCGCCCAACAAACTGTTATCGCAAAAAAAAATTATGAATGTTTTCCAGAAATTAACATCGCATTTTCCCCTCCTTTTGCTATTGCACAATACTGCAATACAATATTACCGCTGTCGCATTTACTAAGAAGTACACCCAAGCCACAAAAAGAGGCACGTCTTAAAGACACGGCCGGTATTTGAGTAACAGTTTTGTTGACTGCCACTCACTTTTGCTAATTGCCAGCGGCCGCATTTCTCACGCATAACTTTGCCGCAAGTTAAGCCAATTGGCAGTGTTTGAAGGCAACTGCAACCAAGTGTAACTGTGGGACCGTTACATGTTACGCATTCGACTGTAACAAACAAATAAATTGCATCAATATATGGTGCCATGTTGAACATTTAAACTATTTCAATTATATCACATTTTTGCACATGCAATTTCAAACTTCTTTCCCATTTGGAAGATATCAGCTGGCTGACATTCAATTGATTAATTCATCATTAAGTTGCAAGTTAATGGAAGTCCCAGAAACCATGGATGAAATAAAACTGAAAGTAAACTTGGTGCATTTCCATGCCTCACTAATTGTGAATCATCATCGAAATTTCATTCCTCGATAAGATAAGAAAAAAATAAACGATGAAAACAAAACAAAATAGAATACAATTTTTTTAATATATTTTGCACCCATTCTCATGTTTGATTATAAAGTAGCAAATAAATTGATTACCATTATCAGTAGCGTCTTCTTGACACACTCTAGGAAGAGAATTTAAGGACAACAAAAGGCAAATTAAAATAAATTCTATGTATACACTATAATGATATTATTTGTTTATTAATAATAATAAATAAATTTGAAATTTTATTTCTTTAGGAAATTTTGTCAAAATCTTATTTCTATAGACAAGTTTGTCAAAATTTTATTTCTATAGAAAATTTTGTCAACATTTTATTTCTATAGACAATTTTCACAAAAGTTTATTTCTATAGACAATTTTCACAAAAGTTTATTTCTATAGAAAATTTTGTCAAAATTTTATTTCTATATAAAATTTTGTCAATTTTTTTTCTATAGAGAATTTTGTCATAATTTCATTTCTATAGGAAATTTTGTCAAAATTTTATTTCTATAGAAAATTTTGTCAATTTTTTTTTCTATAGAGAATTTTGTCATAATTTCATTTATATAGGAAATTTTGTCAAAATTTTATTTCTATAGAAAATTTTGTCAAAATTTCATTTCTATAGGAAATTTTGTAAAAATTTTATTTCTCTAGACAATTTTGTCAAAATTGTATTTCTATAGAAAATTTTGTCAAAATTTCACTTCCATAGACAATTTTATTTATATAGAAAATTTTGTCAACATTTAATTTCTATAGAAAATTTTGTCAAAATTGTATTTCTATAAAAAAATTTCATTTCATTTCATTTTCATTTCATTTCATTTATTTATCAATACAGTAAGCCTTCGTGGCCAATAAATCGTATTGTTCTTAAAAATAGTAATACATTAATAGTACTTGTAAAGTTATCAATACTAATCATTAATACTTAAATTACCCTACAATGCCTATCACTCCACCATCCTCACTTTGGCCAAAGTCACATAGAAAACTAATATTAATAAAAGTAAACTAAACTAGCACCTACCATTGGTAAATAACAGCCGACATTAAACATATTCATTCAAACTAGTCAGTAGCAAGTTCCTAAATCGATTCTCAGGAAGCCCAAAATCCCTTACTGATACAGGAAGATTGTTCCAAACCCTAGCAGTAGTAACAATAAACCCCCTCTCAAAAAGGGAACAATTTATTCGTGGTATAATTATCTGTGGATTTCTCACCGATCTGGAAAAAACAAATCCCTGAAGAAGTTCATGTAGCAACCCATTTCTTTTCATCCTATGGAAAAACATTAATCTCCGTGACAAGACGTAAGGTTCAAATGAAGAACCAATAAAATCAATTACCTTATCTGTCACATGTTCAAAAATACGCAACCCAAAAACATAACGCACTACCCTGTTCAGAATCAGAGCAATCTTAGACCTATTATATTGAAACGTACAAGATACCACCTCGATACAATAGTTAATCTGAGACATCAGCAAAGCATGGGCCACTATACGCTTGACACGCTCAGTCAAGTATATACCACAATTGTATAATTTCCTTAGTCCCAAAGTCACTCTCGCTGAGAGGGAAGATATATGTTGTCCAAAATCCAAATTCGCATCAATTGTAATACCCAAGCATTTGACCGTCTGAACAAACTAATAACCTCACCACACATTCTGATTTGCGGATAGGTCACATCGCGATACCCCGCCTGAAACATAATCGCCGTCGTCTTACCTGCATTAATAACCAAACTATTATCAACCATCCAGGAATAAACAATATCAAGAGCAGAATTCATGCGTGCCTCCATCCCACCTGTAAATACAATTTGAATGTCATCCGCATACATATATACTCTAACAAAATTAGGTTCCAAGCATCCAACAAAATCATTCAGGAACATGATAAACAGGAGCGGTCCAAGTACAGAACCTTGGGGTACTCCACAACTCAAGAATGCAGTACCCGAACTCCGCCCATTCAACTCCACGAACTGCGATCTTCCATGCAAGTATGACAGAATCAGCCTACACGCAACTCCTGAAAATCCATAGTTCGCCCTAAGCTTGTTAATTAATGATGCATGATTCAGACGATCAAAAGCCTTGGACAGGTCAAGCGACACCATCGCACAGTTCTGCCCTCGATTAAGACTACATCTCACATGTTCAATCAAACACAAAAGCAAAGCCGTCGTACTATAACCCCTCCTATATGCATACTGATTACTATTCAATAAATTCCTAGATGTGATATACCCCACTATCTGATACTTAAGTATATGCTCCATAACTTTAGAAAGAGCAGGAAGTATACTTATAGGACGAAGGTTCTCACATTCATAAGAGTTACCCTTTTTCGGAATCGGCACCACACGAGCAAATTTCCAACCCACCGGATATATAGACGTGGTTATGATCATATTGAATTTCGTCAAAATTGTATTTTTATAGAAAATTTCATCAACTTTTTATTTCTAAGAAAATTTTGTCAAAATTGTATTTTTATAGAAAATTTTGTCAAAATTGTTTTTCTATAGAAAATTTTGTCAAAATTGTTTTTCTATAGAATATTTTGCCAAAATTTTATTTCTATCGAATATTTTGCCAAAATTTTATTTCTATAGAAAATTTTGTCAAAATTTCATTTCTATAGAGAATTTTGTCAACATTTCATTTCTATAGTAAATTTTGTCAAAATTTCATTTCTATAGAAAGTTTTGTCAAAATTTCATTTCTATAGAAAATGTTGTCCAAATTTTATTTCTATAGACAATTTTGTCATGATTTCATTTCTATAGGAAATTTTGTCAAAATTTCATTTTTATTTTGTCAGAACTTAACTTTGTATAGGAATTTTCTCATAATGTCATTTCTATAGGAAATTTAGTCAAAAAATTCATTTCTATAGGAAATGTTGTCAAAATAGACAATTTTGTCAAAATTTCACTTCCATGGGAAATTTTCTGAAAATTTCATTTCTAAAGGAAATTTTGTCAAATTTCACTTCCATGGGAAATTTTCTGAAAATTTCGTTTCTAAAAGAAATTTTCTCAAAATGTCATTTCTATAGGAAATTTTGTCAAAATTTCATTTCTATAGAAAATTTTTTCTAAAGTTGTTTCTATAGCAAATTTTGTCAAAATTTAATTGGTATGGGAATTTTTCTTAAAATTTTATTTCTGAAGAAAATTTTGTCAAAATTTCATTTCTATAAAGGATTTTATCAACATTTTTTTTTTCTATAGGATTTTTTCTTAAAATGTTATTTCTGTGATATTCTTAAAATATTATGAACTTTTATGAATATTCTTAGAATATTATGAACTATTATGAACTAGAAATAATATTCTAAGAAAGTTTTCTACAGAAATAATATTTTAAGAAAAATTCCTATGGAAATGAAGTTTCTATAGGGAACTTAAAAATTTCTCCGCTTGTAGACAATTTTTAAGTTTTTTTTTGTTAATTTCATATTTTTCTACTTTAAGGTAACATTTTCAGTTCATGGAATAATCCATTTAAACAATCCATTGAACATATGTTTTACATATTTACATTTAAACCTATTACAAACATGTTATGTATATATATATATATATATATATATATATATATATATATATATATATATATATATATATATATATATATATATATATATATATATATATATATATATATATATATATATAAATATTTACATATAAATGCATGGAAAATATGATGGTCATCTGATGACCATATGATTCTCATTATACTTGACAAGTTTGTAACATTGAATTTGAACTTGAACTTAAAAAATTGTAAATATGCATGATGCATGAAAAATCTACATGGATACATAGAGTTCATAGTGTTATTAATTCATGAGATTATTCTCTTAGATGTCTAACAGCTTGCAATGCTATGCTACTACAATGTTAACAATTGGCCGTTATAAAGGGTGATTCTTTTGAGGTTAGGATTTTCATGCATTAGTATTTGACAGATCACGTGGGATTTCAGACATGGTGTCAAAGAGAAAGATGCTCAGTATGCTTTGACATTTCATCATGAATAGACGAACGATCTGCCACAACGTCGAATTTTCAGTGAATGGGCCCTAGAAAAGTTAGCAGAAAATCTGCTTTTTTATCGACAAATTTTGTTCAGCGATGAGGCTCATTTCTGGTTGAATGGCTACGTAAATAAGCAAAATTGCCGCATTTGGAGTGAAGAGCAACCAGAAGCCGTTCAAGAACTGCCCATGCATCCCGAAAAATGCACTGTTTGGTGTGGTTTGTACGCTGGTGGAATCATTGGACCGTATTTTTTCAAAGATGCTGTTGGACGCAACGTTACGGTGAATGGCGATCGCTATCGTTCGATGCTAACAAACTTTTTGTTGCCAAAAATGGAAGAACTGAACTTGGTTGACATGTGGTTTCAACAAGATGGCGCTACATGCCACACAGCTCGCGATTCTATGGCCATTTTGAGGGAAAACTTCGGAGAACAATTCATCTCAAGAAATGGACCGGTAAGTTGGCCACCAAGATCATGCGATTTGACGCCTTTAGACTATTTTTTGTGGGGCTACGTCAAGTCTAAAGTCTACAGAAATAAGCCAGCAACTATTCCAGCTTTGGAAGACAACATTTCCGAAGAAATTCGGGCTATTCCGGCCGAAATGCTCGAAAAAGTTGCCCAAAATTGGACTTTCCGAATGGACCACCTAAGACGCAGCCGCGGTCAACATTTAAATGAAATTATCTTCAAAAAGTAAATGTCATGGACCAATCTAACGTTTCAAATAAAGAACCGATGAGATTTTGCAAATTTTATGCGTTTTTTTTTTTTAAAAGTTATCAAGCTCTTAACAAATCACCCTTTATCTACTCACTAAATATACTCACAATGTTGCAATATACAGTGACACATAACCTATGACAACAAGGAGAGTACTGTATAACCCCACCATGACGCCAAACCCACCCGAACACATGAATCAGCTATGACGGCAATTTTATTATTTTTTCCAAATGGACAACAATTTTTGCACTAAAGCGCATGTCCATTGACCTTGAAAATGATAATGAGAAAAATATGAAAATTATTAAGAGCATGGAAAAGCAACAACTCCACAAATCTTCCCAAACAACATTAACGCATTTATTGTTGTGACAGTCATTGTGATACGCGGTATTTACGCAGAAGAACATTGTCCTTTCACTCTCTCTCTCTCTCTCTCACGGAAGGGTGGTGGTGTTGAGGAACATGGGTAGTTGGGGAAATAAAGTTTATATCCTGATACAGAAAATTCTGAGCTGCTGTTACAAATGATAATGGCGGTGTTGCAGTAGACGTATGTCAAACCTTTCACACACACACACCTATTTTCTTTGTTTTTTTTTTCTAAATGTGTATGTCAGCTGTTATATTGCGTAGTTCACAATAAATTTAAGGAATGGTTGTGTTAGAATGAGTATCTGAGATGGAGATGAGAAATAATGGGGAAAACCACTTAAATTAGATTATCAAAAACTGAAATCACTGAAGGACACTAAGAACTTGACACTTTCCAGAAATATTTAAAATTCAATTAAGGGTTATTTGATTTTTTTGTTACGTTATTCTGCAATGCATACCACATTCATGATGTAGCCTTTGCCATATTTGTCAACGAAGACCTTATAGTTAGGAGATTGTCCTTATAGTTAAAAGAATCGACTTAAAATGGGTATCTTTGTATGAAAGAAAATTTTACTGGACTACGGTCAATTTGGTTTTAATAATCGTGTTTAAACCTGTTGACTTTTCGTATATTGATTACAAAGATATGGAAACTCGAAAAAGTGGCCAACAATTTGAAAAAAAAAATTGTTGAGGAGAAATTTTAAGCAGTTTTTTGATTTCTTTATGGACTTGTGAGTTGTATGATGTGAGTCGAAATGGGTTACTTATACTAAACAGGCAAATATCCGCTTATTATTATAATAATCCCCAAAGAATATGGAATACGATAAGAAATTTTATTTCTATAGAAAATTATGTCAAAATTTTATTTCTATACAAAATTTGGCCAAAATTTTACTTCTATAGAAAATTTGGTCACAATTTTATTTCTACTGAAAATTTTGTCAAAATTTTATTTCTATAGAAAATTTTGTCAACATTTTATTTCTATAGAAAATTTTGTCAAAATTTTATTTCTATAGAATATTTTGTCGAAATTTTATTTCAATAGAAAATTTTGTCGAAATTTTATTTCAATAGAAAATTTTGTCAAAATATTATTTCTATAGAAAATTTTGTCAAAATTTTATTTCTTTCAAAATTTTTGCCAAAATTTTATTTCTATATAAAATTTAATCAAAATTTTATTTCTATAGAAAATTTGTAAAAAAAAATATTTCTATCGAATATTTTGTCAAAATTTTATTGCTAAAGAAAATTTTGTCAAAATTTTATTTCTAAAGAAAATTTTGTCAAAATGTTATCTCTATAGAAAATTTTGTAAAAATTTTATTTCTATAGAAAATTGTGTCACAATTTTATTTCTATAGAAAATTTTGTCAAAATTTTATTTCTATAGAAAATTTTGTCAAAATTTTATTTCTATAGCAAATTTTGTCAAAATTTTATTTCTAAAGAAAAAGTCGTCAAAATTTTATTTCTATAGAAAATTTTGTCAACATTTTAGTTTTATAGAAAATTATGTCACAATTTTATTTCTATAGAAAATTTTGTCAACTTTTTATTTCTATAGAAAATTTTGTCAAAAATTTTATTTCTATGGAAAATTTTGTCACAATTTTATTCTATAGAAAATTTTGTCAAAATTTTATTTCTATAGAAAATTTGTAAAAAAATTATTTCTATAGAACATTTTGTCAAAATTTTATTTCTTTCGAAATTTTTGCCAAAATTTTATTTCTATAGAAAATTTGTAAAAAAATTATTTCTATAGAAAATTTGTAAAAAAATTATTTCTATAGAACATTTTGTCAACATTTTATTTATATAGAATATTGTGTCAAAATTTTATTTCTATAGAAAATTTTGTCAAAATTTTATTTCTATAGACAATTTTGTAAAAAATTTTAATTGTATAGAAAATTTTGTCAAAATGTTATTCCTATAGAAAATTTTGTTAAAATTGTATTTCTAAGAAAATTTGGTCAACATTTATTTCCATAGAAAATTTTGGCAAAATTTTATTTCTATAGAAAATTATGTTAAAATTTTATTTCTATAAAAAACTTTGTCAAAATTTTAGTTTTATAGCAAATTGTGTCAGATTTTAATTCTATAGAAAAATTTTTCAAATTTTTATTTCTATAGAAAATTTTGTCAAAAATTTTATTTCTATAGAAAATTTTGTCACAATTTTTTTCTATAGAAAATTTTGTTAAAATTGTATTTCTATAGAAAATTTGGTCAACATTTATTTCTATAGAAAATTTTGTCAAAATTTTATTTCTATAGAAAATTTTGTTAAAATTTTATTTCTATAAAAAATTTTGTCAAAATTTTAGTTTTATAGAAAACTGTGTCACAATTTTATTTCTAAAGAAAATTTTGTCAAAATTTTATTTCTATAGAAAATTTTGTCAAAATTTTATTTCTATAGAAAATTTTGTCAAAATTTTATTTCTATAGAAAATTTTGTCAAAATTTTATTTCTATAGAAAATTTTGTCAAAATTATATTTCTTTCGAAATTTTCATCAAAATTTTATTTCTATAGAAAATTTTCTCAAAATTTTATATCTATAGAAAATTTTGTCAAAATTTTATTTCTGTAGAAAATATTGTCAAAATTATATTTCTTTCGAAATTTTCATCAAAATTTTATTTCTTTCGAAATTTTTGCCAAAATTTTATTTCAATATAAAATTTTATCAAAATTTTATTTCTATAGAAAATTTGTAAGAAAAATTATTTCTATCGAACATTTTGTCAAAATTTTATTTCTAAAGAAAATTTTGTCAAAATTTTATTTCTATAGAAAAATGTGTCACAATTTTATTTCTATAGAAAATTTTGTCAAAATTTTATTTCTATAGAAAATTTTGTAAAAAAAAATTATTTCTATAGAATATTTTGTCAACATTTTATTTATATAAAATATTGTGTCAAAATTTTATTTCTATAGAAATTTTGGTAAAAATTTTATTTCTATAAAAAATTCTGTCAAAATTCTATTTCTCTAGAAAAATTTGTCAAAATTTTATTTCTATAGAAAATTTTGTCAAAATTTTATTTCTATAGAAATTTTGCTCAAAATTTTATTTCTATATAAAATTTTGTCCAAATTTTACTTCTATAGAAAATTGTGTAAAAATTTTATTTCTATCGTACATTTTGTCAAAATATTATTTCTATAGAAAATTTTGTAAAGATTTTTATTTCTATAGAAAATTTTGTAAAAATTTTATTTCTGTAGAAAATTTTGTCAAATTTTATTTCTTTAGAAAATTTTGTCAAAATTTTATTTCTATAGAAAATGTTTTCAAAATTTTATTTCTATAGAAATATGCATATGTTGTGCATATTTCCCACTACAAATTTTTCCAAGAAATCTTTATGGGAACTTTCATTTCTCCGGGAATGACAGGAAACAAAAGATCTTATAGTTTCCCATAATAATTCTTTGAAATCGAAATATTTCAATTGCCATCTCTTGGACACACATAAATCAAATTAAACACTTTAGGCAAGCAAAGAACCAAAACAAATGATCAATGCATTGATCACTTAAAGATTGAATAAAATTCCCACCGATGATTCTATTGGCATTTTGTCGTTTCCTCCTCATCTGGGCCCTAAAAAGAAATGTTCAAAGCTTTCAGTTGAGGTTCGAGAAGAAATAGAATCATTGGCTTAATGGGATGACTGTATGAGAGAGATCATCTGATCTTACAATGAAAATCATTTCCGTTCCTTGGCCAACTCATAAAAACGGTTATGGCATTTTTGCCTGACGGTTCTCTGTCTGTTCGTTGAGAACCATGGCAATCGAGCTGTTATTATGGATAAGCATTGCATGAATGAAGGTGGAGTTTGAATGGGCTATAATCCATAATAATGAAATAACCATTAATATATCACACAATGATTCTCACACACTGGTGGTGAGAAAACATTATCTACCGGCAAAGTGATAGGTATCACAAGAATATGCAAGTTGGCCATTTGTTTAGGCTCTAAAAGCGAAACATAAATGACTGGACAAACATATCGTAGGCAGTTAAAGATGGACGGAAGGACAGACGGACTTAAAGAATGAGTAAAGTTCTGGTTTTTTGTTCTCCATGGATTTCGGTTAATGCATTAGTTCTTGTGTAATCAAAACGAGTTGATGTGAAAACGTGCGTATATAGAGTTTTATACAATATTTTCAATTGATATGAAACCGAATTATTGAAACCGGCAAAGATCTAAAGAGAATTACTTAAGTAGCTTGAACACTTGTGGTGTGTGTGGCCAGCCAGGGGCAAGGTAAATCTGTAGGCGAGTAAATGTAATAAAGCAGTTTGATTACATCTTGGATACACCATTAAGTAACATTTGGAATTTTCAGAAGAAACCATTTACATGGCTATAAAATATTATGGAAAACCATTAGGAAAGATTTAATTCCCACAAGTCGGAAAATTGTAATAAATCAATATTCAATTATAGAGAGAGAGGGAGAAAATTATAAAACACCTGAAATTAATCGCAGTACTTGGTCGTCACATACTTTTGGAGGAGTGAAGCTAACATCTTTCTATTACCAGGAATCCTAGAAAAAATTCCTAAAAACATTCAACGCATCCATTAATTCTTCATCATAGATTACTCCTTTCCCTAATGAGGTGAGAGATTTACAAATAACCAATAAAAAACTTTAATGATTTGTTAAAAGCTTGAACAATTATTGCTAGTTTTGAAAATTGACACCTTTTTAACCATCACACTTACAAAAAGGTACAAAAGAAAACACAAAGTAATAAAAAGAACTACATAACCATGAAATAGTTCCTACAATGGAAAGCATTGAAAATATTGAAAAGTAAATCTTTAGAAACAATTGTCATGGGTTTTAGAAAAGGAGAAACAAAGAAGCCGCTGTTAATTTGAAAGGTCTACACTTGCTAAGACAGAGTTTGTGTTTGGTTGGTCTATTGGTCATAAGAATAGAAGTTTTATGATCAGGGACCACCACCAAAGTAACATTCATGGAAAAGCCAATAGCCATAGAACAATGCACTAATGCACAATTGCATCGCAAGCCACCATCATCGTCAGCGTAGATCCCCTTGTTGATGGTCAAATAAATATTTGATGGTAGTAGCTGCTTCGTGGTAATCTATCACTTGCCTCTTAGCCAGTCACATCTCAACAACAATTAATGATGACTGCTGCTAACCATGGGGTGGAGTAGATATGTTTCGACAGGCTTTCCAAAACAAAAAATCGAAACGAAACTAGAAAAAAGTTTGAAACTGAAAAACTCTAAGAAAGAAAAGCCAAAATTAATAGAAAAACAAGAAATTCGAAAGGTGGGGAGGCAATTGCTTGGGTGGCTATTGTGGCCACCACATTTCCAACAAACTTGCCATGTGTCGATAGATCAGCAAGCAGCGCCAGCATTAGAGCAACCTGTGCTACGAATTGAAAATTTTGTTGCTCTATGTCTATGGGGGGAGGGACACAAAGACCAAAGGCATCAACAACCAGCTCTAGCAACCTGAAGAGTATGTCCAATTCCCATGTAAAGTCCCCACTACAATGACTATTTTCGGATAGGCTCTCTCTCTCTCTCTCTTGCTCTATGATAAATTGGCAACAGATGGCAGACAAAAAAAAAATCAAACATACAACGACCATTTATTCTTTCCAAACAATGGCAAACTTATCCATTTTACCAGATAACCCATATACGAGGATCGTCTATGGGTGACCAATTTCATATGATTTGTGGGTTTTCATAAATCAAAGATGAAAGTTTAGCTAAGAAAAATATTTGGATTTTTCAAAAATTTACATAATTTTACCACGATTTTCAAAATTTCATTGAAACTGCATATTGAAAAATTTTGTCAACATTTTATTTCCATAGCAAATTATTATCAAAATTTTACTTCTATAGAAAATTTTATTTCTATAGAAAATTTCTATCAAAATTTTATTTCTAAAAATTTTTATCAAAATTTTATTTCTATAGGCATTTTTTTTATCAAAATTTATCAAATCTATAGAAAATTTTGTCACAATTGTATTTCTATAGAAAAATTTTATCAATTTTTTTCTATTGACAATTTTGTACAAAATTTTATTTCTAAAGACAATTTTTATCAAAATAGTATTTATATAGAAAAGGTTTATCAAAATTTTCTTTCTACTGAAAATTATTAAAACTTTATTTCTATACAAAATTTTGTCAAAATTTAATTTCTATACAAAATTTTGTCAAAATTTAATTTCTATACAAAATTTTGTCAAAATTTAATTTCTATACAAAATTTTGTCAAAATTTAATTTCTATAGAAAATATTGCCAAATTGCATTTGTGAAAGAAATTTTGTCACAATTTAATTTCTATAGAAAAATTGTATCAAAATTTTATTGCTTTAGAAAATTTTTATTAATATTTTATTTCTATAGAAAATTTTTTATAAAAATTTTATGGCTATAGAAAATTTTGTAAAAATTATATTTCTCTAGAAAAATTTTGTCAAAATTTTATTTTTATAGAAAATTTTGGAAAATTTTATTTCTCTAGAATAATCTTGTCAAAATTTTATTTCTATAGAAAATTTTGTCAAAATTTTATTTCTGTACAAAATTTTGTCAGAATTGTATTTCTCTAGGAAACTTTCATCAAAATTTTATTTCTCTAGAAAAATTTTCTTATAATTTTATTTCTATAGAAAATTTTGTCAGAATTGTATTTCTCTAGAAAAATTTTGTCAAAATTGTATTTCTATAGAAAATTTTGTGAAAATTTTATTTCTATAGAAAATTTCGTCAATATTTTATTTCTACAGAAAATTTTGCCAAAATTATATTTTTATGGAAAAATTTTGTCAAAATTTTGTTTCTATAGAAAAATTTGTCAAAATTTTATTTCTCTAGAACAATTTTGTCAAAATTTTATTTCTATAGAAAATTTTGTCAAAATTTTATTTCTATAGAAAATTTTGTCAGAATTGTATTTCTCCAGGAAACTTTTATCAAAATTTTATTTCTCTAGAACAATTTTGTCAAAATTTTATTTCTGTAGAAAATTTGGTCAAAATTTTATTTCCATAGAACATTTTTGTCAAAATTGTATTTCTCTAGGAAACTTTTATCAAAATTTTATTTCTATAGAAAATTTTGTGAAAATTGTATTTCTATAGAAAATTTCGTCAAAGTTTTATTTCTATAGAAAATTTTGCCAAAATTTCGTCAAAATGTTATTTCCATAGAACATTTTTGTCAGAATTGTATTTCTCTAGGAAACTTTCATCAAAATTTTATTTCTATAGAAAATTTTGTGAAAATTTTATTTCTATAGAAAATTTCGTCAAAGTTTTATTTCTATAGAAAATTTTGCCAAAATTATATTACTCTAGAAAAATTTTGTCAAAATTTTGTTTCTAAAGAAAATTTTGTCAAAATATCATTTCTACAGAAAAATCTTGTCAAAATTTCATTTCTATAGAAAATTTGGTCAATATTTTATTTCTATAGAAAATTTTGTCAGAATTGTATTTCTCTAGGAAACCTTTATCAAAATTTTATTTCTATAGAAAATTTTGTCAAAATTTTATTTCTCTAGGAAACTTTTATCAAAATTTTATTTCTATAGAAAATTTTGTCAAAATTTTATTTCTATAGAAATTTTATCAAAATTTCATTTCTGTAGAAAATTTTGTCAAAATTTTATTTCTATAGAAAATTTTGTTAAAATTTTATTTCTATAGAAAATTTTGTCAAAATGTTATTTCTCTAGAAAAATCTTGTCAAAATTTCATTTCTATAGAAAATTTTGTCAGAATTGTATTTCTCTAGGAAACTTTTATCAAACTTTTATTTCTATAGAAAATTTTGTCAAAATTTCATTTTTCTAGAAAAATTTTGTCAAAATTTTATTTCTATAGAAAATTTTGTCAAAATTTTGTTTCTATAGAAAATTTGGTCAGAATTGTATTTCTCTAGGAAACTTTCATCAAAATTTTATTTCTATACAAAATTTTGTGAAAATTTCATTTCTCTAGGAAACTTTCATCAAAATTTTATTTCTATAGAAAATTTTGTGAAAATTTGATTTCTATAGAAAATTTCGTCAAAATTTTATTTCTGTAGAAAATTTTCTCAAAATTTTATTTCTATAGAAAATTTTGTCAATATTTTATTTCTATAGAAAATTTTGTCAAAATGTTATTTCTCTAGAAAAATCTTGTCAAAATTTCATTTCTATAGAAAATTTTGTCAGAATTCTCCTTCTCTAGGAAACTTTTATGAAAATTTTATTTCTATAGAAAATTTTGTCAAAATTTTATTTCTGAAAGAATTTTTGTCAAAATTTCATTTCTATAGGAATTTTAGCCAGAATTTTATTTTTATAGACAATTTTGTCAAAGTTGTATTACTATAGAAAATATTGTCAAAATTTTATTTCTATAGAAAATTTTTAGAATATTTTGTAAAGCAAATATCTATAGAAAATTTTAGCAAAATATTTAACAATTGTTTTTTTAATTGTATTCCGGTATCCTTATTTCCAATTGACCCTCGGTTTTGATTGGGTATCCTTCAATTGAACTCTAAACAGAGGACTGGATAGCGAAATATGCATTTTCTTTTTTTACCCATTCGATTGAATGAAAAGGGGCCAATGAAGTTTAAGCTTAACTAATTTATTTGGTTTGGTGTACAATCAACAAAGACGACAAGCAATGTTCAAATAACTGCAGATACATGGCGAGAGAAAACAATGCCTGGGGAATAAGAGTTTATACTATGCATAGGAATGCTTATGTGGAGAAAAGGGGAAAAAACGGATATTAAAATTAAAAATTTGAAGGATCATAAAAAAAACTTGGGAGTGAAGATAAGTCTTCTGTCTAAAACCCACATTCGTGGATTGCGGGTCATTTAATACGCCAAAAATACAAACTCCAAAATATTAGGCCGAAAATTTTGATTTTCATGTTATATTGATTTTTGTTTGCAGACCTATTTTATTTTGAACTTGAAATTCCTACCAAAGAATAATATCGTACAAAAGACAAAACTGAAATATGAGACACGATATTTAACGTCTTGATATTTAAAATCCCCCATATTGTATGGGAAATTTTAAATATTCCATTTTGGAATCCCTATCAAACACTTGACAACATTTGTTTGAAAACAAACCAACAATATATTTGCAATTTTACAAACAAATAGAAAATCTTCCAAGAAATTGGAAAACGACAACCAAGCTAGGCATATGGAGAAGAAAAAATATCGCCTCACATTGAAATGATGCCCACCACAATAATAAAAACATAGACCCAACTCAGATTGAATTCAAACTCTTAGGGGTGCTGGACGGAATATAAACAAATAACAACAAATAAAAACACAAACATTAAACCACAATAAAATGAACACGGTAAAGGTCATTCATTCACCATTCGGTCGTTCCATTATTGGTTATTGTTGTTGATCATTGTTTTTATCTCACTGACCCAGAGACCCAGGGAAATGTGATTAAAGTCAAGAAGACAACGATCATTAAATAGCCGTTACAGGGGTACAACGACATTAAACAACAACAATACCTTTTTACGACAATGGACAACACATGGGGCCTTTATGAAAAATTGTCTTGTAATTTTCGGTAAATTTCGTATTTGGAATTTTCCTTATCGCTGCCACCACAAAGTGCAAAGAAATTATTTACTCGGTTTGATTTGATGGCGGAATGACTTCAATCACAGTGTGAGCCCTAGTGGTCACTTTCACTTCAATGAGGAGAAAAGAATTGGCATTTTGCTTAATGTCATACAATGTTGAGATTTTAAAATGATTCGGCCAACTCAAAAATTTTAGGAAATTTTGACAAAATTTTTTAAAATTTACAAAATGAAATTTCGACAAAATTTCCTATTAAAAAGAAATTTTGAAAAAAAATTTCCTTTAAAATGAAATTTTGACAAAATTTCCTATCAAATGAAATTTTGACAAAATTTCCTATACAATTAAATGCTGACAAAATTTCCTATAGAATTGAAATTTTGACAAAATTTCGAATATAAATGAATTTTTTACAAATTTTCTAGACAAAGTGAAATTTTGACAAAATTTCAACTTCCAACAAAATGAAAGTTCTAGACAAAATGAAATTTAGACAACATTTCCTGCACCAATTAAAATTTTTACAAAATTTCCTATACAAAATAAAATTTTGGCAAAATTTCTTATACAAAATAAAATTTTGCCACAATTTCCTATATAACTGAACATTTCACAAAATTCTCCAAACAAAGTGAAATTTTGACAAAATTTCCCATACAAAATGTAATTTTGACAAAATTTCCTATACAAAATGAAATTTTGATAAATTTTTTATCGAAATGAAATTTTGTGAAATTGTTTATAGAAATGAAATTTTGACAAAATCTCCTATAGAAATGAAATTTTGACAAAATCTCCTATAGAAATGAAATTTTGACAAAATTTCCTAAAGAATAAAAATTTTGCGAAAATTTCCAATACAAAATAAATTTTTGAGAAAATTTCCAATACAAAATAAAATTTTGAGAAAAGTTCCAATTGAAATGAATTTTCCTATAGAAATGAAATTTTGACAAAATTTCCTATAGAAATAAAATTTTTACAAAATTTCCTATAGAAATGAAATTTTGACAATACAAAATAAAATTTTGAACAAATTTCCAATACAAAATAAAATTTTGAGAAAAGTTCCAATTGAAATGAATTTTCCTATAGAAATGAAATTTTGACAAAATTTCCTATAGAAATGAAATTTCGACAAAATTTCCTATAGAAATGACATTTTGACAAAATTTCCTATGGAAATGAAATTTTTACAAAATTTCCTATAGAAATGAAATTTTGACAAAAATTTCCTATAGAACTGACATTTTTAAAACATTTCCTAGAGAAATGAAATTTTTAAAAAACTTCCTATAAAAATTAAATTTTGACAAAATTTCCTATATAAATGAAATTTTGACACAATTTCCTATAGAAATGAAATTTTTAAAAAAATTCCTATAGAAATGAAATTTTGACAAAATTTCCTATAGAAATGAAATTTTTAAAAAATTTTCTATAAAAATTAAATTTTGACAAAAATTTCCTATAAAAATGAAATTTTTACAAAATTTGCTATAGAAATGAAATTTTTTTAAAAATTCCTATAGAAATGAAATTTTGACAAAATTTGCTATAGAAATCAAATTTTGACAAAATTTCTTATAAAAATGAAATTTTGACAAAATTTCCTATAGAAATGAAATTTTGACAAAATTTTCTATAGAAATGAAATTTTGACAAAATTTCCTTTAGAAATGAAGTTTTGAAAAAAAATTCCTTTAGAAATGAAATTTTGAAAAAAAAAATCATACAGGAATGACATTTTCACAACATTGTCTATAGAAATGAAATTTTGACTAATTTCCTATACAAAATGAAATTTTGATAAAATTTCCTACAGAATAGAAATTTTGAGAAATTTTCCTATAAAAATGAAATTTTGACTAAATTTCCTATAGAAATGAAATTTTGATAAAATTTCCTACAGAATAGAAATTTTGATAAATTTTCCTATAAAAATGAAATTTTGACTAAATATCCTATAGAAATGAAATTTTGACAAAATTTCCTATAGAAATGAAATTTTGACAAAATTTCCTACAGAAATGAAATTTAGACAAAATTTTCTTTAGAAATGAAATTTTGACAAAATTTCCTACAGAAATGAAATTTTAACAAAATTTTCTTTAGAAATGAAACTTTGACAAAATTTCATAGAGAAATGACATTTTGACATAGTTTCCTATAGAAATGAAAATTTGAGGAAAATTTGCTATAGAATTACAAATTTTGACACAGCTTTCTATAGAAATACAATTTTGCGAATATTTTCTATAGAAATGATATTTTTAAAAATTTCATATACAAAATAAAATTTTGACAAAATTACCTATAGAAATGGAATTTTGACAAAATTGTCGAAAGAAATAAAATTTTGACAAAATTTCCTATAGAAATGAAATTTTGACAAAATTTCCTATAGAAATGAAATTTTGACAATAATCCCCATACAAAATGAAATTTTGCCAAAAATATATATACAAAATGAAATTTTGCCAACAATTTCTATACAAAATGAAATTTTGACAAAATTTCCTATAGAAATGAAATTTTGACAAAATTTCCTATAGAAATGAAATTTTGACATAATTTCCTTTAGAAATGAAATTTTGATAAAATTTCCAATAGAAATGAAATTTTTAAAAAATTTCCTATAAAAATTAAATTTTGACAAAATTTCCTATAAAAATTAAATTTTGACAAAATTTCCTATGAATAAAATTTTTAAAAAAATTCCTATAGAAATGGAATTTTGACAAAATTTCCTATTGAAATGAAATTTTGCCAAAAATTTCTATACAAAATGAAATTTTGACAAAATTTCCTATAGAAATGAAATTTTGACAAAATTTCCTATAGAAATGAAATTTTGACAATAATCCCCATACAAAATGAAATTTTGCCAAAAATATATATACTAAATGAAATTTTGACAAAATTTCCTATAGAAATGAAATTTTGACAAAATTTCCTATAGAAATGAAATTTTGACAAAATTTCCTTTAGAAATGAAATTTTGATAAAATTTCCAATAGAAATGAAATTTTTAAAAAATTACCTATAAAAATTAAATTTTGACAAAATTTCCTATAAATAAAATTTTTAAAAAAATTCCTATAGAAATGGAATTTTGACAAAATTTCCTATTGAAGTGAAATTTTGACAAAATTTCCTATAAAAATGAAATTTTGACAAAATTTCCTATAGAAATGAAATTTTGACAAAATTTCCTATAGAAATGAAATTTTGACAAAATTTCCTATAGAAATGAAATTTTGACAAAATTTCCTTTAGAAATGAAATTTTGATAAAATTTCCAATAGAAATGAAATTTTTAAAAAATTTCCTATAAAAATTAAATTTTGACAAAATTTCCTATAAATAAAATTTTTAAAAAAATTCCTATAGAAATGGAATTTTGACAAAATTTCCTATTGAAATGAAATTTTGACAAAATTTCCTATTGAAATGAAATTTTGACAAAATTTCCTATAAAAATGAAATTTTGACAAAATTTCCTATAGAAATGAAATTTTGACAAATTTCCTTTAGAAATTAAATTTTGAAAAAAATCCTTTAGAAATTAAATTTGGAAAACAAAACAAAAATCCTATAGAAATGAAATTTTCACAGTTCCTATAGAAATGAAATTTAAAAAAAATTTCCATTAGAAAAGAAATTTTGAAAAAAAATGATACAGAAATGACATTTTCACAACATTTCCTATAGAAATGAAATTTTGATAAAATTTCCTACAGAATAGAAATTTGGGAAATTTCCTACAGAATAGAAATTTTGACAAAATTTCCTATAAAAATGAAATTTTGACAAAATTTCCTATAGAAATGATATTTTGACAAAATTTCCTATAAAAATGAAATTTTGACAAAATTTCCTATAGAAATGAAATTTTGACTAAATTTCCTATAGAAATGAAATTTTGACAAAATTTCCTATAAAAATGAAATTTTGACAAAATTTCCTATAAAAAGGAAATTTTGACTAAATTTCCTATAGAAATGAAATTTTGACAACATTTCCTATAGAAATGAAATTTTGACAAAAATTTCGTATAGAAATGAAGTTTTGACAAAATTTCCAATAGAAATGAAATTTTTAAAAAATTTCCTATAAAAATTAAATTTTGACAAAATTTCCTATAAAAATTAAATTTTGACGAAATTTCCTATAGAAATGAAATTTTTACAAAATTTGCTATAGAAATGAATTTTTTTTAAAAATTCCTATAGAAATGAAATTTTGACAAAATTTGCTATAGAAATGAAATTTTGACAAAATTTCTTATAAAAATGAAATTTTGACAAAATTTCCTATAGAAATGAAATTTTGACAAAATTTTCTATAGAAATGAAATTTTGACAAAATTTCCTTTAGAAATGAAGTTTTGAAAAAAAAATCCTTTAGAAATGAAATTTTGAAAACAAAAAAACCTATAGAACTGAAATTTTTGAGAAAATTTCCTATAAAACGAAATTTTAAAAAAATTTCCATTAGAAATGAAATTTTGACAAATTTTCCTATAAAAATGAAATTTTGAAAAAAAAATTCCTTTAGAAATGAAATTTTGAAAAAAAATCATACAGGAATGACATTTTCACAACATTGTTTATAGAAATGAAATTTTGACTAATTTCCTATACAAAATGAAATTTTGATAAAATTTCCTACAGAATAGAAATTTTGATAAATTTTCCTATAAAAATGAAATTTTGACTAAATTTCCTATAGAAATGAAATTTTGACAAAATTTCCTATAGAAATGAAATTTTGACAAAATTTCCTACAGAAATGAAATTTTGACAAAATTTTCTTTAGAAATGAAATTTTGACAAAATTTCCTACAGAAATGAAATTTGCTATAGAATTACAAATTTTGACACAGCTTTCTATAGAAATACAATTTTGCGAATATTTTCTATAGAAATGATATTTTGAAAAATTTCATATACAAAATAAAATTTTGACAAAATTACCTATAGAAATGGAATTTTGACAAAATTTCCGAAAGAAATAAAATTTTGACAAAATTTCCTATAGAAATGAAATTTTGACAAAATTTCCTATAGAAATGAAATTTTGATAATAATCCCCATACAAAATGAAATTTTGCCAAAAATATATATACAAAATGAAATTTTGCCAACAATTTCTATACAAAATGAAATTTTGACAAAATTTCCTATAGAAATGAAATTTTGACAAAATTTCCTATAGAAATGAAATTTTGACAAAATTTCCTTTAGAAATGAAATTTTGATAAAACTTCCAATAGAAATGAAATTTTTAAAAAATTACCTATAAAAATTAAATTTTGACAAAATTTCCTATAAATAAAATTTTTAAAAAAATTCCTATAGAAATGGAATTTTGACAAAATTTCCTATTGAAGTGAAATTTTGACAAAATTTCCTATAAAAATGAAATTTTGACAAAATTTCCTATAGAAATGAAATTTTGACAAAATTTCCTATAGAAATGAAATTTTGACAAAATTTCCTATAGAAATGAAATTTTGACAAAATTTCCTTTAGAAATGAAATTTTGATAAAATTTCCAATAGAAATGAAATTTTTAAAAAATTTCCTATAAAAATTAAATTTTGACAAAATTTCCTATAAATAAAATTTTTAAAAAAATTCCTATAGAAATGGAATTTTGACAAAATTTCCTATTGAAATGAAATTTTGACAAAATTTCCTATTGAAATGAAATTTTGACAAAATTTCCTATAAAAATGAAATTTTGACAAAATTTCCTATAGAAATGAAATTTTGACAAATTTCCTTTAGAAATTAAATTTTGAAAAAAAATCCTTTAGAAATTAAAATTGGAAAACAAAACAAAAATCCTATAGAAATGAAATTTTCACAGTTCCTATAGAAATGAAATTTAAAAAAAATTTCCATTAGAAAAGAAATTTTGAAAAAAAATGATACAGAAATGACATTTTCACAACATTTCCTATAGAAATGAAATTTTGATAAAATTTCCTACAGAATAGAAATTTGGGAAATTTCCTACAGAATAGAAATTTTGACAAAATTTCCTATAAAAATGAAATTTTGACAAAATTTCCTATAGAAATGATATTTTGACAAAATTTCCTATAAAAATGAAATTTTGACAAAATTTCCTATAGAAATGAAATTTTGACTAAATTTCCTATAGAAATGAAATTTTGACAAAATTTCCTATAAAAATGAAATTTTGACTAAATTTCCTATAAAAAGGAAATTTTGACTAAATTTCCTATAGAAATGAAATTTTGACAACATTTCCTATAGAAATGAAATTTTGACAAAAATTTCGTATAGAAATGAAGTTTTGACAAAATTTCCAATAGAAATGAAATTTTTAAAAAATTTCCTATAAAAATTAAATTTTGACAAAATTTCCTATAAAAATTAAATTTTGACGAAATTTCCTATAGAAATGAAATTTTGAAAAAAAATTCCTTTAGAAATGAAATTTGGAAAAAAATCATACAGAAATGACATTTTCACAACATTTCCTATCGAAATGAAATTTTGAATAATTTCCTATACAAAATGAAATTTTAACAAAAATTTCCTATAGAACTGAAATTTTTAAAAAATTTCGTATAGAAATGAAATTTTGACAAAATTTCCTATAGAAATTAAATTTTTAAAAAAATTCCTATAAAAATTAAATTTTGACAAAATTTCCTATAAAAATTAAATTTTGACAAAATTTCCAATGGAATGAATTTGTAACAAATTTATTGCAACTTCCTCTATTTAATATTTAATTAAATAGAGTATGCTTTATTGATTGCAATATATTTGATTAATTTTCCTTTCAATATTCTTTATGTAAAAATTTCTAATTTTATACAAAGAAACCAATTTAAAACGGAGAAAGTAAATCTAATTAGTAATTTTCCGGTTGGCAATTTTCTTCTCGTTTTTGCATGCTGTGCGATTAGAATACAAACTATGTATTTACATTAACAGGAAATTATCTTTGATAGTGAGACATTAAATTCGTTTTAAACAGGCTAAGCTATTGGTCTGTGCGCATGCTTAGATCACTCGTATGACGATTTCTGATACCGTTTATATATCTTGTTGCTCTCTGTCTCTCTCTCGCTCTTAGACTAATGAAGAGTTTTGGGTGAAAATGTCTTAATTTTGCTATATTTTTTTCCATATGCACACATTATTTTATATCATTTGTATATAGTTGTATTATTTACAGATTATTGTTTACTGTTGCGTTTTCTTTTAAATAATGACGGGATCACATGATCAAAATTTATGTTTTTCCGGTTTTCATTTTGTATAAATTACCATTTAATTTCTATAATGAGACCTGTGCCAGCCAGCATTTCTTTGAGCAGCCAGCAAACGGCCTTCCTCAAATAGAGGAGGCTAGTAAGTATTTTGCTCGGAAGAAGATAATAAAATGAAAAAATCTTTTCTTTGTTTTTTGTTTCCTTCATTTTATTTCAAAGTTTTATTGCACATGCGTGCAAGTTTGTTGTATTTTGATTTTGTATTTAAACCACAAGAGGTCTGTTCATAGTCGCCCAGTGTAACCAAAACACGCAGCTCATTTACGATGGTATTCATTTTATAATTTTGGATAAAACAAGAAACAAAACCAAATATTAACTTGTTTTTTTCTTTTTATACAAAAAAATTTGTGGGTCTTATCACAACCAGACAGAGACACCAGTGGTCCAATGGAGCATATTCATATGGGAGTCTCTGAAAATGAAAGTCTTATCATATCAAATTGAAAGCAAAAGTGCATAGGCTTAGGCTCAATGAATGGATGCTGTTGCATGAATAAAAATGAATCCGAAGGCCAATATCTTGGCATTATTATTGTCCCCGTTTTTCGTTTTCTTTACAAATCACAGAGGCGAAAAACAAAGCCCAAATTAAGCTAAATCTCATAAATCTTTTTCATTTTATTTTCTTCTTGTTTGTCGTGAAGAAGCCAAATGAAGGAAAATTTCTGTAAATACCAACCACTAAGTGTAATGCAATCAATTCGCTTCGCAACAACAACCAAAGAAGAGGAATGACAACATTCACAATAAAAATCAAAAACATTTATCATAAAAAGGGAAAGGTGTTGAACGCAGCGGGCCAATTTATATAGGGGGGTGGGTTAAGAAATATTTTGTTGACTAGATGGCTATATGCCCCCCGTTTAGGCCTTTGTTAAAGCCCTAAATTTATGATAATTTGTATTCTTAATTGTTTGTTCACAGCATTTGTGGGAATTTAAGGTTTGAGATTTTTCTCTTTTTTTTGGGAGCGATAAGAAAAAATTTTTGTTGATATATGAAACTTGATTTTTTTTCAATTAGTATCAAATTCTTTTTAGATGAAAGTGATAGTTTTTATTTGTTGATCTTGATGAAGAAGCTTGAGAAAGGTCAATAGTAAAAAAAACATAAACAACAAAACACCTGTTTGTAAATATTTCACATAGGGGCCTCTTTACATATTTTAAGATATTAATATAGACCGTTTGGGCTAGAAATCTTGTACAAAGCAAGATATGAACAAATTTAACGCTTGTTATTCAAACAAATAGCATTGGGAAATTAACCTAATGACATTTTTCTCACAATTATATTTTTATAAAAAATTTAAATTAAATTTAGTTCTATAGAAAATTTTATCACAATTTCATTTCTATCGGAAATTTTGTCAAAATTTCATTTCTATAGGAAATTTTGTCAAAATTTCATTTCTATAGGAAATTTTGTCAAAATTTTTATTTCAAAAAGTAATTTTGTCAAAATGTCATTTCTATAGGAAATTTTGTCAAAATGTCATTTCTATAGGAAATTTTGTCAAAATTTTATTTCTGTAGAAAATTTGGTCAACATTATATATCAGAAGAAAATTTTGTCAAAATTTTATTTCTATAGAAAATTTGGTCAACATTTTGTATCAGTAAAAAATTTTGTCAAAATTTTATTTCTATAGAAAATTTTGTCAAAATTTTATTTCTATAGAAAATTTTGTCAGAATTTTATTTCCATAGAAAATTTGGTCAACATTTTATTTCTATAGAAAATTTTGTCAAAATTTCATTTCTATGGAAATTTTGCAAAATTGCATATCCAAAGGAATTTTTATCAAAATTTTATTTGTATAGAAAATTTTGTCAAAATTTCATTTTTATAGAAAATTTTGTCAAAATTTCATTTCTATATGCAATTTTTGCAAAGTTTCATTTCTATAGAAAATTTTGTCAAATTTGTATTTCTATAGAAAATTTGTATTCCTCTAGGAAATTTTGTCAAAATTTCATTTCTATAGGAAACTATGTCTATATTTCATTCTATAAGAAATTTTGCCAAAATTTCATTTTTATAGGAAATTTTGTCAAAATGTCATTTCTAAACGAATTTTTTTTTCTAAATTTTATTTTGTATAGGATTTTTTTCAAAATTTCATTTCTATACAAAATTTCGTCAAAATTTTATTTGAATAGAAAATTTTGTCAAAATTTTATTTGAATAGAAAATTTTTCCAACATTTTATTTGTATAGAAAATTTTATCAAAATTTAATTTCTATAGAAAATTTTGTCAAAATTGTATTTCTATATAAAATTTTGTCAAAATTTGCATTTTTATAGGAAAATTTTCTCAAATTTTTATTTCTATAGGACACTATGTCAAAATTTCATTTCTAAAGGATTTTTTTTCAAAATTTTATTTTGTATAGGAAATTTTGTCAAAATTTTATTTCCATAGAAAATTTTGTCAAAATTTCATTTCCTAGGAAATTTTATTGAAATTTCCTTTCTATCGGATATATTGCCAAAATTTCATTTCTTCAGGAAATTGTGTCAAAATATCATTTCTATAGAAACTGCAAAGTTTCATTTCTATAGAAAATTTTGTCAAAATTGTATTTCTATAGAAAATTTTGTCAAAATTTGTATTCCTCTAGGAAATTTTGTCAAAATTTCGTTTCTATAGGAAACTATGTCTATATTTCATTCTATAAGAAATTTTGCCAAAATTTCATTTTTATATGAAATTTTGTCAAAATTTCATTTCTATAGGAAATTTTGTCAAAATTTCATTTCTATAGGAAATTTTGTCAAAATTTCATTTCTATAGGAAATTTTGTCAAAATTCCATTTCTATAGGTAATTTTGTCAAAATTTTATTTTGTATAGGAAATTTTTCAAAATTTAATTTCTATAGAAAATTTTGGCAAAATTGTATTTCTATAGAAAACTTTGTCAAAATTTGTATTTCTATAGGAAATTTTCCGCAAAATTTCATTTCTATAGGAAACTATGTGGAAATTTCATTTCTATAAGAAATTTTGTCAAAATTACATTCCTATAGGAGATTTTTTCAAAATTTAATTTCTATAGGAAATTTTGTCAAAATTTCATTTTTATAGAAAATTTTGTCAAAATTTTATTTCTATAGGAAACTTTGTCAAAATTTCATTTCTATAGGAAATTTTGGCAAAATTGTATTTCAATGGAAAATTTTATCAAAATTTCATTTCTATGGACAATTTTGTCAAAATTTCATTTCACAATTTGCATTTCTATAGGAAAATTTTCTCAAATTTTTATTTCTATAGGAAACTATGTCAAAATTTCATTTCTAAAGGATTTTTTTTTTTTTCAAAATTTTATTTTGTATAGGAAATTGTGTCAAAATTTAATTTCCTAGGAAATTTTATTAAAATTTCCATTCTATACGATATATGGTCAAAATTTCATTTCTTCAGGATATTGTGTCAAAATATCATTTCTATAGAAAATGTCCTCAAAATTTAATTTCTATAGAAAATTTTGCAAAATTTCATTTCTAAAGGAATTTTTATCAAAATTTTATTTTGTATAGGAAATTTTGTCAAAATTTTATTTGTATAGAAAATTTTGTCAAAATTTAATTTCTATAGAAAATTTTGCAAAATTTCATTTCTAAAGGAATTTTTATCAAAATTTTATTTTGTATAGGAAATTTTGTCAAAATTTTATTTTTATAGAAAATTTTGTCAAAATTTTATTTGTGTAGAAAATTTTGTCACAATTTCATTTCTACAGGAAATTTTGTCAAAATTTCATTTCTATAGGAAATTTTGTCAAAATTTCATTTCTATAGGAAATTTTGTCAAAATTCCATTTCTATAGGTAATTTTGTCAAAATTTTATTTTGTATAGGAAATTTTTCAAAATTTAATTTCTATAGAAAATTTTGGCAAAATTGTATTTCTATAGAAAACTTTGTCAAAATTTGTATTTCTATAGGAAATTTTCCTCAAAATTTCATTTCTATAGGAAACTATGTGGAAATTTCATTTCTATAAGAAATTTTGTCAAAATTACATTTCTATAGATTTTTTCAAAATTTAATTTCTATAGGAAATTTTGTCAAAATTTCATTTTTATAGGAAATTTTGTCAAAATTTTATTTCTATAGGAAACTTTGTCAAAATTTCATTTCTATAGGAAATTTTGGCAAAATTGTATTTCTATGGAAAATTTTATCAAAATTTCATTTCTATGGAAAATTTTGTCAAAATTTCATTTCTATAGAAAATTTTGTGAAAATTCCATTTCTATAGGAAATTTTGTTAAAATTTAATTTCTTTAGGAAATTTTTCTCAAGATTTCATTTCTATAAGAAATTTTTCTCAAAATTTCATTCCCATATGAAATTTTGTCAAAAATTACTTCCATTTAATTTCACTTAACTTAGTTGAAAAATATTTTCTCATTTTTTCGAAAATTATTATATCAGATTGTGCGATTTGATAGCTAACACCGCCTTCTGGAGAATCGTAAATTAGATTCCTTATTGAAGGGACCATATGAAATCTCATTGTTATTGAGCCACAAGCATATGAAAAGATTTATTTTCTAAATTATTTGCATCATTTTTATTACTTACCACTTTGTTCGGCTTCTTGTTGCTGCTGCTGGCGTATTGCCTCTTCTCGTTGCTTACGCTCTACCACACTCCAACTACAGTGGACACTACCATCACGATGTAAACTCACATTGTCCATAGATTCGGGAATTTCCAAATCATTGAAAATATGACGTTTACCAGTGGCAGCCACCTGCCGATACAGAGATGCAAATTGATAAATTAAAGCCCAAGCCTGCTCTTCGGAGAGGGGAGCCTTAAAAGATTCCAATATATTTTTTACATTGACACAATCCTTTGGATTGCTACAATGATAAATCGAAGGCGGGGGCAAAGGAGGTGTAGAAGAGCTTTTGGGATCTTTACCCACAAGCGTTGTGGTAGAATTCGTGCAGGATGTCTCATTTACTTGCAATTCTCGGGTTTTAGAAAGCAAAAGCTCCTCATTGGCACTATCCGGTGAGGTTGAAAGAAATCCCTCCTCAGCATCAGATATTTGCAATAATGATGGAGATTTTTTGGTATTGCCATTTATGCCACTGCCATTAATGGTTTTGGCTTTAGAGGTGTTATTGCTGTTATTGGAATTCATAATTTTGGTATCGATGATATTGTTGGCGTTATTACTGTTGTTGTTGCTGCTGCTTGAGCATTCATGAGCGCCTGCGTCATTTATCTTTGCATAGGGCCTATTATCTGAAGCTGTCGATTCTGTTTCTTGGATGGGTGGTGAATATCCATCTACTCCTCCACCCTCATCAATGGTATGATCTTTGCCAACACCATCATTGCTGTTGACAGTCTGTTGTTGGTGTGGCTTAATTTGATCACCAAATATTTCCTGGATTTCTGTGGTCATTTTATTTTGACGATTGTTGTCTCGTTGCGGTGATAATGAGATGGAGAGTCGTTAAGGTTTAACAACACAAAGGTTAGCACTTCTGGGAGAAGATACTTAAAACATTCGCTTATAAATGAAGACACAATGACAAAGACGACGACACTTGGTCTCCATTTGAAGACACTGGAGTTGCTTGCTTTTCAATTTCAACACAGTACCATATAAATTTTCATGATAAATTTAAAACTGTTTGCAAAATTAGTTTAATTCTTTTACAACAGTGCCACTTGTTTGCGTGGTTGTTGTTCTGCGTTTTTTTAGCTTTCCGGATTATTTTGTTTTTGTTTTATTAGGGTGAGTATGAGAACGGACGACAATGGGGGTCACACAATTTCAATTTGATGTCACAAAACAAGACGATGGATGGAACGCAGAACGTAGACGTAGTTTATTGAAACGCGTTACACACATAAAACACGAACATTAAGAACGTACATTAAAAAACCAATTTGATTTGTTTGTCGTTGTTTTTTTGTTTTTAATTTTCTTATTTGATTTAATACCACAATGGATTTTTTTCCGATTCACAATTAGTTTGACAGTTATCTGAAAGTGAAGAAAAAACGAGAGATATTCCAATAATGAGATTTAATGATTGCTATAGGTGTTGTTAACAGTCATTATTAAATGGTTTGGAACTTATTATTTGTTTTAAATTATTTGCAATTTTTTAATTTGTTAATTACTTTCACACTTTTGAAGCTTCCGTTAATTGGGATTACTTCGAGTGTTATGAGAACAGAGCGGGAGAGGATAGATAGACTTGACACTAGTTTGTTTTGATTGATCTTAGTAGAGTTGCCAACCCTATAAATACAAGGATAAGCGTTTTTCAATGTACCGTTTGAGTTTGACCCCTTCTTCAACTCAAACTGGCTTTGCAAATTGCTTGCCTTCAACAAATTCTCCAATAAGTTTGAAACATTAAAATTAATTTCAAATGGAGAAGTTGAGTTAATAAGGCATTGTAAACTTGTTCCTAATGGGTTGAATTCTACTCTTTTTTTTTCTCTTGAGAACGCGATTTTCTCAATAATTAAACCGTAACATTACCAGTTTTAGATTACATTATCGGGCTAAACAGACCTTATTTGACGGTTACTTCGCGTTAGTTATATTTCTATTCTACTTTTACAAATTTATATTAATTTGTTAAGAGACGACTAAAAGTTGCCTGTTATCGGAGCCATATATATCGAAATTAGTCATTTTCATATGTAAATAGGTGTATTTGCACACTTTTCCAGTAAAAAATGATGCTGTTTTTTTTTTAGAAAAATTATCGAAGAATTATAAGATAATCAACTAATAGATGATCCGTCCTTCTCCGCATTCAAATTGTTACAGAAATGAATTCTGTGACATCTCGTTTTGTGTATTTCGTAAGGAAACAAAATCCTCAAAATTAATGGTGTTTTCTTTTCTCAAAAAGTGCTTTGCCTTCATTTTATATGTACAGAATCCGCATTTCTAAAATGCTGCCGGAAACCTAAAAACATGCTATCATTTTAGCGGGCAGAAAGGAATTCAAAGGAGCAACAGGGCAATCGCAGCACTCTCGTTTGTCGGCAGTGCTGAAAATGCCCGTAATTTGCCTCTATACGAGACACTAAAGATTCGAAATTCGAAACCTCATCGTACTTTTGCCTGTTTGTTTTAGGCAAAGAAAGTGCGCATTTTTTACAAGAAAAGAAAACACCATAAGTTTTGCATGTTTAGGTTTTCATCACAATTTTTATATAAATTTTTGAATATTTATTTTAATAGTGGTGTAGGTTAGGTTAGGTTATGTGGCAGCCCGATGTATCAGGCTCATTTAGACTATTCAGTCCATTGTGATACCACAGTGGTGAACTTCTCTCTTGATTTAGTTTATTTTTACCAAACATGAGAACATTTTTCTTATTTTAATTATTTTTTGCTTACTTTAACGATGTGAACTAAAAATGGGAAAAACAAATAATTCTACTGAATATAAAAATAGTTCAAATATTTCTAAAATAGGTGACGTTTACTGAAATTGAATTCAAAAGTACACACTTGACTTAAATTTTGTCTGTCTAGAACTTTATATAGCGCTAGACGCTTTAACAAATTTTGAATTCCAATGCTTTCTTCCGAAATATATTTTATTAAACAACAAAAAAATTGTTAATTCCAAAAAAATGTTCTTCAATGTGACAAAAATTATTAATTTATTTGGATTATGTTATAATTACTAAAATATTTTAGTTAAAATTTTCAAATAAAAACCTACATTTTCTTTCAAAGTGGGTTCACTTTTTTCTGGGTGTATAATCCTTAGTACTATGTTCGTTTCTGCGAAAAACCAATATCAACATGTATCACCGAGAATATGGCTCCAAACACAGGGATTTTCAATTATTTTTGCGAAATAATATGCCTGCCTATTTTTCCGCTCGAAAAAGCTCCAAACAAAGATATTCCGCGCGAAACTTTCTTATATGGAGTATAACTAAACTTTCGCTTGATGCTGCAATTATTATAACATTACTAGAGAACCAAATTATAAGGGAATATAAATATTACCAATGCTGTTTTAGTGGTAAATCTAAATATGAAATATGATTTTTTTAGATGTTCACAGGTGTTCGAAATTCTTAGAGTAATGTATTATTTTTATTTTAGAATTAGGTTTTAAATTAGATTGTTAAATTATAATTTGCACAATTGGAATTTATTATAACTAATTTGTAATCTTTGTGCTGGTTAGGTTAGGTTATGTGGCAGCCAGATGTATCAGGCTCACTTAGACTATTCAGTCCATTGTGGTACCACATTGGTGAAATTCTGTCTTATCACTGAGTGCTGCCCGATTCCATTCTAAGCTCAATGACAAGGAACCTACATTTTATAGCCGAGTCCGAACGGCGTTCCACATTGCAGTTAAACCACTTAGAGAAGCTTTGAAACCCTCAGAAATGTCACCAGCATTACTGAGGTGGGATAATCCACCGCTGAAAAACTTTTTGGTGTTCGGTCGAAGCAGGAATCGAACCCACGACTTTGTGTATGCAAGGCGGGCATGCTAACCATTGCACCACGGTGGCTCCCTTGTGTTGGTTAAGATATTTATATAAAATTATTTTCGTAGTATTTTGCTAACCGTCTATTTTTGGCCTATAGGCTTTCACAATAAAAATTATAATAAAGAGTTTTTTCGGGCAAATACGTGTTTACGGAAAAACGATAATACAATTTACAAAGCAGTTTTGATATCAAAATCGGTATTCTTGTAAACATCGCTTTCCAAGTGTTTAATTTCCCAATGATTGGCAACACTGTTAATCTTATAGGTTGACACTTGTTTTATTTTAATAACTGTAAATCTCTTCTCACGTGTCTAAAAAACTATACCAAACAATAATTCGCAATCAGTATAAGGTGTTTGTGTGTGTGTGCATATGTGTGTGTTTACACAAGGCGCCACACAGAGGAACACTAACATTAAACGTGAGTAAAACTAAGCCACCATGATAGCCCATGGCAACCAAACAAACAACGGCAAAAGCAAAACGAAAACAAAATGTAAAAACACGGCGAGACTATTTAAACAACAACATAAAAAAACAATCAACGTCAGATGCAACATAATAATTATTAGGTGCAGCAAACACATACACTGGGTTTGTGTGCACATTAATCCTACGCATATACGCATTTAGCTAAAACATATCAATGCTCCCCCTAACAAAAAAAACAACAAAAAAAGAAACGGTGATATCAACACAGGTGGTGGCAAGTATCTTCTCTTCTCATGCTCTGTAATTCACCAAAAAAAATACATATAAACTGGTTCCCTCATATTGCACTGAGTTTTGCGGAGGTGCTCAAAACGCTGCTTAGAACCCGTTTGGCACCATTAACAAGCAATGAATAACAGGTAGTTGTGGCAGCAGCAGTTTATGTACACTAATGCACTGTTCAATTTCTTTTTTATTTAGTTTTTTTGTTGTTGCTGTGAATCCTTTTATATTTTGGTTGTAAAAACATCAAGCAGTATATTTATGTTATACGTCCTGTCACTTGTTGTTTTGGAATTGCATTGAATTCACATATTTTTTTATTTTGGAAAACAATTTTTAGTCAGGGGCTTATATCTCTGGTATCTTATCTTTTACTTTAGTGGGTTTGGATTTTTATGCACTTTACATTTAATTATAATTTCTCTTAATGATTATTTAATCCCCGTTAAAAATTCTGTTATTTATCATTCCACAAGCTCTCATTAGTGTTGCACTTGATTATTGTTTCACATTTCCAATTAGAATTAGGCTTCGTAATTTTTCTATTTTTTACAGATACATATTCACTTGTGGCAATATACAATCAACGTCTAAAGAAAGTATATACGCTCGTTAATGAAACTATTCATTAATATCAATGCATTAGTTTTATTAAAAAATAACTGAAAATTAACATTAATTTTTTTTTTGGAAAAATAGAAGTCACTTAAAAAAATTTAAAAGACATATTCGTATTTTGTTTGATTTCCAATTGGCTGCTTTCAATATCTATCGAGATGTTTCCACAAAGGTTCTACTGGCTTGAGGTTCAACGATTGGGGTTATAAGCAAAGTTTTAGAAACACTATCAACTACTTTCGGTGCATATTATGCACTCTTCGCTTATAAACGGAAAATTGGATTCACTTGGTTTTTCTGTAAAATTGTTTATGTTTGTTATGGTTTTCATATTTTTTTTTTTGTGAAGATTCAATGCAAAGATCTTTTGAGATAGAATTTTTGTAAACTTTCTTTTTACGCTGACTGTATATCAGGTGGTTCTTTATAACTTTATGTTTCCTCTTTTGTTTTGTTAATGCACCATTAAGCGTAACATCACCACTAGTGTTGTATTTTTTGTTTATTAATGAATCCAAAACCTTTTTTATATCTCACATTGGTCACTAATGGAAAGGGATATGCCGTTTGTTTTCATTCATATATTATATATCCAATGTTTATATGGTATATTTGCCAAAATGATTGCCTTCTTTCCAATCCATAATCGTAAAACATTACAATTCTTTTATGTTTCTTGAACATGCGGTATTTCATAATTAACATAACAATTAGTTATGTATTTCAAACAACACTTTGATGCCATTCATATCTATGTTTGATAAACTCAACTTACAACACTAATAAACGAATAAGCTTTTGTAGCTGTCGCTATACTTCCGTACTATCATGATAACGTCACGAAATTCAGTCTCAAACTGAATTTGAAAATACTATGCAACAAGGAGAATACCCAAAATGTTGAAAGAGTAAGAGAGAGAGAAAGAGAGTAAAGTTTTTCATTCGACTCATAGATTGTTGTTGGTGGCCATTCGGCTGTTACGTTTCTCTGGAAACACAAGCAGAGGCAGTGATGAGCAAGTGAATATTTCAGTGGAAACACAGGCAGAGACAGTGATGAGCAAGTGAATATTTCTCTTCTTATTATTCATTGTTCATATAGAGCAAACCCCTAAAAAATGATCTAAAAAGTATTTTGCTTCCACATCCGATACAAGAAGAAACAGCCAAATTCTTTGAAAATGGCAGTGAACCCTCTTTATCACTAAAGCTAAAGCCAATTTAACTTTATTTTAGTTCATGGAATTATTATGTTTAGAGAAAGTTTCCTGTACTCTATTAAGAGTTTGCGTACGTTAATTAAATGAACTAAAAACGGGAAAAATTAAACACAAATGAAGCATATATATTTACTAACGTTGTACACCCAAAAAAAAGTGAACCCACCGTGGAAGAAAATGTAGGTCTATTTTTTTATTTATTTTAACTAAAATAGTTTTCTAATTGCAGCATGTTACAAATAAGTTAATACTTTTTGTCAAATTTAAGAAAATTTATTAAAAATAATTAAGAAAATTTCATCTGTTGAAAGAAACAAGTATATACGGCAGTAAGTTCGGCCGGGCCGAATCTTAAATACCCACCACCATGAACCAAATATTAGGATTTCCTTTGAAATTTCAGGAGGGCTTGAGGACTTGAGGACACTTCCCGAAGATACATTTAAAGATTTCACCTATGAGGACTATATCAGATTCTGGATTTATAAGAACCATTTTTGTTTGAGTTTTAGAGGAATCATTAACATCTCTTGTAAGTGTGCAAGAAAATTATAAAATAACGTCTTGATTTGAAATTTTAAATCTGTAGATTTTCACCCGAAAAATAAAATCTGGAAATTTTACATTGAGTTTCAAGCAATTTTCATGATCAGTGCGCCTTCTATACTCACAAGAAGTGAAATTGGTCTATATGGAGGCATTACCAAATGGACCGATAAAAACTTAATCCGATACACGTTTTTGTGAGCCTTAAATACGAGAATATTTACAATTTCAGGCAAATCGGATAAAAACTACGGTTTCTAGAAACCTAAGGAGTTAAATCGGGAAATCGTTCTTATGGGGGCTATACTAAAATACCGACCGATACTAACCGTTTTCGGCACACCTCTTTATGGCCCAAAAATACCTCTAGATTTCCAATTTCAGGCAAATTGGATAAAAACTACGGTTCCTATAAGCCCAAGAAGTAAAATCGGGAGGTCGGTTTATATGGGGGCTATACCAAAACATGGACCGACACTCACCATTTTTGGCACACCTCTTCAAGGTCCCAAAATATCTCTAGATTTTCAATTTCGCGCAAATTGGATGAAAACTACGGTTTCTATAAGCGAAAGACCCCAAATCGGGAGGTCGGTTTATATGGAGGCTATACCAAACCATGGACCGACACTCACCATTTTTGGCACACCTCTTCAAGGTCCCAAACTACCTCTAGATTTTCAATTTCGCGCAAATTGGATGAAAACTACGGTTTCTATAAGCGAAAGACCCCAAATCGGTAGGTCGGTTTATATGGGGGCTATACCAAAACATGGCCCGATATAGCCCATCTTCGAACTTGACCTGCGCGCAGACAAAAGATTCTGTGCCAAATTTCAGGACGATAGCTCCATTATTGAATGCTGTAGCGTGATTACAACAGACAGCCAGACAGACAGACAGACGGACAGACTGACATGCTTATATCGTCTTAGAATTTCTCCCTGATCAAGAATATATATACTTTATATAGTCGGAAATCGATATTTCGATGCGTTACAAACGGAATGACAAACTTATTATACCCCGTCACCATTCTATGGTGGTGGGTATAAAAATTGGATTTAAAAATTGTTAAAATGTCTTTAGCGCTATACTAAGTTCATGACATGTACAAATTTAGAAAAATTTACTCATTTGAAAGACCTATGAACTCAATTTAAGAAAACTTCTGTCATTTTAGGAAAATATGAACTATTTTATTTTTTAGTAAAATTGTGCACTATATTTGTATACAACTTTTTTTCTTATTTTTAGTTCACGTCATTAAAGTTAGCAAAAAATTATTCAAATAAGGAACATTTACTCATATTGTGCAAAATTTAACTAAAATCAACTAATCTAAAATAAAGTTCAGTTGACATTAGAGCCCCTTTTTTCTGGGTATACTTTTCACAATATATTTCTTAAAATTTGTAAATTTTTCAACAAATGCGCCCATCTTGAACTTCCTATGGCACTAAATACATTCTTGCAATTTTGAAACTACAAACTTTTGTTTAACATGTGAAGACGAATTAATTATGTCAAATAAATTTTTCTTGAATTTGTCGCAGAATTTATTTTGGTGATATCGCAATGATGTCAGCGTTTGTGATACAGTTTAGTTAATTTTTTTTGGGAACCACCGTGGTGCAATGGTTAGCATGCCCGCCTTGCATACACATGGTCGTGGGTTCGATTCCTGCTTCGGCCGAACACCAAAAAGTTTTTCAGCGGTGGATTATCCCACCTCAGTAATGCTGGTGATATTTCTGAGGGTTTCAAAGCTTCTCTAAGTGGTTTCACTGCAAATGTGGAACGCCTGCGCCACACTGTGGAACAGGGTATTATAAGTTAGTGCATATGTTTATAACACCCAGAAGGAGACGAGATAGACACATGGTGTTTTTGGCAAGAATGCTCAGGGTGAGTCCCTGAGTCGATATAACCATGTCCGTCTGTCCATCCGTCTGTCTGTGAACACATTTTTGTGATCAAAGTCTAGGTCGCAATTTAAGTCCAATCGCCTTCAAATTTGGCACATGTTCCTAATTTGGGTCAGAATAGAACCCTATTGATTTTGGAAGAAATCGGTTCAGATTTAGATATAGCTCCCATATATATCTTTCGCCCGATATGCACTAATATGGACCTAGCAGCCAGAGTTTTATACCGATTTGCTTGAAATTTTGTACAAACATAACACTTAGTCGTATAGTCATGCGTGCAAAATTTGATTGAAATCGGTTTAGATTTAGATATAGCTCCCATATATATCTTTCGCCCGATATGGACTTATATGGCCCCAGAAACCAGATTTTTGGCCGAATTTGGTTGAAATTTTGCACTAGGAGTACAATTAGTAGTATAGTCAAGTGTGCAAAATTTGATTGAAATCGGTTCAGATTTAGATATAGCTCGCATATATATCTTTCGCCCGATATGGTCTTAAAAGCCAGAGCTTTGGCCCAATTTGGTTGAAATTTTGTAAGGGAGTAGATTTAGCCAAATTTGGTTGAAAGTGATTCAGATTTAGATATAGCTCCCCTATATATCTTTCGCCCGATACAAATTTATATGGACCCGGAAGCTATAGTTTTATCCCGATTAGCTTGAAATTTTGCACAAGGAGTACAATTGGTAGTATAGTCATGTGTGCCAAATTTGATTGAAATTGGTTCAGATTTAGATATAGCTTCCATATATATTTTTCGCCCGATATGGACTTATATGGTCACAGAAGCCAGAGTTTTGGCCCAATTTGGTTGAAATTTTGCACTAGGAGTACAATTAGTAGTATAGCCATGTGTGCCAAATTTGATTGAAATCGGTTCAGATTTAGATATAGCTCCCATATATATGTTTTTCTGATTTCGACAAAAATGGTCAAAATACCAACATTTTCATTGTTAAATCGCCACTGCTTAGTCGAAAAGTTGTAAAAATGACTCTAATTTTCCTAAACTTCTAATACATATATATCGAGTGATAAATCATAAATAAACTTTTTGAGAAGTTTCCTTAAAATTGCTGCAGATTTAAATGTTTCCCATATTTTTTACTAAAATTGTGTTCCACCCTAGTGCATTAGCCAACTTAAATTTTGAGTCTATAGATTTTGTAAAAGTCTATAAAATTCTGTCCAAATCGAGTGATATTTAAATGTATGTATTTGGCACAAACCTTTATATATAGCACCCAACACATCTGACGGATGTGATATGGTATCGAAAATTTAGATCTACAAAGTGGTGCAGGGATTAATAAAGTCGGCCCCTCCCGACCTTAGACTTTCCTTACTTGTTAAACATGTAGAAGTAAAGAATTTCATTTAAATCATAACTCCAAACTTTATTTATTTATAATACTGAACACATTTCGAAAATATGGGGAAATTTCGAAATGTGTTCCAAATTTGTGGATATTCCCCACCGAATCCCCAAGTCCCCAACTCGAAATTTCCGTCCCCATCCACAAAATAATATCTTCGAAATGGGGAAAAATTCCCAATACTGGCAACACTACCCACCGTTGGAAAACTTTTTGGTGTTGGTTCGAAACCGCGGGCATGCTAACCACGGTTACTTCAACTGATCCTTATGAAATCCGGCATTTGACGTTATTAGCACAAGTGTAACAATCATGTAAAAATAGGTATCCTCTTTCATAGAATCATACAAAAGGAGGCCATGTTTGAAAAGAAATCGCATTTTTTCCAAAAATGTATGCGCTCTTTCTGTAGGATAAGTATTTATACGCCTCGTACTTCCAATATAATGCAACCAATTGTCATCCTTATATTACCATCCCACTAGTAACAATTGGTCACATTGTTACATATATCAAGGAAATTTCATTAGAATTTATAAAACCGATATATAAAAGCACATATTTCCCTTAAATTAGCTTGGGATATTCTGGTAGTCATTCACACTTTATTTTTATCGTATGTAAGAACTGCACCAGTAGTGTTGGAATAGTGACAGTCAATGAAACCAAATATATTCTATCATTAAATTTACCATCACTGGCAGAGCAGATAGAGAGAGAAAAAGAGAAAGGGAGCTAAAGAAGTTCCTCTCTTATGAAGCGCTGTTAGCAATGCACTGTTAACAGATTGTAAACAATGTTGAAAACAGCTGAGCTTTATGCATTTGCCGGTCTGTTATGGTTTAACATTTTGAGATATTTGCTGATGGTTCCAATTCGTTCATATACCTTTCACGAACATCGTATATCAATTAATCAGGAAACTGTTATATCTTCCCTTCTTCAATTCAAATTAAATTAGGTCAGGAGACTAAACATTAATAATAAATACCTAATAGTAGGTTACACCATTAATATACACTTGATATTTAGTACATGACGTTTATGTGTGATATCAATCACACATTCAGTCTATAGAATTTCAATCGTACTATAGAAATAAAAAAAAAACTACCTACCCGTAAATACATAAAATTGTTTAGTCACCATCTCAAAATTCCAAAACGTGAAGATTCGTGATTATAATATGTTTTTTTATTTTTAGTTAATATTTCCTTGCAGCTTGCTGCCGTCACTTTTTTATATTTGATAGCAGCTCATTAACAGATAAATTGATTTTCTGGGGGAGCTTTTCTCTTAGAAGATGGGGACAAAAGATCTCATATTTCAGACTTGACATTTGCTCCCCCACCCCACATCTCCTTACGAATGTAAAAGCCCTAAAGACGAAGTTTTGGTTTTTGGCTATTCTTCAGCCTTTATTTTCTGTAGGTAAATCGAAATATTTATAGTCTCGCCGACTTTTATACACACTTTGAAATTTTTTTTTCATATTTGTTAAATGGAAATGGACGAACGAATTTTAGGAAAATTTATGGAAAAAGGAATTATAGATGTTAAGTTGTTTAGGATTTATATGAGAGAGTTATACAGAAAATGAATCTAAGTTTTTTAGTTTAAGACATCTAGCCATTTTAAGATATTCCATAAAAAAATCATAATTAAAATCACTGTTATAGTTTGAATTGGTGATGGTTACTGTGGAAACGTTTTGACCTATGCTTCATGAATGGGATAATCGATGCTCAATTTCTCTCCCAAAAATCCTAACCCTAGATAGAATTAGCGTGACGTGATTATATGGAAAATTTTGTCAAAATTATATTTCTATTGAAAACTTGTGAAATAAAATTTTCTATAGAAATAAAATTTTGACAAAATTTTTGAAAAAATTTTAACAAAATTTTTTATAGAATTAGAAAAAATTTTCTATGGACCTAAATTTTTGACAAAATTTTCTAGAGAAAGGAATATTGACAAAATTTTCTATAGAAATGAAATTTGGACAAAATTTTCTATAGAAGTGAAATTTTGACAAAATTATCTATAGAAATAAAATTTTGACAAACTTTTCTATGGAAATAAAATTTTCACAAAATTTTGTATAGAAATAAAATTTTGACAAAATGTTCTATACTATAGAATCTATAGTAATACATTTTTAAATTTTCTATAGAAATGCAATTTTGACAAAATTTTTTATAGTAATAAAAATTTCAGAAAATTTTCTATAGCAATAAAATGTTGACAACATTTTCTATAGTAACAAAATTCTGAAAAATTTTCCTAGAGAAATAAAATTTTTACCAAATTTTCCATAGTAACAAAATTCAGAGAAATACAATTTTGACAAAATTTTCTATAGTAACAAAATTTTGGCAAATTTTTCTAGAGAAATAAAATTTTGAAAAAATTTTCTATAGTAGGTTAGGTTAGGTTAGGTTAGGTGGCAGCCCGATGTATCAGGCTCACTTAGTCTATTCAGTCCATTGTGATACCACATTGGTGAACTTCTCTCTTATCACTGAGTGCTGCCCAATCTCATGTTAAGCTCAATCACAAGGGACCTCCTTTTTATAGCCGGGTCCGAACGGCGTTCCACATTGCAGTGAAACCACTTAGAGAAGCTTTGAAACCCTCAGAAATGTCACCAGCATTACTGAGGTGGGATAATCCACCGCTGAAAAACTTTTTAGTGTTCGGTCGAAGCAGGAATCGAACCCACGACCTTGTGTATGCAAGGCGGGCGTGCTAACCATTGCACCACGGTGGCTCCCATTTTCTATAGTAAAAAATGTTGACAAAATTTTCTATAGTAAAAATTGTTGACAACATTTTTTATAGAAATAAAATTGTGACACAATTTTCTATAGTAACAAAATTTTGACAAATTTTTCTAGAGAAATAAAATTTTGACAAATTATTCTATATAAAAAAATTTTTACAAAAATTCAAACAAAATTTTGACAAATTTTCCATACAAATAAAATTTCGACAAAATTTTTCTATAGAACTAAAATTTTGACAAAGTTGTCTATAGAACTAAAATTTTGACAAAATTTTCTATAGAAATAAAATTTTGATAACATTTTCCCTAGAAATAAAATTTTGACCAAATTTTCTAAGTAACAAAATTCAGAGAAATACAATTTTGACAAAATTTTCTACAGTAACAAAATTTTGACAAATTTTTCTACAGAAATAAAATTTTGACAAAGTTTTCTATAGGAATACAATTTAACAAAATGTTTTTATAAAAGTAAAATTTTGACAAAATTTCGACAGAAATACAATTTTGACAAAATAATAATATTTTGACAAAATTTTCCACAAAAATAAAATTTTGACAAAATTTTCTATAGTAACAACATCTTGACAAAGTTTTCCATATAAAAAAAAATTTTGAAAAAAATTTCTATACAAATAAATTTTTGTAGATATAAATTTTTAACAAAAATTTCTATGAAAATAAAATTTTGACAAAAATTTCTATGAAAATAAAAATTTGACTAAACTTTCTATGAAAATAAAATTTTGACAAAGTTTTCCAAACAAATAAAATTTTGACAAAATAAAACAAATAAAATTTTGAAAAAACAATAAAATGTTTCTAGAGACATAAAACTTTAACAAAATTTTCCATACAAATAAAATTTTAACAAAATTTTCCATACTAATAAAATTTTGACAAAGTTTTCTATAGAAATAAAATTTGGACAACATTTTTTATAAAAGAAAATTTTTTACAAAATTTTCCATACAAATAAAATTTTGACAAATTTTTCTAGAGAAATAAAATTTTGACAAATTTTTCTAGAGAAAAAAAATTTTGCCAAAATTTACCATAGAAACAAAATTTTGACAGTTTTCCATAAAATTAAAAATTTGGCAAAATTTTCCATAAAAAAAAAATTTTGACAAATTTTTCTAGAGAAATAAAATTTTGACAAATTTTTCTAGAGAAATAAAATTTTGACAACATTTTCCATACAAATAAAATTTTGACAAAATGTTCTAGGGAAATACAATTTTGGCAAATTTTTCTATATAAATAACATTTTGACAAAATTTTTCATACTAATAAAATTTTGACATTTTCCATACAAATAAAATTTTGACAAAATGTTCTAGGGAAATACAATTTTGGCAAATTTTTCTATATAAATAACATTTTGACAAAATTTTTCATACTAATAAAATTTTGACAAAGTTTTCTATAGAAATAAAATTTCGACAACATTTTTTATAAAGAAATTTTTTGACAAAATTTTCCATACAAATAAAATTTTGACAAATTTTTCTAGAGAAATAAAATTTTGACAAAGTTTTCCAAACAAAAAAAATTTTGCCAAAATTTACCATAGAAACAACATTTTGACAGTTTTCCATAAAAATAAAAATTTGGCAAAATTTTCCATAAAAAAAATTTTTTGACAAATTTTTCTAGAGAAATAAAATTTTGACAAATTTTTCTAGAGAAATAAAATTTTGACAACATTTTCCATACAAATAAAATTTTGACAAAATGTTCTAGGGAAATACAATTTTGGCAAATTTTTCTATATAAATATCATTTTGACAAAATTTTCCATACTAATAAAATTTTGACAAAGTTTTCTATAGAAATAAAATTTGGACAACATTTTTTATAAAAGAAAATTTTTTACAAAATTTTCCATACAAATAAAATTTTGACAAATTTTTCTAGAGAAATAAAATTTTGACAAAATTTTCCATAGAAACAAAATTTTGACAAAATTTTACATACAAATAAAATTTTGACAAAATTTTCCATACAAATAAAATTTTGACAAAATTTTCCATACAAATAAAAATTTGACAAAAATTTCCATAGGAATAAAATTATTCTCGCGAAATGCTAAAATCCCTCCATATATAATAATAAATTTAGTTTCGAACCTTGAGTTTGAAAATACAATCAATTTATTATTAATCGAAAATGTTTCCAAAAGAATGACAAAATTACTATTTCCCTATACTTTGTTGAAGGAGAGTATGAATCAATGATAAATTCCATTGTAGATGGAATAAATGGAGGGAGAAAATGGACATTCAAAGAAAATAAGGTCCATACAAATTCGTGAGCATCTTAGCGGTTATCTATGTTTTTTTTTTGTTTTGTTTTTTCTTCTCTACATTGAAGAAGCCATGGAAAGGCATGTGAAAAGTGAAACTGGTTAAAATATTTAAATCTTTGGCTCATACCAATTTATTATAAACCAACAACAAACGCATACGGTTAGCCAGGTTAACATTTATCTACGGTGGTTGCCTCCACTGCATCATAGTTAGACCATCACATCACCTCACCTCATTCATGCATAATCCATGCAACCCACTGGTATGGCAATTACAGCGAAAAAAACACCACACAAACGGTGTCCAAACTGTTACCAAAATGAAATGAAAAGTTTTTCATGCTTTGTCTCTAAAACGTCTTGGAAACACGCTGTTCACTGAGATGAGCGGTAATGAAATGTGGCTAGGATGGATGGATGTAGTCTTGTGAATGTTGTCTCATCTTTGAAGATTTGTTTAGCTGCGGTCAGTGTGAACGCCAATCATTTAAAGATTTGCATGTTTGGTACTCTAACAACTCCTACACCAACTTCATTAGATTTGCTGACTGTATTGCCAGCAATTCTCTATTGGTTGCTAGTTTTGGGAAATAACAAATAATTTAAGCTGGAGTCGTCGCGTGAAGTGATTTTTCAAAATACCTCTCCACAGTGGGGGACATGACTTAAAAAGTTTCTTCAGAAATATATATAGAAATAAAATTTTGACAAACTTTTCTATAGAAATGAAATTATGACAAAATTTTCCATAGAAATTAAATTTTGACAAAATTTTCCGTAGAAATTAAATTTTGACAAAAATGTTTATTTAAAAAGGAACTTTGACAAAATATTTTATAGAAATAAAATTTTCACAAAATTTTCTATAGAAATAAAATGTTGAGAAATTTTTCTATAGAAATACAAATTTGACGAAATTTTCTGTGGAAATTGAATTTTGACAAAATTTTCTGTAGAAATAAAATGTTCACAAATTTTTCTATAGAAATAAAATTTTGGCAAAATTTTCTATAGACTTAAAATGTTGACTAAAATTTTTATAAAAATAGAACTTTGACAAAACATTTTTAGAGAAATACAATTTTGACAAAAGTTTCTTAGAAAAAAAATTATGATAAAATTTTTTATAGAAATAAAATATTGACAAAATTTTCTATAGGAATAAAATTTTGATAAAATGTTCTAAAGAAATGAAATTTTGACAAAATTTCCAAAAGAAATGAAATTTTGACAAAATTTCCCACAGAAACGAAATTTTGACACAATTTTCAATAGAAATTAAATTTTGACAAAATTTTCCAGAGAAATTAAATTTTGAAAAAATTTTCCATAGAAATTAAATTTTGACAAAAATGTTTATTAAATGAACTTTCACAAAATATTCTATAGAAATAAAATTTTGACGAAATTTTCTGTGGAAATAGAATTATGACAAAATTTTTATATAAATAAAATGTTGACAAATTTTTCTATAGAAATACAATTTTGACAAAATTTTCTATAGAAATAAAATGTTGACAAAAATGTTTATAAAACTAGAACTTTGACAAAACATTTTTAGAAAAATAAAATTTGGAAAAATTTTTTATAGAAAAAAATTGATAGGATTTTCTATAGAAATATAATTTAGACAAAATTTTCTATAGAAAGAAAATTATGATAAAATTTTTTATAGAATTAAAATATTGACAAAATTTTCTATAGGAATAAAATTTCGATAAAATTTTCTAAAGACATGAAATTTTGACAAAATTTTCAAAAGAAACGAAATTTTGACAAAATTTTCCATAAAATTAAATTTTGACAAAATTTTCCAGAGAAATTAAATTTTGACAAAATTTTCCATAGAAATTAAATTTTGACAAAAATGTTTATAAAAAAAAGCTTTCACAAAATATTCTATAGAAATAAAATTTTGACGAAATTTTCTGTGGAAATAGAATTTTTACAAAATTTTTATAGGAATAAAATTTTGGCAAAATTTTCTATAGAAAAAAAAATTGATAGGATTTTCTATACAAATAGAATTTAGACAAAATTTTCTATAGAAAGAAAATTATCATAAAATTTTTTATAGAAATAAAATATTGACAAAATTGTCGATAGGAATAACATTTTGACAAAATTTTCAAAAGAAATGAAATTTTGACAAAATTTCCCACAGAAATGAAATTTTGACAAAATTTTCCATAGAAATTAAATTTTGACAAAAATGTTTATAAAAAAGAACTTTGACAAAATATTCTATTTAGATAGAATTTTGACAAAATGTTCTACAAAAATAAAATTTTGACAAAATCTTCTATAGAAATACAATTTTGACAAAATTTTCTAAAGAAATGAAATTTTGACAAAATTTCCAAAAGAAATGAAATTTTGACAAAATTTCCAAAAGAAATGAAACGAAATTTTGAAAAAATTTTCCATAGAAATTAAATTTTGACAAAAATGTTTATAAAAAAGAACTTTGACAAAATATTCTATTTAGATAGAATTTTGACAAAATGTTCTACAAAAATAAAATTTAGACAAAATTGTCTATAGAAATAAAATTTTGAAAAAATTTTCTAGAGAAATAAAATTTTGACATAATTTTCTGGAGAAATAAAATTTTGACAAAATTTTCTAAAGAAGTGAAATTTTGACAAAATTTTCTATAGGAATACAATTTTGACAAAAATTTTCCATAGAAATTAAATTTTGACAAAATTTGCTATAGAGAAAATATTTTGACAAAATTTTCTATAGAAATAAAATTTTAACAAAATTTTCTATAGAAATAAAGTTTTGCACAAAAATTTCTATAGAAATACAATTTTGACAATATTTTCTATAGAAATATATCTTTGACAAAATTTTCTATAGAAATAAAATTTCGTTTGTTCGTTGCGAAAACCAGGAAAATCACGAAATTATAACCTCTAATAGGAATAAAAATGAACTAAAAGTTAAGAAAAATCCATATTTTCTTCCCACTGTGACTCTCTTAGTTAATTTTCTAAATCGTAGTTGTTTAACTTGAAGTGGCAGCATTTACATGAGCTACATGTTGAACACACGATCAATGCCAAATTATGGAACATTTTTAGCAAATAAACATGAAATGGACGTTTTTGTTTTTCATCTCCAATTTTCATTTTTGATTTGAAATTGAGGGTCAACTGATGGGATCATGTTGGAATTTTCTTTGGTGTTTATTTTTTTCCTTGCACATAATGGCGGGTGATTATTTGGATTTGTATGCATTGATTTGATTAGAAAAAATCCTTACTACAAATTTTGGCTACGAATTGAAATGATATCATTTCAATTCCTGATTGGGACGAAACATCGAAAATCTTTTTTTTAAGGTTTATTTAATGTCCTACGTAATCCCAGCAAAAAAAGCGTCGCCAAAAAAGTAGTAAAAATATTCATTTTGGATTCGGAAGCGTTGCGCAGAAGCGATGAATTTAACATGGGCTTATAACAGGACGGATGCCCACCATTTCAACAAACGTTGCACTGAATTTGCATCAATTCTTAAGATGTGAAAAAAAATATTGTTTGTCTTTAATCACGAAATTAATTGATGCAATTAATTTTTAATTGAAACTTTCACTTTTCGTCCACTTTTTTGACACAATGCAACACTAACAGCCAGCATCACGGTAACGGGCAATGATACGAGAATCAAAAGATTTCTTCAATTTTAAATGCTGGGGAGTTTTCAAAATAGCCACTAGTGGTTTTCCAGCCAAATATAAAAAAGTCACCCCATAACTCTTGAATTCCATCACGACTAACTTTATTTCCGAATGCAATAGATCAAAATGCTTTTGTAAGTTCGTAAACAATAAAATGAAATACCACTGGAATAAGTCTGTCAGCTATCAGACGAGCGGTTTGGAAATGATAAAAGACTGAAGTTGTTTGGAATACATATCAACCACCCCGTATAATACCTACCTTCAGCGAGTATACAAATATTTAAACTAAATCATCTAAATGATTAATTACCAAAAATTGATAACTTAGTATCTAACACCATATAATTAATATACCCACACAACATTAAATTGATAACCACATCCATAGATACTCGCATTTATGTGGTCATCCAAATATCCACAGCTAACACTTTTTCATAGCAAAACTTTGTTAAATATTCAATCATTTTAAATAATACCCTGTCAGTTGCAATAATAACTACAACAAAGCTCACTCCATACTCCAAAGGCTTTGATATAAAAAAAATCTCGTGAATGTCAAAAAACCACATAAAATAATCAAATTAGCCCCAGAGTGTTGTCAAAATTTATAGCTGTGCAAAAAATAACCACTATTCAACACTGCATAATGATTTCGTTAAACAGTGGCCACCGCTGACAACCTTAAATTAATTAAGTAAACTATAATTTCAATATTTTATGAATATTAAGTCTGAAGAAAAAAATTTATGATTTGACGTTTAGCATATTGAAGTTATATTGAAGACAACAAAAAATGGAAATCAAAAGTGAATTGATGCCAATTAGGGGGTGTAAGTAGGAGAAGAATTTATTAATGATGACAAGAAAACTGAATGAATGGAAATCAAAGCTTATTTCTAGAACATAAATCCAGTTTATTTTATTTATTTGCTTATTATATAATTTTGTTTTTTTAGTTTTTAATATCTCATTTCAATTACTTTTTTGTTACATCTCCCTTTGGAGACAAAAATCAAAAGACTTAAGACACGAACTCTGAGAGACTTGTCTACAAACTCCGAAAGACTTAAGAAACAAACACAGACTCGACACTACAACAATAACAAACACTTCTAGGTTTATGCCTATTTTTCAAAATCCACCCCAGCATATCTCTTTTTGTAAAAATCACCCTGGGTCTTGTTTTCTATGTTTTTTTCATGAATTTCAATTATGAGAACTGTGAGTTGTTTGCCAACTTCTACCAAGTCATAAATAAGTATGCTCACGGGTTAATAATTATTTTTCAAAATCTTGCAAATTTTCCCTACTAAAACTGGTAATTTTTTCTTGTAAAATGTATTATTAGTGTTTTGTTTATTTGTTAGCATGTTTACATGCAAGTGACTATAATTATTCCAACTTTCAGTGCTGTTGGCAATACAGACTTAGTATCAAAGGGAGTATGTAATTAAATAATGTAAGTGTTTGGACCTCGGAATAAAAAAAAATTCTTTAACAAAAAATTCTAAAGGCACTTAGTTTTACAAAAGCAAAACTATTTCTCAAGACACACGCAAATATTTAAAACAAAAGCCATCATATCATATGACTCCAGAGTAGGACCAGATAAAAACTTAAATTTATACTATTTATGGTGTCTATATACGGGTGACATATAAATGTAGAAGTTTTATGCTTTCACGTTATTTTTTTTTTTTTGAGTTTGTCTTTGATGTTAGATCCCGCCTTATATGCTAATCAGTGTCATTACTTTCATCATATGTCTATCAGTTAAAATTAAGATAAAATTTGATATCATTGGAGCATCCTCGTAAAATCTTTAAAGATTGACCATAAAAATCCCAATAAAAATTAAAATCAGAACTTGCATTCACATTTGAATAAATTTCAAGATAACAATATTTAACGGTTTCTTACATAGTTAGAGATTTTTATTAAAAAACATGAGAATTTTATAGGGAGTATTAAAATATTTAGCTATAAAATTAACCACATGGGTAACTTTCGACTTTTTGAAAATTTCTGGAAAATTGTAATTTTAGAGTTTTAGACATTGGGCAATAGCAACTTAGTAGAATATTGGTATTTCCGAAAAATGTGTCATATGCAATTAAAACATATAATTTTACACAAATAATTTTAACAAAATTTAAATTCAAATTAATAAAATCTAAAAGCATGATATCAAAGTTTTATTTTAAATTAAATCTAAAATGTTTATCAACCAGTTATTTCTATAGAAAAATTTGTCAAAATTCCATTTCTTTATAAACTTTTATGAAAATTTGCCAAACTTTATTTCTTACGAAAATAGTGACAAATTTTTATTCCTCTAGAATAATTTGTCAAAATTGCATTTCTAGAATTTGTTCTCAAAATGGTATTTCTCTAGGAAATTTTCTCAAAATTTTATTTCTTTAGAAATGTTTGACATTTAATTTCTATTGGAAATTTTGTTAAAATTTGACTTCTCTCGGAAATTTTCTTAAAATTTTAACAAAATCTTATTTCTATAGAAGTTTTTGTCAAAATCTTAATGCTGTAGAAAATTTTTAATTTCTATTGGTAGTTTTGTTAAAATTTAATTTCTATTGGTAATTTTGTTAAAATTCAATTTCTATTGAAAATTTTATTAAAATTTTATTTCTATTGAAAATTTTGTTAAAATTTAATTTCTTTTAAAAATTTTATTTCTATAGAAAATTGTTGCAAAATTTTATTTAGAATTTTGTAAAAATTTTTTTTCTATAAACATTTTTGTCAAAATCTTAATGCTGTAGAAAATTTTGTCAAAATTTTATTTCTACAGAAACATTTTCCAACATTTAACTTCTATTGGTAGTTTTGTTAAAATTTAATTTCTATTGGTAATTTTGTTAAAAACTAATTTATATTGAAAATTTTGTTAAAATTCAATTTCTATTGAAAATTTTATTAAAATTTTATTTCTAATGAAAATTTTGTTACAATTTTATTTTTATGGAAAAAATTTTTTTATAGAAAATTTTATTTAAGATTTTGTAAAAATTTTATTTCTATAGCAAATTTTGTAAAAATTTTATTTTATTACAAAATTTTGCCAAAATTTTATTTCTATAGAATATTTAGTCAAAATTTACTTTCTATTGGAAATTATGTTAAAATTTAATTTCTTTTTGAAAGTTTGTCAAAATTGCATTTCTATAGAAAATTTTACCAACATTTTCTATAGAAATAAAATTTTATTTCTCTTGGAAATTTTCTCAAAATTTTATAAATATTTTATTTCTGTAGAAAATTTTGCCGAACTTTTATTTTTGTTGAAAATTTTTAAATCACTTGTCAAAAATTTTTTTTTACGGAAAAAATTTTCAACATTTGATTTCTATTGCAAACTTTGCCAAAATTTTATTTCTATAGAAAAATTTGTTTAAATTTTATTTGTATAGAAAAATTTGTTTAGATTTTATTTCTATAGAACCTTTATTTTTGTTAAAAATTTTTAAATCTCTTGTCAAAAATTTTTTTTACGGAAAAAATTTTCAACATTTGATTTCTATTGCAAACTTTGCCAAAATTTTATTTCTATAGAAAAATTTGTTTAAATTTTATTTCTATAGAAAAATTTGTTTAGATTTTATTTCTATAGAAAAAATTGTTTAAATTTTATTACTATAGAATATTTTATCAAAATTTTATTTCTATAGAATATGTTTTCAAAGTTTTATTTCTATAGAAAATTTTGTAAAAATTTTATTTCTATAGAAAATTTTTTAAAAATTTTATTTCTATAGAAAATTTTGTAAAAATTTCATTTCTATAAAAAAATTAGTTTCTCTAGAGAAATTTTGCCAACAATTTTTCTATAGAAAATTTTGTTTATTTTTTTTATAAAAATTTTTGTCAAAATTTTATTTCTATAAGAAAATTTTCTAAAAAATTTATTTCTATAGAAAATTTTGTCAAATTTTTATTTCTATAGAAAATTTTGTCAAATTTTTATTTATATAGAAAATATTGTCAAAATTTTATTTCTATCGAAAACGGTGATACATTTTTTTCTATAGTTTCTCAACACTTTATTTCTATATAAAATTTTGTCAAAATTTTATTTCTATAGAAAATTTTGTCAAAATTTTATTTCTGTATACTATTTTGTCAAAGTTTTATTTATATAGAAAATATTGTCACAATTTTATTTCTATCAAGCACGGTGATAATTTTTTTAGACAATTTTCTCAACACTTTCTTTCTATATAAAATTTTGTGAAAATTTTATTTCTATATAAAATTTTGTCAAAATTTTATTTCTATAGAAATTTTTGGCAAAATTTTATTTCTGTAGAAAATTTTGTCAAAATTTTATTTCTGTAGAAAATTTTGGCAAAATTTTATTTCTTTAGAAAATTTTGGCAAAATTTTATTTCTGTAGAAAATTTTGTCAAAATTTTATTTTCTATAGAAAATTTTGTCAAAATTGTCATGCCGTGTGGAACACATCGAAATATCGACTTCCGACTATATAAAGTATATATATTCTTGATCATGGAGAAATTCTAAGACGATATGACCGTCTATCTGTCTGTCTGTCTGTTGTAATCACGCTATAGCCTTCAATAATTGCGCTATCGTCCTGAAGTTTGGCACAGATTCGTTTTTTGGTTGCGGACAGGTCAAGTTCGAAGATGGACTATATCGGTCCAAGTTTTGATATAGTCCCATATAAACCGATTTCTCGATTTGGGGTTATAAAAAACGTAGGTTTGTCCAATTTGTATTTTCTATCCGATTTGCCTGAAATTGAAAATCTAGAGGTATTTGAGGACCATAAAGAGGTGTGTCGAAAATGGTACGTATCGGTCCATGTTTTGGTATAGCCCCCATATAGACCGATCTCCCGATTTTGCTTCTTGGGAGTCTATAAACTGTATTTTCTATGCGATTTGCCTGAAATTGAAAATCTAGAGGTATTTTAGGACCATAAAGAGGTGTGTCGAAAATGGTCCGTATCGGTCCATGTTTTGGTATAGCCCCCATATAGATCAATCTCCCGATTGTGCTTCTTGGGCTTCTAGAAACTGTATTTACTATCCGATTTGCCTGAAATTGGAAATTTAATGAGGTGTGCCGAAAATGGTCCGTATCGGTCCATGTTTTGGTATAGCCCCCATATAGACCGATCTCCCGATTTTGGTTCTTGGGCGTCTAGAAACTGTATTTTCTATCCGATTTTCCTCAAATTGAAAATCTAGAGGTATTTTAGGACCATATTTAAAGAGATGTGTCGCAAGTGGTCCGTATCGGTCCATGTTTTGGTATAGTCTCTAGAAGTAAAACCGAGAGATCGGTCTATATCGGCGCCATATAGACCGATCTCCTGATTTTTATTTTTTGGCTTCTATAAACTGTATTTATTACCCGATTTGCCTGAAATTGGAAATCTAGAGGTATTTTGGGACCCCAAATATGTGTGCCGAAATTGAGGTGTATCGGTCCATTTTTTGGTATAACCCCCATATAGACCGATCTCTCGGTTTTACTTCTAGAGACTCTATTTTCTAGCCGATTTGCTTGAAATTGAAAATCTACAGGTATTTTAAGATCACAAATAGGTGTGTCACAAATGTTGCCTATTGGTCCATAATTTAGTATAGCCGCCATATAGACCGATCTCCCGACTTTATTTCTTAGGCTTCTAGAATCCATAGTTTTTATCCGAATTGCCGGAAATTAGAAATATAGACGTATCTTGGGACCATAAAGAGGTGTGTCGAAAATGGTCCATATCGGTCCATCTTTTGGTAAAGCCCCTATATAGACTGATCTCTCGATTTTACCTCTTGGGCTTCTAGAATTCGTAGTTTTCACCAATTCGTCTGAAAGTGGAATTTTAGTGGTATTTGAGGAACATTAGGAGGTGGTGTGTATTGGTCCACGTTTTGGTATAGGCTATATGGGGCCTATACCAAAACATGGACCAATACTCACCACCTCTTAATGTTCCTCAAATACCTCTAGAAACCTAACTCCCGAATTTAGACCTAACTCCCGAATTTATTTCTAGGACTTCAAATCAAGGCGTTATTTCATCATATACACGATATGTTTATGATTTCTCCAAAACTCAAACAAAATTGGTTCTCATAAATCCAGAATCTGAGCTGGTCTTCATAGGTAGAATCTTAAATTTTTTTCTTTGGGAAGCGTTCTGGTTGAACTGATTTGCTTGGGAGAAGATTTGTCCCCTAAAATGCTATATATTATCAAGTAACCCGCTACGACGATGAGTTTTCAAAGTAAACTATTATATTTTATTCGTGGTGGTGGTTATTTAAGATTCGGCCCGGCCGAACTTACTGCTGTATATACTTGTTTTCTTTTTGTTTTTTTGTTTAATTTTATATCTATAGAATATTTTTTCAAAATTTTATTTCTATAGAAAATTTTGTCAAGATTTTATTTCTATAGAATATTTTTTCGAAATTTTATTTCTATTTTAATTTTGCTAAAATTTTATTTCCATAGAAAATTGTGTCAAAATTTTATTTCTATAGAAAATATTGTCAAAATTTTATTTCTATAGAAAATTTTGTCAAAATTTAATTTTTATAGAAAATTTTGTCAAAATTTTATTTCTATAGAAAATTTTGTCAAAATTTTATTTCTATAGAAAATTTTGTCAAAATTTTATTTCTATAGAAAATTTTGTCAAAATTTTATTTCTATAGAATTTTTTGTCAAAATTTTATTTCTATAGAAAATTTTTCTAAAAATTTTATTGCGTTAGAAAATTTTGTCAAAATTGTATTTCTTTAGAAATTTTTGTCAAAATGTGGTATGTTTTCTATTAAACTGCCGAGGAGAAAATATTTTGGAAAACTTTTGCTTTGCTTCTTGGCGTGTTTTAAACACTTTCGTGGCTTTAATTTCTTCCTCTATTAAAAAGTAAAAGTAGAACATATTTTCCGAAAAAAAAAAACTTTATAATTAAACTTATTTTAAATGCATGCAGTAAATTATAAGGGCGTAAAATAGCCACAATCTTACATTGATATATAGTTTTCCTCTTTATGAGGGAGTTCCATCCGCAAAAGTATGACTCAGTTTAATTTAAATTTCGTACATTTTTTTTTGGTCACAGCATTATGGTGTTAACCATAGTGAACAATGCTAACAGACCTACTAAAAAGAATGAAAAACATTACAAGGGGTCGATCAATAACCTTTTTTAGCTGCTCTCAATGTAGTGGCGACAAAGGTGGTGGCTGATTGGCGGCCTTTGTTGTTTGCTCTATAAGCTACTTTAAAATATAGGCGTAGAACGGAAATGCCCGTCTGATATTGCCGCAGTTGATGCCTTTGCCGTATTTGTTGGCTGTCCATGTCACAATATTTTAATCAAAAACACAAACAACAAAAAACTAAAACCAACCACCAACAACGATTAGTCTGAAATCAAGCAATTATCACTCATCACATTATTGTCATTGTTGTGGTTCTGATCCGAACTGATCGCCAAATTGATTTTCATAGCCACATGAATGGAAATCCAAGCTGAATGCCTTTTATCGACAGAATGTTCATCCGGACTTTCAATCATGCAATCCCCAAATGCAATCATCCAATTCCATAATTGTGCATCAAACTTCAATTAAGAATCAATGATGACTGGTCTTTCGACTTGGAGTGATGGATGATCGTTATTGATACATGGCTTGAAAAATGTCAATTTTCTATGATTGTTGCTCGATACCATTGTTGAAATCAAACAACATAGGAGTTTCTTTGTTTAGTATTCATTCATTGATTGGGTTACACTATTCGGCAGAAATTTGGGGGAATAATATAAAAACACAGAAAATGACACAGGGGAATTTTCGGATGAATAACAACTCAGTGGATCAGAAACAAATTAATAAATTTTTAGAGAATTCTATATTTCATTTCTACTATTTTTTATAGATATCCAGCAAAAAAAGCGGCTCCACAAAAGTAGTGAAAATGTTCTTTTTGTATCCGGTGCCAAATTGACGCAGAAGCGATGAATTTAACATGGGCTTATCAAGGACGGATGTTCTCCATTTCAACAGACGCTGCACTGAATTAGCATCACTTCTTAAGGTGTGAGGAGAATTCCGTGTTTTGGATGTGAATTAAGAATTTTTGTGGTATTTTGACAAATAAAAAATTTTAAATTTTTTTTTAAGATTTTTAATGCATTAACGCTTGTCTGGAATGTTTGTCATCCAATATTTTCAAAAATTCGCAATTTTTCTAGAAAGGATTTAGCATTTTTTTCAGCTAAATTTAAATCGTTTGCACCATTTTATTAATTCTTAATATATTCTTAACCTATTTGAAACAAATAAAAATATATTTCCCAATAGAAATATGAAAAAATCTGGTTATAAAAAAATTGACTCAAATGAACTTCCTGTGCAGTTAAAATAAAGAACATCTTTGGGAAAGCATTTTGGGAAGTTCTTTTACAGTTGTGCTTTGAGAAGAACTTCCAATTTTTTTTTGCTGGGTATATACACGCACAGAAAAACCATGTTTGGACATGGTTGCCGCATCCATTTAATGCTTATCTAGAGCATGTAATTGCCGCGAAAACCATGTATTTTGTCTTTGTAAAAATAGTTTTCGAGCGGAGAAAAATGTGTGGTGGCAATAAGCATTTGAATGGTTCTCAAATACCGCAAACATGTTCTACCATTTAAATGATAGAATTTGAGACCATTAAATGGTCGGGAAAATCATGTACCTGACCATTCATTTTTTTTACTTTTTTACAGGGAAAAAAGTATTTTTATAGGTTACGTATAGATATGTCTAGAACCATTACATGGTCATAAAGACCATTTACATTTTTTCGTGACCATTTAATTTTTTAACTTTTTTGCAGCGAAAAGAATTTTATAAAAACATTGAGCAGGTACACACAATTTTCATTTTGCGCGTCAGTCATGTGTTGATTGTTTCTTGGAATGGACGGAGAATACGGATTTACTGTGTTTTGTGTTAATTTTTTTATTCATAAGTGGCACGTGGTTTTATGTGAACACAAAAAAGGAAAGTGTAATTGAAAAATATACCTGTTTTTTGTTTTGAATTTTGCTATATGTATTTGCATGATGTCTGCGTTTGTACATTTGATGGGCACACGATGTAAATATGGAATTATTACTTATTGTTGAAATTGAAATAAAATAGTGTGTAAAAATATGTGATGTTTGCTTGCACGACATTATAAATACAAACAAACAATGAATTAGTTTATAAATAAAAAAAAAAATTAATAAAGTTAATTTTGTGTTTTCTTTTCTCAAGTGGCGTCCTTTTTTCGACGATGAAAAATGTTTTTTCATAAAGATCAAAACATTTTAGGTTGTGACCCTGTTCTTTTAACTAGAAGAAAAACATTTTGAATGAATACCATAACATTTTAAATCGTGACCATTGTCTTTTCATTCAAACAAAATTCTTTTTATCAATATAATAACATTTTAGATGAGGACAATTATATTTTTCTTAGAACCATGTTCACTGATCCAACATGGTTGCAGGTTAAAATGTTACATGGTCGCCGCAAAAATAGCTCCTATCATATTATTTTGCTCTTCGAATATGATTGTGACAATCATGTTTCTTCTCTGCGTGTATATAGAAATAAAATTTTGACGATAATCGTCTAACGAAACAAACAATTTGACAATTTTCTACAGAAAAAATTTAGGAAGATTTTCTCTAAAATTAAAATTTTGAGGAAAATTCTCCACATAAATAACATTTTATAAAATTTTCCAATAAAAATGTTAGAACCTTTTTTGTAGAAATAAAATTATGATTTTTTTAATTTTTTAGATATTATTTATATCTATTTTCCATAAAAATAAAATTTTGACAGCATTTCCGACAGAAATAAAACTTAAGCAAAAATTTCCAAAAATGTTGACAAAAATTTTCTACGGAAATGAAATTTTGACGAAAATTTTCTATAGAAATAAAATAGTGACATTATCTTTACAAATAAAATTTTAACAAAATTTTCCGTAAATATAAAATTTTAGAACAATTTCTGCAGTATATTTTACAGAAAAAATTAAGAGCATTTTGTATAGAAAAAAAATTTTTAAAAAACTTTCCACACACAAAAAAATGTTTCAATTAATAAATTTGTTTAATCAATTAAATTTTTAAATTTTCGTGATTTTTTTCTGTGTACAGAAAGTTTGAGAACATGTTCTATAGCAATTATTCTTCATGAAATGTTCTTAAAAATAAATTTTGCATAAACATTTTCTTCAGAAATAAACTGTTGATGAATTTCTCCTATCGAAATTACTATTTTCTATAGAAGTAAAATTTTGACAAAATTTTCTATTTTTCGCAAAATTTTCTATAGAAATAAAATTTTGACAAAATTTTCTATAGAAATAAAATTTTGTCAAAATTTTCTATAGAGATAACATTTTGACAAAATTTTCTATTTTTCGCAAAATTTTCTATAGAAATAAAATTTTGACAAAATTTTCTATAGAAATAAAATTTTGACAAAATTTTCTATAGAAATAAAATTTTCAAAAAATTTTCTACAGAAATAAAATTTTGACAAAATTTTCTATAGAACTAAAATTTTGACAAAATTTTCTATAGAAATAAAATTTTGACAAATTTTCTCTAGAAAAAATGTTCTATAGAAATAAAACTTGACAAAATATTCTATAGAAATAAATTTCCTATAGAAATGAAAATGTTGACCAAATTTTCTAATAAAAAAATTTTGACAAACTTTTCTTAACAAAAATTGGACAAAATTTTCTATATAACTAAAATTTTGACATTTTTAGTGTGGACCAAATTTTCTAATAAAAATTTTTGACAAACTTTTCTTAAAAAAAAAAATTGGACAACAATTTTTATATAAGTAAACTTTTGAAAAAATTATAGAAATAAAATGTTGACAAAGTTTTTTTTCCAAATTTTAGTTATATAGAAAATTTTGTCAAATTTTTTTAAAGAAAAGTTTGTAAAACTTTTAGAAAATTTGGTCAACATTTTTATTTCTATAGGAAATTTGTTTCTATAGAATATTTTGTCAAGCTTTATTTCTATCGAAATTTTTTTCTAGAGGAAATTTGGTCAAAGTTTTATTTCTATAGAAAATTTTGTCAACATTTTATTTCTATAAAAATGTTGTCAAAATTTTATTTCTATAGAAAATTTTATCAAAATTTAAATTTTTGCTTAAAATTTTATTTATATGAAAAATATGTAAAATTTCTTCAAAATTTTATTTCAAAATTTCCTATAGAAATAAAATGTTGACAAAATTTTCTATAGAAATAAAATTTTGACAAAATTTTCTATAGAAATAAAATTTTGACAAAATTTTCTATAGAAATAAAATTTTGACAAAATTTTCTATAGAAATAAAATTTTGACAAAATTTTCTATAGAAATACAATTTTGACAACATTTTTATAGAAATAAAATTTTGATAAAATTTCTATAGAAACTTTATTTTTAATTGAGACGAAATTTTACAAACTTTTCTTTTAAAAAAATTGGACAACATTTTTCATAGAACTAAAATTTTGACATTTTAATGTAGAACAAATTTTCTAATAAAAAAATCTTGACAAACTTTTCTTAAAAAAATGGACAAAATTTTCTATATAACTAAAATTTTGACATTTTTATTGTTGACCACATTTTCTAATAAACATTTTTGACAAACTTTTCTTAAAAAAAAATTGGACAAAATTTTTTATATAACTAAACTTTTGACAAAATTATGGAAATAAAATGTTGACAATGTTTTTTAGAGATTTGAGTTATATAGAAAATTTTGTCCAATTTGTTTAAAGAAAAATTTGTCAACACTTTTTTATTAGAAAATTTGGTCAAAATTTTTATTTCTGTAGGAAATTTGTTTCTATAGAATATTTTGTCAAGTTTTATTTCTATAGAAAATTTTTTCTAGAGAAAATTTGGTCAAAGTTTTATTTCTATAGAAAATTTTGTCAAAATTTTATTTCTATAAAATTTTTTTTCAAAATTTTATTTCTATAGAAAATTTTATCAAAATTTTATTTCTATAGAAAATTTTCGTCAACATTTTTTTTAAATTTTTCCTTAAAATTTTATTTATATGAAAAATATGTAAAATTTCGTCAATATTTAATTTCAAAATTTGCTATAAAAATAAAATTTTAACAAAATTTTTTATAGAAATAAAATTTTGAAAAAAATTTTCTATAGAAATAAAATTTTGACAAAATTTTTATAGAAATAAAATGTTGATAAAATTTCTATAGAAATAAAATTTTGACAAAATTTCTATAGAAACTTAATTTTTAATTGAGACGAAATTTTACATATTTTTCATATAAATAAAATTTTGAATATAGAAATAAAATTTTGAAAAAATTTTCTATAGAAATAAAATTTTGACAAAATTTTCTATAGAAATAAAATTTTGACAAAATTTCTATAGAAACTTAATTTTTAATTGAGACGAAATTTTACATATTTCTCATATAAATATAATTTTGAATAAAATGTTGACGAAAATTTTCTATAAAAAAACAACAACAATGCTTAAAGAACAAAACCAACAATAACAAAACAAAACGAATGGAAAAAGAAGAGGAAGCACGCCCAAAATAAACCCAGCCAACTGAACTCAGATCGATGATTTGACAGTGGCATAGGAAAAGAGATATGCTTGTTTCGAATTTATTTCGGCATAAGCCGGCTATCATAAAAAACCTTGTTTCGGAAGGTTCAAGAGTGGTTCATTGTTGGGTTTAATGAACTGCCTGAATTTATTCTGATAATTGGTTGATTGTTTTGCTGCAAGTAGAGGATGCTGATGAGGAATGTGTGTCTATAGGGCTTTGCCCAAATAAATTTGACAAACATTCTTTTCTTCTGTTGGTTAAGCTACACTTGTAGTTTAGTCAATGTATGGTTTTAAGCTGCAATAAAAAACAACAATTTTCTATAAAAATAAAATTTTGACAAAATTTGTACGGAAATAAAATTTTGACATTTTTATAGAAATAAAATTTGGACAAAAAATTCTATAGAAATAAAATTTTGAGAAAATTTTCTATAGCAATTAAATTTTGACAAAATTTCTATAGAAATAAAACTTTGACAAAATTTCTATAGAAATACAATTTTGACAAAATTTCTATTGAAACTTAATTTTTATTTGAAATAAAATTTTGGCGAAATTTTACATATTTTTCATATAAATAAAATTTTTATCAAAATTTTAAATAAAATGTTGACGAAAAATTTCTATAGAAATTAAATTTTGACAATATTTTCTATAGTAGTAACATTTTGAGAACATTTTCAATAGAAATACAATTTTGCAAGATGTAAATGTTGACAATAATTTTCGATTGCTTCACAATTTGGCAGAATTTTTTTATTGAATTAAAATTTTGACGAAACATTTCTGAAAATTATTTTGCTTGCACCACTTTTGTTGACTTTAGTAATCTAGTGTTTTGTGATGGTATCTTAAATTGCATAACACCAATGCTGATGAGCTAATTTCTTTGTCTTCTGGAGTTGGGATCATGATGCAAATGCGATCAAACTACCCAACGAACGAGCATAATAATGGTCCAAGTATTATTGCAGTTAAGCTGAGAAATAAACGTGATCCAATTTGTCGGACATCACCCCAAACGAATGTAAAAAAGAAAGAAAATGGATTTTATGCCTCTGATGGATGATGGCAGGGTGATGATGGCGTTTGCTGACCATTTGCCACCACTATGCTACCGCTGAGAGTGCCAATCAAACGAGACAAGACGCCAATATCGATGATAATAATCAAAAAACAACAACAACAGTAAGGGGCAATATTACTGGGGAATCTGTATCGAGTCCAATATTGGCATAATTTCATTCCATATCTATGATGCGGTCTTTGTCCCTTAGACCATTGATTACGAATGATTTCGCTTCGGATTAATATGATTTTCCATAGCTGTGGAATGGTTGGCTAGAGAAGTTTTTAGATGAAATTCGTTATAGCCTGAAGGGGGTTATTACAATGGCCTACACGTTGAAATGTGCATTTCCTCAATCTTAATGGCTTAATTCCCTTGATTACATATTTCACAATTTCTCTTCCATATTTTTTTTTGTTTTTTTTTTTTCTTGGCAAGGGACCAAGGCGCTAAGTTAAGTAATCTCCATGTTGATGATGCCCATTTTAGAAAAAATATGAACATTAAAAATACCAATTAAATAACTTAAAATACAATCGATAAAAAAATCTATACCACCAAGGTGCGAAAGCTGACCAATATATGGTAAAGATAGAGAGTAAAGGGTTCAATATCAACCACTAAAAAATATCTAAACATTTACCAGTAGTAGATAAAACCTTCATTAATGCAGACGATAGTTACGAATATGTCAGTTAACAAAAATGTAAAAAATTCTTAGATGGTACCTGACACTATATGGAAATCCTAGCTAGCTTGACTATGGTATGTTTTTGGCGTATACATATCCCATGAGTTCTATGGCTATTATTTATGTTAATGTTGAAGACAACACCATCTCAATTCTAAAATAATTATTTGAATACCTGAATAATGTCTAACTGCTTTCGAATGCATAAAGCATTTGAGATAATATTTTATTCTGTAGCATGACTTTGCATTTTCTGGGTGATGCTTCAAGTCTATAATTTGTATGTCATATTCAAAATTCGTTTTTTACTTTGATTTTCCAAAAAACCTCAATAATTCTAAGTGATATGGAAATTTTTGTGAATTTTAATTAAATCAAATGCATTTACATTGTTGATGAATTAAATAGGTACAGCTTATTTTATTTAAATAAATTTTTTTTTGTGACATATTAAATGAATGGATTAGAAACCACCGTCTCATTAGAAGGTACCATGAGGGACAACTTTTGTAGAAATGAAATTTTGACATAATTTTGGATATAGTTAAAATTTTTGACAAAACACTATACAAAACTATCTATAGAAAACAATTTTGACAAAATTTTCTATGGGAATAAAATTTTGACAAAATTTTCTATAGGAATAAAATTAAAAAAAAAAATGCTAGGAATAAAATTTTGACAAAATTTTCTATGGGAATAACATTTTGACAAAATTTTCTATAGGAATAAAATTAAAAAAAAAATTGCTAGCAATAAAATTTGGACAAAAGTTTCTATAAAAAATAAGGATGGAGGCCTCCTCTAAAACTGAAAAAACCAAAATACTCAAGTTTACTTGAAATTTACAAAGGCCGTAGGGGAAGGTTATGGAATCACTAGGGTGTACTTGATTTTTGGGTATTTGGACGGGAACCTTCTCTTTGCCCCACTCTACGAAACTTGAAGGAAAGCTTACAGATTTTCTTGGAATTTGCAAAGAAAGTGGCGTCCCTTTACAAAAAATAAAGCAAAATCTAACCTTCTCCGATTTACATGAAATTGGGATGATTAAATTTATACGGGGTACATGATTTTTCGATGTTTGGTTGTGGAAGGGGAATAGTTAAGTTGGGTAGTTTGTGAAATGAATATACACTGAAAAAAATATTGTCGTGAGGTCAAAGATTTCATGTCTTTAAAATACGAATACAAATTTTGCTTAGCATAGAAGACGCATTTCTCTAAAGTAAAGTTATTTTCCTTGTCCAAAAGTCGATAAACTTTTCAATGAAGTCGTATTGTCCTTATATTTAAGTGGTTTGACTTAAAAATGGGTATCTTAACATGAAAGAAAAAATTTATAGTCTAAGGTCAACTTGAAATTTAATGAAATTGTCTTTAAATTTGTTGTCTTTTTGCATCTTGACTAAAAAGCAAAAAATCGTTCAAATATAGGACATGTTTTTCAAAACTTTATTTTAAAGAAGTTTTTACTTCAAACATAGCATAATATCTACTGGAAGTCGAGTCCTAATTTGGACAATAAAGTTGCCGTTAACTCGTTTTTAAAGGACTTTGATAGCATATGAAGAAAAAAAGCTGAGAAAGCGAAAAATTAAAATTTGCTTCCTAAAAGCAAGTACACAAAACCTAAATTTAAAAGAGAATTGTGTCTTAAAAGTATCCTTACTTGTATTCTCCGCTTCTTTGGCTCGGAATCAATACCAAATTTTTTAAAGTAAAGACAAAATCTTTGGAACCGAGTATGCTTTTTTTCAGTGTAGGGTACGTGAATTTACGATATCTGGTCGTGAATGGGCGAAGGAGGTGTTCCCGTTTGCCCGTTTTTTTGAAAATAGAAAGTAGAGGATTGTCGATAAATGGGAACTCGGTACATAATTTTATGAATTTTACCACAGGCTTCTGCCAGACTTTTTAAGTAAAAAACTTAAATTTACATGAAGTTGACAAGCCGGTCCGTTTTACATCAGCATAAACGCCCTATTTCTGTATATAAACGAAACAGCAAGTAGTCCGATTTTTTTTTAAATGTACGGGACACGTGCACACAAAAAAATTTTTTTCCGATTCAATCACGAAATTAATTGATCCAATTAATTGAAATGTCTTCAATCACGAAAATGATAGTATCAATTAAAAAATTAATTGACAGTCAAAAAAAAAAATTAATTGAATATTTTTAAAATCTCAATTAAGATTTTAATTGGAAAAATTTTCGTGAAATTTTTTTCTGTGTGTGTGGAAACCATAGACACACAAAAAAATTTCACGAAAATTTTTCCAATTAAAATTAAAATTAATTAAAATTAATTGATTCAACAAATTTTTTAATTGAAACAAAAATCAATCACAAAAATAATAGTATCAATTAATTTTTTAATTGGATCAATTAACTTTTTAATTGACCTTCAATTAATTTTTTAATTGATACTATCATTTCTGTGATTGAAGACATTTCAATTAAAAATTAATTGGATCAATTAATTTCGTGATTGAATCAGAAAAAAAATTTGTGTGCAGTGATTACTTAGTACTTCAGTTTTTGTGCCAGACTTCCCCTGACCCTATTCTTTAGAATAGTTCAAATATTTTCAATTTTGTTTTCAGATCGAAGAGTATGGTTGAGTAAGTTAACGAAAATATGCTTCGGGAGGCGAAGCGGGCCGGGTTACGCTAATCTTCCATAGAAATTATATTGTGACAACATTTTCTTTAGGAATAACATTTTGACAAAATTTTCTGCTGAAATAAATTGTTTACAATATTTTCTACAGAATAGAAAATTTTCACAAAATTTCCTATAGAAATAAATTTAAAAAAAATTCACTATAAATAAAATTTTGAGAAAATTTTCGTAATAAATAAAATTGTGAGAAATTTTTCTATAGAAATAAAAATTTTGGGAAAAATTTCTATAAAATAAAATTTTGAGAAAAATTTTTATAAAATAAAATTTTTATAAAATAAAGTTTTGAAAAAATCTTCTTCTTAAACTGTTGACCTATTCTATAGAAATAAAAATGTTGACGAAATTTTCTATAGAAAATCATAATTTTCTCAACATTTTCTATAGAAATAAACTTTTCACAAAATTTTTATAGAATTAAAATTTTGACAAAATTCTCTTAGAATAGAAAATTTTCACAAAATTTTCTATAGAAATAAAATTAAAAAAAAATCTCTATAAATAAAATTTTGAGAAAATTTTCGTACTAAATAAAATTGTAAAAAATTTTTCTATACAAATAAATTTTGAGAAAAATATTTTTAAAATAAAATTTTGAGAAAAATTTCTATAAAATAAAATTTTCGTTGGAAGAAAAACTGTTGACGTATTCTATAGAAATAAAAATGTTGACGAAATTTTCTATAGAAAATCATAATTTTCATAACATATTCTATAGAAATAAACTTTTCACAAAATTTTTATAGAATTAAAATTTTGACAAAAATTAAAGTTTTGGGAAAATGTTCACAATAAATTAAATGCTGAGAAAATTTTCTCTATAAATAAAATTGTGAGAAATTGAGAGAAATAGAAATCAACTGTTGGCGAAATTTTCCATAGAAATCAAATGTTGAGAAAAATTTCTATAGAAATACAATTTTAAAAAAATTTTGACAACATTTTCTTTCGAAGTAAAAATTGTGATCATATATGCTATAGAAATAAAACTGTTGACGAAATTTTCAACAAAATTTTGAAAAATATATCTAAAGAAATAAAATTTTAACAAAAATTTCCATAGAAATAATTTTTTTTTAAAATTTTCTATAGAAATAAATTTTGTCTAGAAATTAATTTTCCACAAAATTTTTATATAAAGAAATTTTGACAAAAATATTCTATAAAAATTAAATTTTGACAAAATTGTCTATAAAAAATAAAATTTTTGACAAAATCTACTATTGAGAAATTTTGACGATATGTAGAAATAAATTAATAACAAATTTTCTATAGAAATACAATTTTGACAAACATTTTTATAGAAATTAAATATTGACAAAACCAGGGCTGTGGAGTCGAGTCAATTTTGCTCGACTCCGGCTCCGGCTCCGACTCCGACTCCAGCATTTTTTATTAGCCTCGACTCCGACTCTGGAGTCGACTCCAGGTGGTGTACCTAAATCTCATTTTAACAGTGCTCCAATTGTATATTTAAGGTTCCAACAAGTAAGGAAAGTCTAAAGTCGGGCGATTCCGACTATATTATACCCTGCACCACTTTGTAGATCTAAATTTTCGATACCATATCACCATAAGCGTAGGAAGGCCTCTGGGGAGGGGGCTTAGACCCCCCCAGAAAAATTTTAGCCCCCCCCCCCCCAGAATTTGAAACTCTATTTATGATTTTCCATTTTTCAATAAATGTCAATAGTTTTTTTTTAATTTTTAGAAAAATAAAACAAGTATATACAATTGCACAAAGTTCCGCTAATGACTTTCCTGAACAATGGAATTACTTGGGTTGTGGTAGCAGTTACCGATGGCAATGTTTGAAGTCAGATATTTATGAAATAAAGCTGTGGTTGAACTTATGATTGATTTAGTTTAGTCAATTTAATTAAAAAAATAGTAATTGATATTAAAACATTCTTTCATAAATTAACATCTTAATAATGGTGCGAAAAAGCGTTGCCTAAAAAGTAGTGAAAATGTTCTTTTTGGGTCTAGAAGTGGTGCAAAATTGGTGGAGAAGCAATGAATGTAATATGAGCTTGTCATAGGACAAATGTTCACCGTTTCAACAGCCGTTGCAATGAATTTGCATCACTTCTTAAGGTGAGATCCAGTGTTTTGAATGTGAATTAAAAAATTTTCTGACGCTTGTTTGAAACGTTTTTCCTCGAATAATTTCGAAACATCGATTATTCTATAATGGATTTAGCAGTTTTGTGGCAAAATTTGAATAATTTGTACCAATTTATTTATTCTTACTCTTTTTTTAAACTATTTGAAAAAAAAGAAAACAAAAAATTACACATTAAAATATGACAAAAAAAAGTAAAAAATGAAGTAGTTAAAATAATTGAGGACATTTTTGGAAGTACTTTTAAAGTTGTGCCTTTAGAACAACTCAAAATTTTCTTGCTGGGAAAAGTGTGGAACTACTTTTAGTTGCTTTATTATAAATTAATTGTCGAGTTATTTTGATGCCCAATTTTTTATTCAATTTTATGAAATAAAACATTAATTGAACCTATAAGTTCAGTCTATAAATTTTTAGCTGGGGGGGCTATAGCCCCCCCCTAGGAAAATTGTCTAGCTACGCTAATGCATATCACATCCGTCAAATGTGTTGAGGGCTATATATAAAGTTTTGTCCCAAATACATACATTTAAATATCACTCGATCTGGACAGAATTTGATAGACTTCTACAAAATCTATAGACTCAAAATTTAAGTCGGCTAATGCACTAGGGTGGAACACAATGTTAGTAAAAAAATATGGGAAACATTTAAATCTGAAGCAATTTTAAGGAAACTTCGCAAAAGTTTATTTATGACTTATCGCTCTATATATATGTATTAGAAGTTTAGGAAAATTGAAGTCATTTTTCAAACTTTTCGACTAAGTAGTGGCGATTTGACAAGGAAAATGTTGGTATTTTGACCATTTTTGACGAAATCAAAAAAAAAAACATATATATGGGAGCTATATCTAAATCTGAACCGATTTCATCCAACTTTGGCACGGATAGCTACAATACTAATTCTACTCCCTGTGCAAAATTTCAATTAAATCGGAGTAAAAGATTGGCCACTGTGGTCATATGAGTGTAAATCGGGCGAATTTGGCACACTTGACTACACTACTAATTTTACTCTTAGTGCAAAATTTCAACCAAGTTGGGATAAAACTCTGGCTTCTGGGACCGTATTAGTCCATAAAGTTCTATTCTGAGCCAAAACACATACTTGTGCCAAATTTGAAGTCGATTGGACTAAAACTGCGACCTAGACTTTGATTACAAAAATGTGTTCACGGACAGACGGACATGGCTATATCGACTCAGGAGCCCACCCTGAGCTTTTTTGCCAAAGACACCATGTGTCTATCTCGTCTCCTTCTTGGTGTTGCAAACATATGCACCAACTTATAATACCCTGTTCCATAGTGCGGCGCAGGGTATAATAATACCCTTTTCCACAGTGTGGCGCAGGTTATAAAAATGTTGACGAAATTTTCTATAGAAATCATAATTTTCACAACATTTTCTATAGAAATAAACTTTTCACAAAAATAAAATTTTAACAAAATTTCGTATAAAAATAAAATTGTAACAAAATTTTCCATAGAAATAAATTTTGACCAAATTTTTTATAGAATTAAAATTTTAACAAAAAATAAAGTTTTGAGAACATTTTCTCAATAAATTAAATACTAAGAAAATGTTCTCTATAAATTGTGAGAAATTGAGAGAAATATAAATCAACTGTTTACAAAATTTTCTATAGAAATCAAATGTTGGGAAAAATTTCTATAAATAGGAATAACATTTCAACAAAATTTTGACAACTTTTTCTATAGAAATAAAATTTTAACAAAAATTTATATAGAAATAAAGTTTTATCAAAATTTTCTATAGAAATAAATTTTGACAAAAATTTTGTCTAGAAATGAATTTTCCACAAAATTTTTATAGAAAGAAAATTTTGACAAAAATATTGTATAAAAATTAATTTTTTATCGAAATTGGCTATAAAAAATAAAATTTTGACAAAATCCCCTATAGAGAAATTTTGACGACATGTAGATAAAAATTAATAAAAAATTTTGTATAGAAATGCACTTTTGACAAACATATTTATAGAAATGAAATATTTGCAAAACTTATACACACAAAAAAATTTTTTTCTGATTCAATCACGAAATTAATTGATCCAATTAATTTTGTAATTGAAATGTCTTCAATCAGAGAAATAATAGTATCAATTAAAAAACTAATTGAAGGTCAATTAAAAAACTAATTGATCTAATTAAAAAATTAATTTATACTATTAATTTTTGTGTGGTTGTTTTTTGTTGCAATTAAAAAATGTATTAATTTAATTAAATTTTTAATTGAATATTTTGTAAAACTCAATTAAAATGTAAATTGGAAAAATGTTTGTGAAATTTTTTTCTCTGTATAGAATAAAATTTTTTTATAGAAATCAAAATTTTGACGGATTTTTTTAGAAATAAACTTTTTGCAAAATGTTTATAGAATTAAAATTTTGACATAATGTTCTATAGAAGTAAAAATTTTGACAACATTTTCCATAGAAGTTTTGAGAAAATTTTCTGTAAAAATAAAATTTTGACAAAATTTTCTATAAAAATAAAATATTGACAAAGTTTTCTACAAAAAAACAAAAAAAAAATTGGCAAAATTGTATATAAAACTAAAATTTTGACAAATTTTGTATAAAACTAAAATTATGACAATTTTTTTTATAAAAATTAAATTTTGACAAAATTTTCTATATAAATAAAATCTTGACAAAATTTTGTATATAAATAAAATTTTGAAAAATTTTTCGATAAAGATAGACAAAATTTTGTATAAAAATAAATTATTTTTTATGGTGATAGAATTTTGACAAAATTATCTGTAGAAATAAAAGTTAAAAAAATTTTTAGAAATTAAAATTTGACAAAATTTTCTATAGGAACAAAATTTGGAAAAAAAATTTTGTAAAAATAATATTTTGACAAAATCTTCCATAGAAATAAAATTTGACAAAATTTTCTATCGAAACAATTTTCGAACAAAACACAAAAAACTTGTTATCAACATTTGAGTGAAATAAATTCATATTTCAATCTTATACAAATAACTCTGAATGTAAACATTTTATATTTGACTCTTAATGGATATGGTAGTAGATTATAGAAGTTGTCTCTCGGTCAATTGATTTCTCTCCATCACCATCATTTACCCATTATCCAACGTCATGCCTATGAATATTGGATTTTTATTAAGAACACGCCGTGCGTGCCAGCATGCAGTGCGTACTGTGTTAATTTTCACGCTCGATTGAGATTTTGGAAGATCATCTCATTAAATACTTCTAAATGCATTTTTGTCGTTTCATACAAAAAAAAAACAAATTTTGATTGAATGTTTAAGACAAATACAACTATAACGCATTTTCCATACCATATTGATGAGACCACAAAAAAATTGACCATAACCAAATACAAAAAATCACATGATCGTAATGCATTTGTAACACTGACTATGCATGGTTCTTTATCGAAATTTAGTGAATATAATGAAACATGAATTGATTGATTTTTTATTAGAATTTATTGTTACATTTGGTGCTATCTCCTTAAGCAGTAAGTGATAAAGTAAATGATGTTTTCGATTATATGAAAACCAGTAAAAGCTTACATTAACAAATAATCTTTGAGGTAACATAGTTCAAAGTTGGAGACCAAAATTTAAAAGAAATATATCTACAGAAATAAAATTTTGACACAATTTTTGTAAAAAAGGAAAAATGTGGAAAAAAATCTACAAAAGTTAAATTTTGAGAAAATTTTTGTAAAAAATTAAAATGGGGGAAATTTTTCATAGAAATAAAATTTAGGAGAATATAATGATTTTTTTAATTACATGAAGGATGATGTTTTCGATTACATGAAAGCTAGTAAAAGCTTATATTATTATTATATATATTATATTGGCGAGCAAAATTTAAAACAAAAATTCTACAGAAATAAAATTTTGAGAAAATTTTTGTAAAAAAGAAAAATATGAGAAAAATTTTCTACTGAAATAAAAAATTATAATATTTTTAATAGAAATAAAATTTAGGAGAAATTTTTATGTAGAAATAAAATTTCGTGGATTTTTTTATAAATTTTGATTACATTTTCTATAGAATTTTTGAGAAATTTTTCTATAAAAAAAAATTGTCAAAAATTTCTAAAAATATAAAATTTTGACTATTTTTATACCCTGCGCCACACTGTGGAACAGGGTACTATAAGTTAGTGCATATGTTTGCAACACCCAGAAGGAGACGAGATAGACAAATACTATCTTTGGCAATAATGCTCAGGGTGGGTCCCTGAGTCGATCTAGCCATGTCCGTCTGTCCGTTTGTCTGTGAACACATTTTGTGATGAAAATCCATGTCGCAATTTTAGTCAAATCGACTTCAAATTTGGCATAAGTTTCTGTTTTGGGTCAGAATAGAATCATATTGATTTTGGAAGAAATCGGTTCAGATTTAGATATAGCTTCCATATATATCTTTCGCCCGATATGGACTTATATGGCCCTAGAAGCCAGAGTTTTAGACCAATTTGGTTGAAATTTTGCACTAGGAGAACAATTAGTCCTATAGTCAAGTGTGCTAAATTTTATTGAAATCGGTTAAGATTTAGATATAGCTCCCATATATATCTTTCGCCCGATATGGACTAATACGGTCCCAGAAGCCAGAGTTTTACCCCAATTTGGTTGAAATTTTGCTATGCGTGCCAAATTTGGTTGAAATCGGTTCAGATTTAGATATAGCTCCCATATATAGCTTTCGCCCGATTTACACTCATATGACCACAGAGGCTAATTTTTTGCTCCGATTTAGTTGAAATTTTGCACAGGGAGTAGAATTAGCATTGTAGCTATGCGTGCCAAATTTGGTTGAAATCGGTTCAGATTTAGATATAGCTCCCATATATATGTTTTTCTGATTTCGACAAAAATGATCAAAATAACAACATTTTCCTTGTAAAATCGCCACTGCTTAGTCGAAAAGTTGTAAAAATGACTCTAATTTTCCTAAACTTCTAATACATATATATCGAGCGATAAATCATAAATAGACTTTTGCGAAGTTTCCTTAAAATTGCTTCAGATTTAAATGTTTCCCATATTTTTTTTTACTAAAATTGTGTTCCACCCTAGTGCATTAGCCAACATAAATTTTGAGTCTATAGATTTTGTAAAAGTCTATCAAATTCAGTCCAAATCGAGTGATATTTAAATGTATGTATTTGGGACAAACGTTTATATATATAGCACCCAACACATTTGACGGATGTGATATGGTATCGAAAATTTAGATCTACAAAGTGGTGCATGGTATAATATTGTCGGCCTTATATAATTTAAAAATAATAATAATAGTCCTTATATAATTTAAAATAAAACAGAAATAAAATGTTGAGAAAAAATTTTTAAAAATGAAAAATGTGGGAAAATTTTCTTCTGAAATAAAAAAAATGATTACATTAAAAACAAAAATAAAATATAGAAGAATAATTTAAAAAAACTTTGAGAATTTTTTATAGATTTTTTATAACATTTTTGAGAACATTTTTTATAGAAATAATTTTGACGAAAATTTCTGCAGGCTAACGCCCTAGGCTGAAACACAATGTTAGTGCAAAATATGGGAAATATGAAGCGAGAGAAATTTTAATGCAATTGTACAAAAGAGATTGATTTTTCAGGCGATACATATGTATTCGGAAATAGGACAATTAGAGTAATATTTACAATTTTTGCTACTCAGCAGTGGCGATTTTACAAGGATATTGGTTAGATCTCGCCAAGATATGTGGTCAAGTGTGGGTTGTGATATATTATTTGGTCTAGTCGGGCGACTTGGATCCTTATTTAAAACTCATCCATGCTGTGGAAATTTTGGCATTGCAGTGTGTAGGATATGGCTAAGATATGGGGAAATCATCACAGAATTTTGTGTAAAGTGTGAGAATTTTGGCCATATTTGTATTCTCTGTACACCAACTCTGGTGTACGTATATATGGGAGCTATATACAATCTGAACCAATTTTGACTAAATTTGACATGCATAGTTAGTATAATAATTCTGCTATCTATGCGAAATTTCACGTAAATGGGAGTATAACTTTGGCCCCCCTGGTCATATGAGTGCAAATCGGACGGGAGATATAAAGGGTGATTTGTTAAGAGCTTGATAACTTTTTTTTAAAAAAAAACGCATAAAATTTGCAAAATCTCATCGGTTCTTTATTTGAAACGTTAGATTGGTCCATGACATTTACTTTTTGAAGATAATTTCATTTAAATGTTGACCGCGGCTGCGTCTTAGGTGGTCCATTCGGAAAGTCCAATTTTGGGCAACTTTTTCGAGCATTTCGGCCGAAATAGCCCGAATTTCTTTGGAAATGTTGTCTTCCAAAGCTGGAATAGTTGCTGGCTTATTTCTGTAGACTTTAGACTTGACGTAGCCCCACAAAAAATAGTCTAAAGGCGTCAAATCGCATGATCTTGGTGGCCAACTTACCGGTCCATTTCTTGAGATGAATTGTTTTCCGAAGTTTTCCCTCAAAATGGCCATAGAATCGCGAGCTGTGTTGCATGTAGCGCCATCTTGTTGAAACCACATGTCAACCAAGTTCAGTTCTTCCATTTTTGGCAACAAAAAGTTTGTTAGCATCGAACGATAGCGATCGCCATTCACCGTAACGTTGCGTCCAACAGCATCTTTGAAAAAATACGGTCCAATGATTCCACCAGCGTACAAACCACACCAAACAGTGCATTTTTCGGGATGCATGGGCAGTTCTTGAACGGCTTCTGGTTGCTCTTCACTCCAAATGCGGCAATTTTGCTTATTTACGTAGCCATTCAACCAGAAATGAGCCTCATCGCTGAACAAAATTTGTCGATAAAAAAGCGGATTTTCTGCCAACTTTTCTAGGGCCCATTCACTGAAAATTCGACGTTGTGGCAGATCGTAAGTCTATTCATGATGAAATGTCAAAGCATACTGAGCATCTTTCTCTTTGACACCATGTCTGAAATCCCACGTGATCTGTCAAATACTAATGCATGAAAATCCTAACCTCAAAAGAATCACCCTTTATATGGGAGCCATATTTAAATCTGAACCGATTTCAACCAAATTTGCCACAATTACCTATACTACTAAACGTACTCCTTGTGCGAAATTTGAAGCAAATCACGGCAAAACCCTGGATTTTGAGGCCATATAAGTTCAAATCGGACAAAATATATATGTGAGCTATATCTAAATCTGAATCGATTTTGACAATATTTGGCAGATACAATAGTATCGTTAAAAGTACCGCTTGTGTAAAATTTGAAGTAAGTCAGGGCAAAACTCTGGCTTTTGAGACCATGTAAATCCAAATCGGGCGAAAGATATATATGTGAGCTATATCTAAATCTGAACCGATTTTAACAAAATTTGACACACTTTACGATACTATTAAACGTACCCCTTGTGCAAAATTTGAAGCAAATCACGGCAAAACTCGGGCTTTTGTGGCCACACGCAGAGAAGGAATATGATCACCTCAAACATGTTTCAAGAGCAAAATGTTATTTTTGTATGGTGACCATGTAACATGTTTGTCACTAAAATGTTATTTTTTCGTCAAATATAACCTGCTTGCCGAAATCAGATACATGATTTCCGAGGAAATAACATGGTTGCGAAAACCATGTTACATGGTCACCATCCAAAAATAACATTTTGCTCTTAAAACATGTTTGAGGTGATCATATTCCTTCTCTGGGTGCATATAAGTTCAAATCGGACGAAAGATATATATGGGAGCTATATCTTAATTTGAACCGATTTCAATCAAATTTACCAAGCATTGGTAGAATATCGATACTACCCTCTGTGCAAAATTTCACGAAGATCGGTAGTAAACTTTGGCCTCTGTGGTCATATGAGTCTAAATCGGACGAAAGATATATATGGGAGCTATATCTAAATCTGAACCGGTTTGGCTGATATTTCGCAAGATTTTCCAGATTCATAAAATATTTCGATGTACGGTATTTCAAGAAAATCGGTTGATACACACGCTAACTATGACCACATCGGGGATAAATATATATGGCAGCTATATCTAAATCTGAACCGATTTTTTCCAAAACCAATAGCGATTGTCTCTGTCCCATCAAACGGCCCTATGCCAAATTTGAGGACGATCGGACTTAAATTGCGAGCTGTACTTTGTGCACAAAATTACATATACAGACAGACGGACGGACAGACAGACAGACAGACGGACATCGCAAAATCGACTCAGAATTTAATTCTAAGCCGATCGGTATACTAAAAGATGGGTCTATGACCACTATTTCTTGGCGTTACATACAAATGCACAAACTTATTATACCCTGTACCGCAGTAGTGGTGAAGGGTATAAAAATAATAACTGAGATATTAACTATTTGAATTAAAAATAAAAAAAGCTTCTAATATAGGCTAACACTTATTTTGAGCATTTTTTATCTTAGGTTTATTTTTTTTTTGAAATTAAGAAAATATTACATTTTTAAACAGACATGTTTTTGTTTAATTTAACAGAGCATAGATTTAAAACTTTATAGTTTCCTAAAAATGTCTTTGCTCGGAATCAATATCAAAATCCTTAAGGGGGTGGTCAAAATACTTCAATCCAAGTTAATTCTTTATTAGTATAACCTAATTTATATATTTTTTTATTATATTGCTTGAGATAATAATTTAAAAACATTCTTATTGGGATACACATAAATGCAGTTTATCACCTTTTTGATTTTTACTCTGAAAAAAAAAACTGAACTGAAATGAAGTCATTTACCATGAAGGAATCTCTTTAGTACAATGAGAACCAAATTGTATAGAATTTAAGCAATGCACATTCAGTTCCCCATGCTCCATTCTTTTTCTCAACTATAAATAAAAGAAAAACGAAGCCCACAATAACCCAAACAAATATGTCAAAAGAAAATAAACAAATGAACAAATTTTATGGATGAACGATCACCAAGAACCCCAAAAAGAACTCCAAATAAACCAAAAACCCAAAAAAAACCTACAAAAATTTGTCATTTCCTATTTCCTTTATAATTGTGATCATTCATTTGCTCCCTCAATGGCAGCCCAGATAAATAAAATCCATTGTCACAGAAGTGAAGACAAATTTTGTACATCACCATCCATGGTGACGGTGTTGGATGGTTGGTGATCATTATGATCACCCCGTTATCATCGTTTACACTACGATAATGGTGTTGACAATGACGTTGAAGTTCTAAGACCCATGATGGTTCTTACAACACCCAAATCTTTGGAGGCAAAAATGAATTTGTGTCATGATCAGGTGGGAGAACATTTTGTTCAGTAAGGAAGGGGGTGAGATAAATGACAAGCGGACCGGCAAATGTTCATACATCAACCCAGAAAACTTAAAAGTCACGCAGGCATAATAAAGAATTTTAAATTCTTTTTAAAATACGAGGTTAATACGGAGATGTAGGAAATTTCCTAAATTAAAAAAAAAAAAAAACAATATTTAATTGTCATATTCACTTAAAAAAATTAACTTGAAGCTAAAGATGAAATTTTAAATAAATTGAATGTTATAAAATTTTAGAATTGGGATACCCAACATAGGTTAAATTGGCAGCCCGATTTATTGTCAGGCTCGGGAGCCACCGTGGTGCAATGGTTAGCATGCCCGCCTTGCATACACAAGGTCGTGGGTTCGATTCCTGCTACGACCGAACACCAAAAAGTTTTTCAGCGGTGGATTATCCCACCTCAGTAATGCAGGTGACATTTCTGAGGGTTTCAAAGCTTCTCTAAGTGGTTTCACTGGAATGTGGAACGCCGTTCGGACTCGGCTATAAAAAGGAGGTCCCTTGTCATTGAGCTTAACATGGAATCGGGCAGCACTCAGTGATAAGAGAGAAGTTCACCACTGTGGTATCACAATGGACTGAATAGTCTAAGTGAGCCTGATACATCGGGCTGCCACATAACCTAACCTAACCTAACCTATTGTCAGGCTCACTTAGACTATTAAGTCCATTGTGACTGTCTTGTATGATTTTTTGCCCTAGCTCTTTGTCAAGAAGAATCTGTTTCCTCAAGAAAACTCCATTTCTCCTAACTTATCATTCTGCCCAGCTGTATTATAGATTCCAAATCGCGTGCACCATGGAATGACAAAAGAATTTGATGAATGTGTGCCACCTTGAGATAAAAGAAAAAATGGAAAATAACTTCATTTACACACAGATTCAGTGAAACAGCCAAGCATTTGAACTGCCAGCAAAGCTTCATATTACAAGCCCACCAAATGTGGGTATTTTCTTTTATCATATAGTCTGCCAACAAGTCGTCCATCCATTCATTCATTCTATTCCAATACATCTTTTGTTGTTTTCATTATTACGAGATATTTGGTGTTAATAGTTTCCAGCCGGTTTGACATAGAAACGGAACATAATCTGCTCTAGAATGTGTCCAAAAAGGCACAAAATCCCCCAAAATGACTACATGCGATATTCGATACCAAATCCCAGGTAACAACGACATATGCCAACATCGAATGCTGAAGAAAATGTTAACTAATGCCTTGGAATATGCTGTCGTAAGTTGCATACACACACACGAAATCATTATCCCGTGATGCAACATCATGCACATAGTGTGTAATTGTGATCAGGGTCGCAGTCAGGGTAAGGACCAGAGGGCCTTAACATTCGGTACATTTTCGGAATTACAACGGTAAACTATAGAAAATGTTGTAAAAATTATAATGTTGATTTAGTTTCTAACAAAACTTTTGTCAAAATTTTATTTCTGTAGAAAATTTTGCCAAAATTTTATTTCTATAGAAAATTTTGTCAAAATTTTATTTCTATAGAAAATTTTGCCAAAATTTTATTTCTATAGAAAATTTTATCAAAATTTTATTTCTAAAGAAAATTTTGCTAAAATTATATTTCTATAGAAGATTTGACAATTTTTTTTTTATAAAAAATCTTGTCAAAAGTTTATTTCTATAGAAAATTTTGCCAAAATTTTATTTCTATAGAAAATTTTGCCAAAATTTTATTTCTATAGAAAATTATGTAAAAATTTTATTTATATAGACGATTTTGTTAAAATTTTATTTCAATAGAAAATTTTGTCAAAATTTTGTTTCTATATACAACTTTGTCAAAATTTTTTTTCTATAGAAAATTTTTCTAAAATTGTATTTCTATAGCAAATTTGTCAAAATTTTATTTCTATAGAAAATTTTACCAAATTTTTATGCCTACAGAAAATTTTGTCAAAAATTTATTTCTATTTTATTTCTAAAGAATTATTTTTCAACATTTTATTTCTAAAGAAAATTTTGTCAAATTTTTATTTCTAAAGAAAATTTTGTCAAAATTTTTATTTCTATAGAAAATTTTGCTAAAATTTTATTTCTACAGAAAATTGGACAAAATTTTATTTTATATAGAAAATGTTGTCAAAAGTTTATTTCTATAGAAAATTTTGTCAAAAGTTTATTTCTATAGAAAATTTTGTCAAAATTTTATTTCTATACAACATTTTGTCAAAATTTTTCTTCTGTAGAAAATTTTGTCAAAATTTTATTTCTATAGAAAATTTTGCCAAAATTTTATTTCTATAGAAAATTTTGTCAAAATTTTATTTCTATAGAAAACTTTGTCAACATTTTTTTCTATAGAAAATTTTGCTAAAATTGTATTTCTATAGCAAATTTGTCAAAATTTTATTTCTATAGAAAATTTTGTCAAAATTTAGCAAATTTACCAAAATTTTATATCTACAAATTTTCTTTATTTCTTTGTTATTTCTAAAGAATTATTTTTCAACATTTTATTTCTAAAGAAACTTTTGTCAAATTTTTATTTCTATAGAAAATTTTATCAAAAAGTTTATTCCCATAGAAAATTTTGCTAAAATTTTATTTCTACAAACAATTAGACAAAATTTAATTTTATATAGAAAATGTTGTCAAAAGTTTATTTCTATTGAAAATTTGTCAACATTTTATTTCTATAGAACATTTTGTCAAAATTTTACTTCTGTAGAAAATTTTGTCAAAATTTTATTTCTATAGAAAATTTTGTCCCAATTTTATTTCTATTGAAAATTTTGCCACAATTTTATTTCTCTTGAAAATTTTGTCAACATTTTTTTAATAAGAAATTTGTTCAAAACTTATATAGGAAATTTTCTCAATTTTTTTTTCTATAGAAAAGTTTTTCAAAAATTTATTTCTGTAGAAAATTTGTCAAAATTTTATTTCTATAGAACATTTTGTCAACATTTTATTTCTATTGATGTGTCAAAATTTTATTTCTGTAGATTTTCTTTATTCATTTTTGATATGAGAGGATGTAGTTTATTGATTTTCCTGTTTTTAACAACGAGCATACAAAATTTTATTTCTATAGAAAATTTTGTCAAAATTTTATTTCTTTAATTCAAGGATTTTGTCAAAATTTTATTTCTTTAATTCAAGGATTTTGTCAAACTTTTATTTCTATAGAAACGTTTGTCCAAATTTTATTTCTATAGAAAATTTTGTCAAAGTTTTTATTTCTATAGAAAATTTTGTTAAAATTTTATTTCTATAGAAAATTTGACAAATTTTTTTATAAAAAATGTTGCCAAAAGTTTATTTCTATAGAAAATTTTGTAAAAATTTTATTTCTACAAAAAGGTTTGTCAACATTTTATTTCTATAGCAATTTTGTCAAAATTTTATGTTTACAGAAAAATTTGTCAAAAATTTATTTCTATAGAAAATTTTGTTAAAATTTTATTTCTAAAAAAAATTTTGTCAAAATTTTATTTCTATAGAAAATTTTGTCAAAAATTTCATTTCTATAGGAAATTTTGTCAAAATTTTTTTTCTAAATTTGTCAGCATTTTATTTCTATAGAAATGTGTCAAAATTTTATTTCTATAGAAGATTTTGTCAAAATTTTATTTCTATAGAAAATTTTGTCAAATTTTTATTTATATAGAAAATTATGTCAAAATTATATTTCTATAGAAAATTTTGGCAAAATTTTATTTCTATAAAAAATTTTGTCAAAATTTTATTTCGTTTTGTTATTGTTGGTTTTGTTCTTTAAGCATTGTTGTTGTTTTTTATTGCCGCTTCAAACCATACATTGACTAAACTACAAGTGTAGCTTAACCAACAGAGGAAAAGAATGTTTGTCAAATTTATTTGGGCAAAGCCCTATAGACTGCAAGATGGTTGGATGGACGCACGTTTCGGAATTACCACATTCCTCATCAGCATCCTCTACTTGCAGCAAAACTATCAACCAATTATCAGAATAAATTCAGGCAGTTTATTAACTGCCTTAATTTATACTGGCAGTTAATAAACAAATGGAAAAAGAAGAGGAGGCACGCTCAAAATAAACCCAGCCATGTGAATTCAAATCGATGATTTGACAGTGGCATAGGAAAAGAGATATGTTTGTTTCGAATTTATTTCGGCATAAGCCGGCTATCAATGTAAAACCTTTTTTCGGAGGGTTCAAGTGTGGTTTTTGTTGGGTTTAATAAACTGCCTGAATTTATTCTGATAATTGGTTGATAGTTTTGCTGCAAGTAGAGGATGCTGATGAGGAATGTGGTAATTCCGAAACGTGCGTCCATCCAACCATCTTGCAGTCTATAGGGCTTTGCCCAAATAAATTTGACAAACATTCTTTTCCTCTGTTGGTTAAGCTACACTTGTAGTTTAGTCAATGTATGGTTTTAAGCTGCAATAAAAAACAACAACAAAATTTTATTTCTATAGAAAATTTTGTCAAAATTTTATTTCTATAGAAAATTTTGTCAAAATTTTATTTCTATAGAAAATTTTGTCAAAATTTTATTTCTATAGAAAATTTTGTCAAAATTTTATTTCTATAAAAAATATTGTCAAAATTTTATTACTATAGAAAATTGTGTCCCAATTTTATTTCTATTGAAAAGTTTGTCAACATTTTATTTTAATAGGAAATTTGGTCAAAATTTTATTTCTATAGCAAATTTTCTCAAAATTTTATTTCTTTAGAAAATTTTATTTTTATTACAAAAATCTGTCAACATTTTATTTCTATAGAAAAGTGTGTCAAAATTTTATTTCTATAGAAAATTTTGTCAACATTTTATTTCTATTGCTATATCAAAATTTTATTTCTGTAGATTTTCTATATTCATTTTTCCTATGAGAGGATGTAATTTATTGATTTTCCTGGTTTTTACAACGAACATACAAAATTTTATTTCTATAGAAAAGTTTGTCCAAATTTGCAAGGTCTACGAAAACATCAAGAATTCTATCAATCTACCAAACTGTAGAATTATATCAACTGTAGCAACCTGGTCGTAAACCACTGCCTATAGTCCGAAATCATCTTCTCAATGAGAAGTCTTGCTAGGGTTTCTAGGGTTTGGGAGATGGCATATGGGGCTGTTCAGTCCTAAACTCGCAATGCCTTCTGCCCGCAGTAATTGATGTCTGGGGGCGGGTCCGAAAATTCTTTGCAAAAGGCTTTCGCTGTATGTTTATGATCTTTCGGAGTTTGACCCTACAAATAGATTCCGAATAGTCGACCACAGTGCTTGGAACCGAGCTCAAATTTTTCCATATGCCTGTGCCGCTTTTCTCGCTTATGTCTGACTACAATACGGTCTATCTCCTCGAAGAGGGGACTTGCGATTCTAGGGTCTGGACAAGTAAGTATTTAAATTTGTTGATTACTGTGCTAGTGTAATTTGCACGAGACCACAATTTAACCACAAACAATGACTCTGACACATTCTATTAACCACTGACCTGTAATAATTCAGCATCAGCTAACAAGCTAACTATCTAAGGTGCTGACCCAAAAAAAAAACCATTCCATTGATATTAAATTTATGTATCTCCCGTTTGACGGAGGTATACCCCAGCGTCGGCTCAACAACCACCACCAGCAACATCAAAAGGTTAACCAAACAAAAATCATTGTCTGTTTCCATTTGTAAAATCTCAATTGGCAGACGGACAGTTTCCAAAACGAACAAAAAAACAGAGATTTACAGAAATAGAAAAAAAAGAGATCAAATTTGGGTCTACACTAAATGTAGCGGCGACATCGATGATTTTGTGGCGGCATTCAACCCACCCACCACTTGTTGAATGAATTGTGCAAAATACGCTGGAAGGCACACCTCTAAAAATATCTACAAAAAAAAAAATGTGTAAAAGACTAGAATTTGGAAAAATAATATCCAGCCACACCATAAGGCAAGGGCCAACATTAGAGGAGGCTGTGACATTTCAATTTTATTTTTTATTTTATTTATTTTTTTCTCTGTTTTTGCATTTTCCATAGTCTACCGCCCCATTCCCAAACTGTTAGCGTTGATGCAACAAATTAAGTGGAAGAACAAATGACTGGCCGGTAAGATAAAAAAACTATTCTAGAGGGATTTTTGTTTCGCTTGTTATAAAAATACATTACGTGGAACATGGTGACTTGTGGAATCAATGTGTAAGAATTGGCACAGGCAGTTGGTGATGAGAAATATTTCGTAAAAACATTCAGTTTTTGTTTGTATGGGCATGAAGACGGACGGAAATATGTATTTCTATAATTGTGATTGCATTCTGAGGAAAGAGGTTATTTATATAGCTAATAAATAAAAATTTATACTCGTTTTTTTTTGTAATATAATTCAATTCAATTTAATTTACTTTTATTTAATTAAATCTAATATAAAATTTTGAGAAAATTTTCTATAGAAATACAATTTTGAAAAAATTTTCTATAGAAATAAAATTTTGACAAAATTTTCTATAGAAATAAAATTTTGACAAAATTTTTTATAGAAATAAAATTTTGACAAACTTTTCTATACGAATAAATTTTTGACAAAATTTTCCATAGAAATAAAATTTTGACAAAATTTTCCATACAAACAAAGTTTTGAAAAAATTTGGTATAGAAATAAAATTTTTACAAAATTTTCTATAGAAATAAAATATTCACAAAATTTTCTATACGAATAAAATTTTGACAAAATCTTCTATAAAAATAAAATTTTGACAAAATTTTCCATAGAAATAAAATTTTGACAATTTTTTTTAAGAAATAAAATGTTGACAAAATTTTCTTTAGAAATAAAATTTTTACAAAATTTTCTTTAGAAATAAATCTTTTACAAAATTTTCTATGAAATAAAATTTTGATAAAATTTTCTATAGAATTAAAAATTTTGATAAAATTTTCTATAGAAATTAAATTTTGACAAAATTTTCTATAGAAATAAAATTTTGACAAAATTTGCTATAGGAATAAAATTTCGACAAAATTTGTTACAGAAATAAAATTCTGATAAAATTTTCAATAGAAATTAAAGTTCGACAAAATTTTCTATAGAAATAAAATTTTGGCAAAAGTTTCTATAGAAATAAAATTTTGACAAAATTTTCTATAGAAATAAAATTTTGACAAAATTTTCCATAGAAATAAAATTTTGACAAAATTTTCTATAGAAATAAAATTTTGACAAAATTTTCTATAAAAATAAATTTTTGACAAAATTTTCCATAGAAATAAAATTGTGACAAAATTTTCCATAGAAATAAAATTTTGACAAGTTTTTCTATAGAAATAAAATTTGCAGAAAAATATCTATATAATTAAAATTTTGACAAAAATTTCCATGGAAATAAAATTTTGACAAAAGTTTCTATAGAAATTAAATTTCGACACAATATAGTGGTGTAGAAATAAAATTTTGACAAAATTTTCTATAGAAATTAAAGTTCGACAAAATTTTCTATAGAAATAAAATTTTGACAAAATTTGCTATAGGAATAAAATTTCGACAAAATTTGTTATAGAAATAAAATTCTGACAAAATTTTCAATAGAAATTAAAGTTCGACAAAATTTTCTATAGAAATAAAATTTTGACAAAAGTTTCTATAGAAATAAAATTTTGACAAAATTTTCTATAGAAATAAAATGTTGACAAAATTTTCTAAAAAAAAAAATTTTGACAAAATTTTCTATAGAAATAAAATTTTGACAAAAGTTTCTATAGAAATAAAATTTTGACAAAATTTTCTATAGAAATAAAATTTTGACAAAATTTTCTATAGAAATAAAATTTTGACAAAATTTTCTATAGAAATAAAATTTTGACAAAATTTTCTATAGAAATAAAATTTTGACAAAATTTTCTATAGAAATAAAATTTTGACAAAATTTTCTATAGAAATAAAATTTTGACAAAATTTTCCATAGAAATAAAATTGTGACAAAATTTTCCATAGAAATAAAATTTTGACAAGTTTTTCTATAGAAATAAAATTTGCAGAAAAATATCTATATAATTAAAATTTTGACAAAAATTTCCATGGAAATAAAATTTTGTCAAAAGTTTCTATAGAAATTAAATTTCGGCACAATATAGTGGTGTAGAAATAAAATTTTGACAAAATTTCCTATAGAAATTAAAGTTCGACAAAATTTTCTATGGAAATAAAATTTTGACAAAATTTTCTTTAGAAATAAAATTTTGACAAAATTTTCTTTAGAAATAAATCTTTTACAAAATTTTCTATGAAATAAAATTTTGATAAAATTTTCTATAGAATTAAAAATTTTGATAAAATTTTCTATAGAAATTAAATTTTGACAAAATTTTCTATAGAAATAAAATTTTGACAAAATTTGCTATAGGAATAAAATTTCGACAAAATTTGTTACAGAAATAAAATTCTGACAAAATTTTCAATAGAAATTAAAGTTCGACAAAATTTTCTATAGAAATAAAATTTTGGCAAAAGTTTCTATAGAAATAAAATTTTGACAAAATTTTCAATAGAAATAAAATTTTGACAAAATTTTCCATAGAAATAAAATTTTGACAAAATTTTCTATAAAAATAAATTTTTGACAAAATTTTCCATAGAAATAAAATTGTGACAAAATTTTCCATAGAAATAAAATTTTGACAAGTTTTTCTATAGAAATAAAATTTGCAGAAAAATATCTATATAATTAAAATTTTGACAAAAATTTCCATGGAAATAAAATTTTGACAAAAGTTTCTATAGAAATTAAATTTCGACACAATATAGTGGTGTAGAAATAAAATTTTGACAAAATTTTCTATAGAAATTAAAGTTCGACAAAATTTTCTATAGAAATAAAATTTTGTTTTTTGTTGATATTGTTGACCTTTTATTTTAATTTTTATGATTTTTATCTCATAATCTCGGCTGTAGGTCTATAAATTAAACTCGAAATTGTTGGTTTCTAGTTTTTTATTTTCCGATATTTCGGTTGACTTCGTCAGACCGTTTTCAAGGCTACAAATTACAAAATTAAACAAAAGTTAATTACAAAATTCACAAATTAAAGTCAAACTATTGTCATTTACATTTTATCCGATGTCTTGTTACTTCGCTGTCTGGTTTTCTACTGGTGATCACTTTCTCCTGTGTTTTTGTATCGTATGTCGATATATTCTCGCGCAGTTCTCAATATCTTTTTTATAGTTTATTCTCTCGTTAGTGGGAGTGTTAATTATGTGTAACATTTCCAGAGTAAATCTTCGTCTGTAGTTGTTTTCCTTGCATAGGATTTCTACGTTATTAAAGTTAGGTTTGTGACCAGTCAATGTACAGTGGGCCGCAAGTGCTGTTTTTTGTTCCATTGGTTTGTCTGTTGTTTTTATATCCGATTTATGTGAAGACAATCTTGTTTTTAATTTTGTCATTGTCGTACCAATATATGCCTTTTGGCATAAGTTGGATTTGTCACCGTTGCATTTTATCTTATATACTACGTTGTGTTGGTCTTCATTCTTAATTTTTGTTTTTGTTTTACTAAATAATCCGTTGACAGTGTTTGTGGTTTTTAACGCGAGTTGATATTTTTCTTTATTGTATATGTCAGACTTGGACAGTCTCTCGGAGAAGTTTGGTATATATGTCACTGGTTTGTATATTTTTGAATCCTTTTTCTTGGTCAATTCTCGGTTGTTGTGTAGGTTGGCTTTTACTTTCGATAAGAGTTGATATATCGTTCGTTGTGGGAAATTGTTGTCTTGGAGAATTCGTTTAATTTTATTTTCATTTTCAGAATGAAATTCTGGATCACTAACATTAAATATCCTTCGTATGAAATTTGTCGCTGTATTGATTATTATACGTTTACTGTGCTTAGAGTAAAAATTGAGCAGTCTCCCAGAAGCCGTTGGTTTTTGGTACCAATTTAGTCTCAGTTGGTTTCCTTGTCTATGTATTATTACGTCAAGATATGGTAGTTTATTGTCCTGTTCTAATTCCTTTGTAAATTGAATTTGTCTATTAAATGAGTTTAAGGCCTTTAGTGTTTCGTCGACTTCTGATGCCTTTATGATTGCGAAGATGTCATCTACGTATTTTGTTAATATCGGTGGTTTAGTAATATTTTTAAATACTTCGTCTAAAAGTTCCTCCATAATAATGTCTGCTACAATTGGTGAAGCAGGGGAACCCATTGGCATACCTTTTAATTGCTCATAAATCTTGTCCTCAAATTTAAAATATCTGGTGTCCTTGATACAAAATGTAATTAAATCTATGAATAAATCCTTCGTCATGTTCGTATACTGCTCAATTATGGTCCATTTTCTTTCAATCGTCTGAATTGCTAGCTTTACCGGAATGCTTGGAAATAATGACACCACGTCAAAGGATATTAAAACTTCATCATCTTCAATCGTCATATTTTCCAATCTTGTCTTAAAATCCGCAGAGTCCTTAACATTATATTTAGAGTCAAGTGTTATATTTCTTAATATACCTACTATGTATTTACATAAATTGTACGATGGCGAGTCTATCGAAGAACAAATAGGTCTTAATGGTGTACTCTCCTTATGTATTTTTGGAAGTCCGTAAATCCTTGGAGCTACTGGGGTCCTGATTGTCAACTTGTTTTTCTCTTGTTCGGTAATAATATTGAGATTGTAAAGTTTTTCCACTAATTTGTTGTTCTTCGTTTGGAGTCTAGAGGTGGGATCAATTTTTATTCGTTTGTACGTACACATATCGTGTAATATTTCTTTCATCTTTAGATCATAGTCAATTTTATTCATTGCAACCGTTTTTCCCCCTTTGTCAGCACTAAGAATTAGAATGTCATCATTTTCCTTTAAATATTGTCGTGTCTGTACCACTGTGCTTGATATGTATTTATCTCTTAAGCTCATTTGCGATCTTCGTAAATGATCGTTTATCAATGTTGTCAATTTTGTTCTCGCCATCTCTTGTTCCTCTCTGCTCTCAATTGTCTGTACACAATCTTCTCCTTCGGCGATAACTTGTAATAGTGGAAAACTTTTATTGTTATGCGGGAGAGCATGTTTTGGACCCAGTGAGAGAATCCATTGCACTTCTCTCGGTATGTCTTTCTCTGTCTTATTCACAAACCAGTCGTTATGAGTTCTAATGTTAAGCTGTTTTTTGTGTTGTTGTTTAAGTACATCTAGCTTTTTAATGTGTGTTGTTTTGTTCTTGTGTGTCACGCTGTTGTACAGAGTGTTTTCACTCTCCAAGTACAGCGATAAATCTTGTTGTGATAAAAGCTGTGTCAGTTGAGTTTGCGCGGTTTGAATGTTTTGTCGATTTTCGTGTATTTGTTTGTGTTTATACTCTATTAGTAGTTTTAAGATTTTCATGTGAAAGTTATAGGTATACCTGTGTAATGTTCTCTCGATATTTGGCGGGATATTTTTGTTTTTGTGTGTTTTGAAAATGGTATATGTGTGTTTGGTTGCATTGTTAATGAAGTTTGGTATGATACCAGCTTTTTTGCATTTTATAAGAAATGTTATGGAACTTTTGAGATTTGCTGACTGCTTATGACTTTTGGAGTAATTTTTAGCGACTTTATATGTGTGAGCATTGTAATTATTCTTGATATTTGTGTAAATTGTCATGATTGGATGTTTTGATTCGGCGTGCCTTCCGGTTGTTTTATGTTTTTTGTTGATATTGTTGACCTTTTATTTTAATTTTTATGATTTTTATCTCATAATCTCGGCTGTAGGTCTATAAATTAAACTCGAAATTGTTGGTTTCTAGTTTTTTATTTTCCGATATTTCGGTTGACTTCGTCAGACCGTTTTCAAGGCTACAAATTACAAAATTAAACAAAAGTTAATTACAAAATTCACAAATTAAAGTCAAACTATTGTCATTTACATTTTATCCGATGTCTTGTTACTTCGCTGTCTGGTTTTCTACTGGTGATCACTTTCTCCTGTGTTTTTGTATCGTATGTCGATATATTCTCGCGCAGTTCTCAATATCTTTTTTATAGTTTATTCTCTCGTTAGTGGGAGTGTTAATTATGTGTAACATTTCCAGAGTAAATCTTCGTCTGTAGTTGTTTTCCTTGCATAGGATTTCTACGTTATTAAAGTTAGGTTTGTGACCAGTCAATGTACAGTGGGCCGCAAGTGCTGTTTTTTGTTCCATTGGTTTGTCTGTTGTTTTTATATCCGATTTATGTGAAGACAATCTTGTTTTTAATTTTGTCATTGTCGTACCAATATATGCCTTTTGGCATAAGTTGGATTTGTCACCGTTGCATTTTATCTTATATACTACGTTGTGTTGGTCTTCATTCTTAATTTTTGTTTTTGTTTTACTAAATAATCCGTTGACAGTGTTTGTGGTTTTTAACGCGAGTTGATATTTTTCTTTATTGTATATGTCAGACTTGGACAGTCTCTCGGAGAAGTTTGGTATATATGTCACTGGTTTGTATATTTTTGAATCCTTTTTCTTGGTCAATTCTCGGTTGTTGTGTAGGTTTTGACAAAATTTGAATAAAATTTTGACAAAATTTGCTATAGGAATAAAATTTCGACAAAATTTGTTATAGAAATAAAATTCTGACAAAATTTTCAATAGAAATTAAAGTTCGACAAAATTTTCTATAGAAATAAAATTTTGACAAAAGTTTCTATAGAAATAAAATTTTGACAAAATTTTCTATAGAAATAAAATGTTGACAAAATTTTCTAAAAAAAAAAAATTTGACAAAATTTTCTATAGAAATAAAATTTTGACAAAAGTTTCTATAGAAATAAAATTTTGACAAAATTTTCTATAGAAATAAAATTTTGACAAAATTTTCTATAGAAATAAAATTTTGACAAAATTTTCTATAGAAATAAAATTTTGACAAAATTTTCTATAGAAATAAAATTTTGACAAAATTTTCTATAGAAATAAAATTTTGACAAAATTTTCTATAGAAATAAAATTTTGACAAAATTTTCTATAGAAATAAAATTTTGACAAAATTTTCCATAGAAATAAAATTGTGACAAAATTTTCCATAGAAATAAAATTTTGACAAGTTTTTCTATAGAAATAAAATTTGCAGAAAAATATCTATATAATTAAAATTTTGACAAAAATTTCCATGGAAATAAAATTTTGTCAAAAGTTTCTATAGAAATTAAATTTCGGCACAATATAGTGGTGTAGAAATAAAATTTTGACAAAATTTCCTATAGAAATTAAAGTTCGACAAAATTTTCTATGGAAATAAAATTTTGACAAAATTTTCTTTAGAAATAAAATTTTGACAAAATTTTCTTTTGAAATAAAATTTTTACAAAATTTTCTATGAAATAAAATTTTCTATAGAATTAAAAGTTTGATAAATTTTTCTATAGAATTAAAATTTTGACAAAATTTTCTATAGAAATTACATTTTGACAAAATTTTCTATAGAAATAAAATTTTGACAAAATTTTCTATAGAAATAAAATTTTGACAAAATTTGCTATAGAAATAAAATTTCGACAAAATTTGCTATAGAAATAAAATTTTGACAAAAATTTTCTATGGAAATAAACAAAATTTTCAAAAAATTGATATAGAAATAAAATTTTGAAAATTTTCTATAAAAATATAATTTTTACAAAATTTTCTATAGAAATAAAATTTTAAAAAAATTTTCTATAGAAATAACATTTTGACAAAATTTTCTATAGAAATTAAATTTTGACAAAATTTTCCATAGAAATAAAATTTTGACAAAATTTTCTTTTGAAATAATCTTTTGACAAAATTTTCTTTAGAAATAAAATTTTACAAAATTTTCTATAACAATAACATTTTGACAACATTTTCTATAGGAATAAAATTTTGACAAAATTTTCTATAGAAATAAAATTTTGACAAAATTTTCTTTAGAAATAAAATTTTTTACAACATTTTCTATAGCACTAAAATTTTGACAAAACTTTCTATAGAAAAAATTTTGACAACATTTTCTATAGAACTAAAGTTTTGACAAAATTTTCTAGAGAAATAACATTTTGACGAAATTTTCTATAGAAATAAAATTTTAACAAAATTTTCTATTGAAATAACATTTTGGGAAAATAAGTTCGTTTGGTAAATTCTTGTAGATTTTTTTTTGGCTTGAGTAGCAATCATGTATTCACTTCTACATGTAATTCTTACTACTAAGGTCCCATTTAAAAAAATCCCCTTAGACCAACGATTGATAATATGTTTGTGGTATATTTCCCTACTTTATTGCCCACTTTATCATATGCATATACTATTTCTCATTGAAAGAAAAATCCCCTCCAGATTTTAAAGGTTCTTCGAGACATCCCACATGCATGCATATTTTCTTTGAGAATGGAAAGTTTTTTTTTTTTATTTCCTTTGTTTTCATGTAAAGATTTCACAAATAGGGTTTGTTTTTGTGTGTTTTTTTTCTAAACAACCCATCAGAACATGGGAATTTTTCCCAAACATAATAAATTCTCAGACATATTCCATATACATTCTTAATTACCCTGTTTCTTTTATGATAGTCAGTCGAATGGCAGCAGCAAGAGCTCCTGGCAATTTTTCGATGTTCTAGGCAATAAATAAACTTTGTAATAAGTTGCAAATTTCCACAGACAATAGCAGCGGCACCTTGGGAAAGGTGCAAAACAGAAAAAAACGCATTTTCCTGCATTCAATTCTTGTGTTGATCATTTCTGCTGCTGTTTTGCTTCCACCAAAGCTGGAAGGCAATTTAAGGTCGTTTCTCTGTTTTTTTTCTGCAAACCATTGTGAAAGCCTGTATTTCCCAAGCGAAACATTTCTCAAGATGGTGTTCTTTTTGTTTTGCAATTGATGGGTATTTAAACCTCTTGGCAGAATGTTGGATTGGTTTTTGTAGTTGGTGCTGCAACATTGCTGCAGTTACTTCTACGAGATACAATTGCCATGGTGATAGCTTTTGGAATTGTTTCTTTTAAAGAGACCGGCTAGGCTAGTAATGAGTTTTAGGAGTTAACACCTAACTAACACTGTGGGTTTTTCCTAAAGGGCGAAATGTTGTTTCTTACAAAATTAAAAAGATTTCTTCGTAAATTGAATGTAACATTACCTAATTTTAATTAAATGTTTCATTGGTTGTGATATAATGAAAATATTCGATCATTTTACGAAAAGTAAAATTTTCATAAAATACTTGAAATTGGAAATTCCAAAAGTATATTGGGTCCATAAATAGGTGGACCGAATATGGTTGATCAGTCCATATATATGAAAATTTCGTATAAAAATGAAATTTTGACAAAATTTCTAACAGAAATGAAATTTTGATAAAATTTCCAACAGAAATGAAATTTTGACAAAATTTCCCAAAGAAATTAAATTTGGGTAAATATCTCCTATAGAAATTAAATTTTTGAGGAATTATCGAATAGAAATGAAATTTTGACAAAATTTCCCATAAAAATAAAATGTTTGTCAAATGTTTGTCTATAGAAATAAAATAATAATTTATTTTTGATTTTACAGTTTTTTGGCAAAAATTTCTCTAAATTTTGGTAGATTTTTTTTGGTTCGAGTGGCAACCTTGGTGCTTGGAGCTAATCTCTTTGGCAGGTGAACCAGATCACTTTTGATAGAATATATGGGATGGCTTCGCATAAAAAAAACAAATTCTTGCAAGCGATTGACAATTTATTTTTCAATATGTGTTTCATCCGATGTATTCAGTTTTCTACCACCGTATTGAAATTGTTGTCAACATTTTATTCCTATAGAAAATTTTGTCAATTTTTTTTTGTATAGAAAATTTTGGTAAAATTTTATTTCTATAGACAATTTTGTCAAAATTTTATTTCAGTAGAAAATATAGTCAATCATTTATTTCTACAGAAAATTTTTTCAAAAATTTATTTCTATAGAAAATTTTGTCAAATTATTATTTTTATAAAAATGTTTGCCAAAATTTTATTTTTTATAGAAAATTGTGTCAAAATTTTATTTCTACAAAAAATTTTGTTAAAATTTTGACAATATTTTATTATATTTTGCCAAAAAAAAATTTTCTATAGAAAATGTTGTCTAAATTTTATTTCTATAAAAACTTTTGTCAAAATTTTATTTCTGTAGAAACTTTTGTCAAAATTTCATTTCTATGGAAAAATTTTTCAAAATTTTATTTTTATAGAAAATGTTGTCAAAATTTTATTTTTATAGAAAATTTTGTCAAAATTTACTTTCTATCGAAAATTTTGTCAAAATTTTATTACTATAGAAATTTTTTTCTATCTTTCATTCCCATAGAAAATGTTGTACAAATTTATTCTTATAAAAAATTTTGTAAAAATTTTATTTCTATAGAAACTTTTGTCAAAATATTATTTTTATCGAAAATTTTGCAAAAATTTTATTTTATAGAAAATTTTGTAAAATTTTTATTTCTATAGAAAATCTTGTCAAAATTTAATTTCTATAGAAAATTTTGTCAAAACTTTATTTCTATAGAAAATTGTATCTAAATTTTATTTCTATAGAAAATTATGTCAAAATTTTATTTTATAAAAAATTTTGTCAAAATTTTATTTCTATAGAAAATTTTGTCAACATTTTATTTTATAAAAAACATTGTCAACATTTTATTTCTATAGAACATTTTGTCAAGCATTTATTTCTATAGAAAATTTTGTCAAAACTTTATTTCTGTAAAAAATTTTGTCACAATTTTGTTTTATAAAAAAAAAAATTGTCAAAATTTTATTTCTATAGAACATTTTGTCAAGCATTTATTTCTATAGAAAATTTTGTCAAAACTTTATTTCTGTAAAAAATGTTGTCACAATTTTGTTTTATAAAAAAAAAAATTTGTCAAAATTTTATTTTTATAGAAAATTTTGTCAAAATTTTATTTTTATAGAAAATTTCTTCAAAACTTTTATAGAAAATGTTGTTAAAATTTTTACTTCTATAGAACATTTTGTCAAAATTTTGATTCTATAAACATTTAGCAAAAAGTTTATTTCTAAAAAATCCGTAAAAGTTTTGATTTCAACAGAAAATTTTTATTCTATAGAAATTTTTCGAATATTTAATTTGTATAAAAATTATTGTCAAATTTGTATTTCTATAGAAAATTTGTTATTAATTTATTTCTACATATCGTCAAAATTTCTCTATAGGAGATTTTTTCAAAATTTTATTTTTTGTAAACAATTTTGTCAAAATTGAATTTTTATAGAATATTTTCGTCAAAATTTTCTTTCTATAAAAATTTTGTGGAAAATTAATTTCTAGACAAAATTTTTGTCAAAATTTAAAAATTTTTGATAAAATTTTATTTCTATAGAAATTTTTGTTAAAATTTTATTTCTATAGAAAAAATTGTCAAAATTTTGTTGAAATTTTATTCCTATAGAAATTTTTCTCAACATTTGATTTCTGTAGAAAATTTTGTAAACAGTTGATTTTTATTTCTCTCAATTTTATTTATAGAGAACATTTTCTCAGCATTTAATTTATTGAGAAAATGTTTCAAGACTTTATTGTTTGTCAAAATTCTATTTCTATTAAAAATTTCGTCAAAATTTTTATTTCGATAGGACTTCTAAGAGAATTTTGTCAAAATTTTAATTCTATAAAAAATTTGGGAAAAGTTTATTTCTATAGAAAATGTTGTGAAAATTATCATTTCTATAGAAAATTTCGTCAACATTTTTATTTTTATCGAATAGGTCAACAGTTTTACTTCCAAAGAAAATTTTTTCAAAATTTTATTTTGTAAAAATTTTTCTCAAAATTTTATTTGTATAGAAAAATTTCTCACAATTTTATTTATTGAGAAAATTTTGTTAAATTTTTATTTATAGAAATTTTTTTAATTTTATTTCTATAAAAAATTTTGCCAACATTTTCTATTCTGTAGAAAATGTTGTAAACAATTTATTTGTACAGACAATTTTGTCAAAATGTTATTTCTATAGAAAATGTTGTCAAAATATTTTTTCTATGGAAAACAAGCGTAACCCGGCCCGCTTCGCTGCGCCTCTCGAAGCATATTTTCGTTAACTTAGTCAACCATACCCTTTATTTCTATAGAAAATTTTATCAACATTTTATTTTTATAGAAAATTTTGTCAAAACTTTATTTCTATAGAAAATTTTATCAAAATTTAATTTCTATAGAAAAATTTGTAAAAATTTCATTTCTATGAAAAATTTTGTCAAAATTTTATTTCAGTAGAAAATATGGTCAATATTTTATTTCTATAGAAAATTTTTTCAAAAATTTATTTCTATAGAAAATTTTGTCAAAATATTATTTTTATAAAAATTTTTGCAAAAAATTTTATTTTTATAGAATATTTTGTCAAAGTTTTATTTCTACAGAAAATTTTGTCAAAATTTTATTTCTATGGAAAATTTTGTCAAAATTTTATTTCTATAGAAAATTTTATGAAAATTTAATTTCTATAAAAACTTTTGTCAAAATTTTATTTCTATAGACAATATTGACAAAAATTTATTTCTGTAGAAAATGTTGTCAAAACTTTGTTTCTATAGAAAATTTTGTCCAAATATTATTTTTATAAAAATTTTTGCCAAATTTTACTTTTATAGAAAATTTTGTCAAAAATTTATTTCTACAGAAAATTTTGTCAAAATTTTATTTCTATAGAACATTTTATCAAAATTTTATTTCTATAGAAAATTTTGTCAAAATTTTGTTTCTATAGAAAATTTTGTCAAAATTTTATTTCTATAGAAAATTTTATCAAAATTTTATTTCTATAGAAAATTTTGTCAAAATATTATTTCTATAGAAAATTTTATTTCTATAGAAAATTTTGTCAAAATGTTATTTCTATAGACAATATTGTCAAAATTTTATTTCTGTAGAAAATGTTGTCAAAACTTTGTTTCTATAGAAAAATTTATCAACATTTAATTTCTATAAAAAATTTTGTCAAAATTTTATTTCTATGGAAAATTTTGTCAAGAATGTATTTATATATAATTACCCATTGTGAAATGGTAAAAAGGTTTTTGTAATGTTTTTCCAAATGTTTCTAAAATTCCCAATATTAATAGCGAGTACAATTTTCGCACTTTGAATTCGTATAGGAATCTTTAGGAAAATAGCTCCGGGTCAAAAAAAAGAAAAACTTGAAACTTAGAAAAATAGAGTGATTTATGGTATAGTGGTTAGCCATATTTCCATGGCACTCTCATACAATAGACAACTTGTTGCTCGTAAACTTTTTGACTTAAATTCTGTTGAAATTGCTTTTGTTTTTTTGTTATGAACAACACAACACAAAAAGAACACAGCCATTAAAAGAATAACGATTGGAAAGCCTTTTGAAGACAAAACAAAGCTTCAGGATGCAAAATGTGGAGTTTTATGTGGCACCACATCACTCCATGTATGGTCCCAGCAAAAGGCCGACAATGATGTGTAATAAAAAGGAGACGGATACTTAGAGTTTTTCTTTTTTTTTTCATTTCATAAAATCATTGAAAATCTGGGTCAATGATTTGAAAGGTTCGATCGCAATGTTCGATTCATTTGTATGTCAGAGTTTTGTGTGTGTGTGTGTGTGTGTTTGTGATGTCAAAATCTTCCAATATGGTCTGTAAGAAATCAATAATGAAAGGAAAATCTCTAAAAGTTTTGTTTTTCCCACACACACCTTTCATCGTTAGAAATCTAGTTTAACCACTTGTCTTAAGCTTTTTTGCTACTACATCTCAATGCAATATTGGGCCTACACCACAGGTTGGGTGCTAAATTGATATGGAGGGTATTGGTGCAACATTGTTTATGGCCATTTCAGCATGAAATTGATACGACATACATTACGTGTTTTAATGTTTCAATTTTTGTTGGATTTTTCTTCCACCTTTTTGTGGTCGATTTTCCTACAAAGAAATGGAATATTTTGCGTTGTTTTTTTGCATAGCAAATTTTCCCCCTCGTATTTTAGACCTACAAGAGAGTCTCTAATGAAATGGTTTAAATTCAAATATTTATTGCGATGTGAGAATGAATATGGAGTATCTGATTATGTAGTTGTAAGGAAGTTGCAGGCTTGTATTACTCTACATGAAATAAATAAGCAGACTATTAATATACGTGGGTGCTCCGTGAAGTACTGGTCTCACAAACTTATACAAGAGTATGGCCACATTTTTGATTGAATTTGGAAAGGCTTCTCATCAATATCATCAAATTCGATAACTGACCACTTTCGTTACGAGCGATACGATTCGATTCTTATTTTTGTGCACAAATCGCACATGGACTATCTCAATATTCAGAGTCAATCCTTATCCCGAAGTTACGAATCTAATTTGCTGACTTCCCTTACCTACATTATCCCATCGACTAGAGACTCTTCACCTTGACGACCAGCTGCGGATATTGGTACGGTCTGTTGAGAAGTTTGCATGACCTCACCATAAATTTTCAAGGTCCGAGGAGAAAATATCGACACAACAGTAAATGTCATGCTCTTCTAGTCCATCGACCATATATCTCTTCGAAAGACTTCCATGGTAGTATGCAGGGCTGTGGAGCCGGAGTCGGAGTCGGAGTCTTGGAGGCGGAGTCTGAAGATTTTGCTGGAGTCGGAGTCGGAGTCGGAGTCGTAAAAATTTTGCTCGACTCCGACTCCGGCCAAACCAAATTTTTTAAAATACTTCACATTTTTGTAACTAAGCAAGTTTTTACGCAAATTAGTTTCCATTGCGTTATTCATTCGATCAATGTACAGCATGATTGTAAATGAAAATCAACTTCCAATTACAGCTATCTTTTTATGTTTCCTAGAATGTTAGACTAGCAGTTGGGCTGGATCGATCCATTTCAATGCCCATATCAATTTATTTGAAATATTTCGAACAATCGATATTATTTTTATTTTAATTTTAGTTTAAGGCCATATACATATGTGGAATATTGAGAGAAAATTTTTTCAAAGTTGTTTTTTATAGAAAATTTTGTCAAAATGTTATTTCTATAAAAAGTTTTGTCAACATTTTATTTCTATAGCAAATTTTGTCAAAATGAATAAATTTTTTATAGAAATAAATATAAAAAATTTATTCAAAATTTTATTACTATAGAAATATTTTTTTTTCTATAGAAAATTTAGTCAAAATTTTATTTCTATAGAAAATTGAGTCAAAATTTTGCTTCTATAGAATATTTTGCCAAATTTTATTTCTATAGAAAATTTTGCAAAATTTTGTTTGTTACACAAACATTTTTTCAAAATTTTATTTCTATTGATAATTTCATTTTTATAAAAATTTAAGTCAAAATTTTATTTCTATAGAAAACTTTGCCAAAATTTTATAGTAATAGATTTTTTTATTAGAAAATTTGGTCAAAATTTTACTTCTATAGAAAATTTTGTGAAAATTTTATTTCTATACAAAATTTAGTCAAAATTTTGTTTCTGTAGAATATTTTGCGGAATTTTATTTACTATACAAATTTTTTTCTAAAATTGTATTTTTATTGATATTTTTTTCAAAATTTTATTTCTATAAGAAAAAATTGTCAACTTTTATTTCTATAGCAAATTTTCTCAATTTTTTTTCTATAGAATATTTTGCAAAATTTTATTTCTATACAAAATTTTGTTTGCTACAAATTTTTTTTAAATTGTATTTCTATTGATAATTTTTTCAAACTTTAATTTCTATAAACAATTTCGCCAAATTTTATTTCTATAAAAATTTTATTCAAAATTTTATTTCTATATATTTGGTCGAAATTTGATTTCTATTGAAAATTTTGCCAAAATTTTATTTCTATAGAAAATTTAGTCAAGATTTTGTTTCTGTAGAAAATTTGGAAAAATTTTATTTCTATATAAAATTTTGCAAAATTTTTCCAAAATTGTATGCTCACTGGTACTCACTGCGAAGTCGAAAACTTGTAGAAATGACTCAAATTTTCAAATTTTTCAATGAGTGAATCATAAATGGATTTTTGCGAAATTGTCAAAATAATTATAAATATTTCCCAAATACTGCCCGAGATTTTGTAGAAGAGATTTTATCAAAATATAGATCTAAACACAAAGTTGTGCAGAGTATATTATAATCGGCCCGCCCGTTTTTAGACTTTCCTTGCATTTTTATTTTTTGTTAAAATTGTGTTACGTCCCATAACGTTAGATTTAAATTTTAAGTACATAGATTTTGTAGAAGTATATACAATTTTGTCTAAATCGATTTAGATTCAAATTCATGCATATGGGAATATAAACCTTTATATAGCTCGTAACAAATTTAAAGGATTTGAGATAGTATCAATAATTTTGGTCCACAAATACATAACATATACTGTTGGTATCTTCTCATATTATGATGGGTATTTATATCATTATTTTATTTTTTAAACATTGCCTTAAATTTGAAATATAGAGTTCAATTGACATCTAATGTGAAATTAAACCTTTTTTGCACACATAAATAAATATGATACTTTATATCGATCCACTTACGGTACCCCCACAATAGAACCACAAATTAGTGGTATTAAAATGAGATTTAGTTATATTACCTGGAGTCGACTCCGGAGTCGGAGTCGGAGTCGAGCTGATGAAAAATGCTGGAGTCGGAGTCGGAGTCGAGCAAAATTGGCTCGACTCCACAGCCCTGGTAGTATGACTATAAAACAGAAAAGAAAACTCTTCTGATATCACTCGACGGCTTCTTTATGGTCGTTCCTGTTGCCAGGATGAGCACAAGGCCCACATTTAATAACAAACGGATACTCAACAGGTTACGGAATTGGAACCGTATTCCCTTTCGTTCAAAATTATTCAAGTGTTTAATTCTTAATGATTCTTCTCTTTCGATAACATAGTTAAAAATTGTGTTAAGGAAATTCAACGTGGACTCACAACAGTTTCTGTAGGTGGCGGAATAAAAATGGGCGCTGGGAAATGAGTCCCAAAAAAAAATGTAACCGAAGTCCGAAAATCAACTTATGTCACTTTGAAATCGCGTTGACCTACATTGAATTTTGTCCATAAAAGGAAGGCATAAACCAACGTCCGAAGGCCGCCCACTATTGTCACTTTGGAAGCAGAAAGCGAAGCACAATCTCAAAATGGGATTTGGTGTTAATTTTCACTTAAAATATTGGGGTTTATTTACATAATACAAATTAGCCTCAAAAAATAAGGCCACCCACTATTGTCACTTTGGAAAGCAGAAAGCGAAGCACAATCTCAAAATGGGATTTGGTGTTAATTTTCACTTAAAATATTGGGGTTTATTTACATAATGAAAATTAGCCTCAAAAAATAAAATAAGGTTTTTTGTTTTCCACATATTTTTTGGGGTCCTATTTCATTTAGATTTTGAGGCTTTAGACCTTTGAGGCGGCAGTTTGAAAATGGGCCCCAGGAAAATGAACCCCAAGCCACCAAATCAAACAGGACCTCAAATGTGGCGACGCTTCATAATGAATATGAGCCTCAACAAAATGTAACTGGGGCAGGAAAATCGAACCCAAAATAACATTTTGGGGTCGATTTTCCTTTTTTATTTAAAAGTCTGTGTGAAAATGAACCCTAACTGATGGGAAAAAACATCAAGTTTTAAGAAAAAAATGTTAATATGTGTTATTGTATACGAATCTCGTGGGAATCGTTTTTGTTCACTTTGGACTCTGTCCATAAAAAAGAGAAATAAATCCTGTTCGAGGACCGTCACCCTTTACCACTTTGGAATCGCTTTTAAATCTGTCCATAGCAGAAAGTCCCAAACTTTGGCTTATATAACTTTGGAATCACGTTAGCCCAATTTGGACTCTGTTCGTAGGAAAAAGTCTTATACCGCACACATCTTTCACTTTGGTATAGCGATAGTGCACGTTGGACTCTGTGAACTTTGGCCAAAGGCTTTGTAACTCTGTCCACAGGAAAAAACCATAAACCCGTGCGAAGGTCGTTGCCACTTTGGAATCTCGTTAGCCCACTTTGGACCCGGTCTAAAGTAGAAGGTCCTAAACTCCGAATACCGTCCACTTTGGAATCCCGTTAGCCCACTTTTTAATCTGTCCGTAGAAGAAAGTCCTAAACTTCGGCCGAAGTCTGGCCACATTTATATAACTTTGAAAACGCGTTAGCCCAATTTTGACTATGCCCACAGGAAAAAGCCGTAAACCCCGTCGAAAGACCTTCCACTTTGACCACTTTGCAATCGCATTAGCCCAATTTGGACTCTGTTCATAGGAAAAAGGTTTAAACCCCGGTCGAATACCGCCCACTTTGGAATCCCGTTAGCCCACTTTTTAATCTGTCCATAGAAGAAAGTCCTAAACTTGGACAAATTTGGACTCTGTCGTTAGGAAAAGGCTTAAGCCCGAACGAAGACCGATTATTTCTGCCGCTTTGAAATTTTAATCTGTCCATAGGAAAAATCCCAAAACCCGGCCAAAGGCCGCACACGTTACGCCTTAGCCTAATTTGGACTTTGTCCATAGGAGAAAGTCCCAAACTTGGGCCCAAAGCCGGCCACTTGTTTAACTTTGCAATCGAGTTAGTGCACATTGGACTCCATCCATAAAGGAATGACCTAAACCCCGTCCGAAGACTATCCATTTTTACCACTTTGGAATCTCGTTAGCCCAATTTGGTCTCTGTTCACAGGAAAAAGTGTTAAACCCCGGCCAAATATCAGACACTTATTTCACTTTAGAATCTACATTTGGCCGAGGCTTTGCAGATTCTCCTTGTATGACCCAGCTCGCCACATTGAATGCTTTCCTATCTGGTCCCTTGCAATCCCACTATCCGTGGTCTAGAGCAAAACACTTGATCCAGCATTTATACTCTTCTCGATTCATCAACCGCCCTTACTCAATGGAATTCTTGCTCGAGTACCAATTCACGCGTGATTTTCTATAATATTCACGATGCACAATAATTCGTGACACGTAAACTCAACTATTATTTTAATATTGGCGCGATACAATAGTGCCTACCATGTCTGCAATTTCTCACAGAATTCCATGCCACGGAATCATTCATAGACAACAAACATTTTTGTTCCGAGTTATTATGAATTTTCCTAAATAGACCACTGGGTGTGCATAAATAATATGCACGTACGAGTACTGTACATATCCAAGCGCCCTCAAAGCAATATGCATGGGAAGCAGTTCAGTTCTGCTTGTGGTGCTGCCGCTTCCACCACAACATAGCTCTCCCTCGCATAAATGCATATTTTTGCTGTATTATGCGTAGCATGTGCGGAGGAGTCGCATACTGCCATAAACACTGTGGGGCATTTTTTATAAAATTTAAAAATAAATAAAGTTAAATCGGTTATTATTTCCTCTACTTTTGTTCAAAGGGTAAGTCTCAACCATAGAACTGCTAGTTTGTGAAAGATCTTTAAATGAAATTAATCTCCCGTGCAAATTTTTGACAAACAGGTCACTTGTGCGACACATCAGACTCGCCCACTTTACACGTGGAATATTTTGAGTGTAGACCACGGTTACCAAAGTTGGTATAATTCTACTAAAAATGGTAGATTTTTTACTGTTTGACAAAATTTTTTATAGAAATAAAATTTTCAGAAAATTTTCGAAAAAAAAAATTGGCAAAATTTTCTATAGCAATAAAATTTTAAGAAAACTTTCTATAGACATAAAATGTTGACAAAATTTTCTGTAGAAATAACATTTTGACAAAATTTTCTATAGAAATAAAATTTTGACAACATTTTCTATAGAAATAAAATTTTGACAAAATTTTCTATAGAAATAAAATTTTGACAAAATTTTCTATGGAAATAAAATTTTGACAAAATTTTCTATAGACATAAAATGTTGACAAAATTTTCTGTAGAAATAACATTTTGACAAAAGTTTCTATAGAAATGACATATTGACAAAATTTTCAATAAAAATAAAATTTTTACAAAATTTTCTATAGAAATAAAATTTTTACAAAATTTTCTATGTAAAAATAAAAATTTTGACAAAATTTTCTGTAGAAATAAAATTTTGATAAAATTTTCGATAGAAATATAATTTTAACAAAATTTTCTGTAGAAATAAAATTTTCTATAGAAATAGAATTTTAACTAAATTTTCTGTAGAAATAAAATTTTGATAAAATTTTCTATCGGAATAAAATTTTGACAAAATTTTCTATAGAAATAAAATTATGACCAAATTTTCTATAAAACTAAAACTTTTATAGAAATAAAATTTTGACAAAATTTTCTATAGATATAAAATTTTGACAAAATATTCTATGCAAATAAAATTTTGAAAAAATTTCCTATATAAATAAAGTTTTGCAAAAATGTTCTATAAAAATAAAATTTTGACCAAATTTTCTACAGAAATAAAATTTTGACGTAATTTTCTATAGAAATAGAATTTTAACAAAATTTTCTGTAGAAATAAAATGTTGATAAAATTTTCTATAGAAATATAATTTTAACAAAATTTTCTGTAGAAATAGATTTAACTAAATTTTCTGTAGAAATAAAATTTTGATAAAATTTTCTATCGGAATAAAATTTTGACAAAATTTTCTATAGAAATAAAATTATGACCAAATTTTCTATAGAACTAAAATTTTGACAAAATTTTCTATAGAAATAAAATTATGACAAAATTTTCTATAAAAACAAAATTTTAACAAAATTTTCTGTAGAAATAAAATTTTGAGAAAATTTTCTATAGAAATAAAATTTTGACAAATTTTTCTGTAGAAATAAAATTTTAACAATATTTTCTATAAATTTCTTTCGAATAAAACAACATTTTTGTTTATGCTAACCACAAAATATTGATCAACAAATTCATAATATCATAATATTTTTTTTTAATGTACCAGTTTTTGGTGAAATTTTCTTCAAATTTTGGTGGATTTTTTTGGCACGAGTGGCAACCGTCATACTAGAACTGTAGATATAGATAGATCTCTAGCAAAAACGTGCAAGTTCTCTATCTGACAACTGTCGAATGCATGCTCTCTAACCGACTCTAAACGTGAACGGAGCCAATATCGTCAGTTTTGGGGCAAAAATCTGAAAATCGATATGTGCTTTTTTTTGAGTAAAAAATCGTAAAAATTACGATAAATCGGCAATATTGGCAGCCCTGACTGCGGGGTATTTTTTATAAAATTTGAAAACAAATAAAGTTTAATCGGTTATTATGTTATTTCCTTTACTTTTCTTCAAAGGGTGAGTCTCAACCATAGACCTGCTAGTTTGTGAAAGATCTTTAACTGAATTTTTTTTCCAAAAAAAAACAATGGCAAAATTTTCTATAGAAATAAAATTTTCTATAAAAATTAAATTTTGACAAAATTTTCTATAGAAATAAAATTGTGACAAATTTTTCTAAAGAAATAAAAATTTAACAAAATTTTTCTAAATAAAAATTTAACACAATTTTTTATAGAAATAAAAATTTAACAAAATTTTTTATAGACATAAAATTTTGACTAAATTTTCTTTAGAAATAAAATTTTGACAAAATTTTCTATAGAAATAAAATTTTAACAAAATTTTTCTGAAGAAATAAAATTGTGACAAAATTTTCTATAGAAATAAAATTTTAACAAAATTTTTCTAAAGAAATAGAATTTTGACAACATTTTCTATAGACATACAATTTTGACAAAATTTTCTATAGACATAAAATTTTGGCAAAATTTTCTATAGGCATAAAATTTTAGCAAAATTTTCTATAGACGTCAAATTTTGAAAAAAAATTTCTATAGACGTCAAATTTTGAAAAAAAAAATTCTATAGACGTAAAATTTTGACAAAATTTTCTATATTAATACAATTTTAAAAATTTTCACAAAAAAAAAAAATTCTATAGAAATTAAATTTTAACAAAATTTTCTATAGAAATAAAATTTTGAAAAAATTTTCTATAGAAATAAAATTTTGACAAAATTTCTAAGAAATAAAATTTTAACAAATTTTTTTATTTAAATAAAATTTTGACAAAATGTTTTATAGAATTTTGACAAAATTTTCTATGGAAACAAAATTTTAGATAGAAATAAAATTTTGACAAAATTTTCTATAGAAATAAAATTTTGACAAAATTTTGTATTGAAATAAAATTTTCAGAAAAATTTCTATACAAATAAAATTTAGACAAAATTTTCTATAGAAATAAAATTTTAACATAACTTTCTATTTATATAAAATTTTGACAAAATATTTTATAGAATTTTGACAAAATTTTCTATAGAAATAAAATGTTGACAACATTTTCTACACATTATATATTTTCTATGGAAATAAAACTTTGACTAAATTTTCTTTACAAACAATATTTTGAAAAAATTTTCTATAGAAATAACAGTTTGACAAATTTTTCTAAAGAAAAAGAATTTTGACAACATTTTCTATAGAAATAATTTTTTTACAAAATTTTCTTTAGAAATAAAATTTTTACAAAATTTTCTACAGAAATAAAATTTTGACAAAATTTTGTATTGAAATAAAATTTTCAGAAAAATTTCTATACAAATAAAATTTAGACAAGATTTGCTATAGAAGTGAAATTTTGCAAGATTTCCTATAGAAATCAAATTTTGACAAAATTTACGTTAGAAATCAAATTTTGACAAAATTTTCGTTAGAAATAAAATTTTGACAAATTTTTCTATAGAGATAACATTTTCTACGGAAATACAATTTTCTATAGAAATAAAATTTTCAAAAAATTTTCCCTAGAAATAAAATTTTCAGAAAATTGTCTATAAATATAAAATTTTGATTTAGATTAAGGAACATGATGTTCCTTAATCTAAATCTGTCCATAAAGCTCGATTAATAATTGTAAAATTAGAAAAAAATAAAATTTTAACAAAACATTCTATAGAAATAAAATTTGGACAAAATTTTTTATTTTGACAAAGTTTTCTATAGAAATAAAATTTTGACAAAATGTTCTATAGACATAAAATTTTGAAAAAATTTTCAGAAGTAAAATTTTGACAAATTTTTCTATAGAGATAACATTTTCTACAGAAATACAATTTTCTATAGAAAATTTTCCCTAGAAATAAAATTTTCAGAAAATTTTCTATAAAAATAAAATTTTGACAAAATCTTCTTTATTAATTCAATTTTAACAAAATTTTCTATAGAAATAAAATTTTAACAAAATTTTTATAGAAATAAAATTTTGACAAAATTTTCTATAGAAATAAAATTTTAACAAAATTTTCTATAAAAGCAAAAATTTTGACAAAATTTTCTATAGAAATAAGATTTTAACAAAATTTTCCATTTAAATAAAATTTTGACAAAATATTTTATAGAATTTTGACAAAATTTTCTATAGAAATAAAATGTTGACAAAATTTTTTATAGAAATAAAATTTTGACAAAATTTTCTACAGAAGTAAAATTTTGACAAAAATTTCTATAGAAATAAAATTTTTTTTGTAGTTTTTCTCCAAATTTTGGTAGATTATTTTTGGCTCGGGTGGGAATTGTGGTGTAGACCCCTTTTTTCGCCACTGCTCTGAGCACATTGTCAGAACGAGTTGGCGGCGCCGTTTTACTCCAGCAATTTGGTGGTATTGTATTTTTATTAATGTCTACCTTATTGATATTCAATAGATCAGGTGAGTGGGTGGATATTTTCTGTGTCTTTTCTTTTTGGAATGACTCAATGACGACTGCTAGTGCAGTCGTGCCAAGAAAGAGGATGATAGACAAAAGCGCACGGTACTGGGTGCTGCGATTGCAATCAGTTGGATTATGCAATTCTCAGTCGCATATCAAAAATTCCAAAATAGATGAATTTATGTATTCGCTACAATTTCCATAGCGAAAAGACAAACAGTCTAAGATTGATTTGTGAAATTTTGTTAGATGGTTTGGCAAAATTCTTTGGAATACGGATTCGAAGTTATTATAACCTATAGCAATCTATTTGGGGTGAGGATAGGTTAGGTTTTGGTGTTGTGGCGGTCCGTTATTTTACATACACTTACTGCCGGTTCATGAAACCCAAAATCGACTTGAGAATAATCGTTCGCAGAAATAAAATAACTTGAGATATCTTCACTTACTGCCGGTTCATGAAACCCAAAATCGACTTGAGAATAATCGTTCGCAAAAAAAAAAATTACTTTAGATATCTTTGCCTCAAAAATTCAAACTTTGCAATTAGCTTTTCCTTTATGATTTACGTCCCGAACGGGTTCAGTTTAAATGTTTCTCTATGATATTTAAGTACTTTTAAGTAACTGCTCATTTCCGAAACTTTTTGTAAATTGTCGAACAAACGATCCGTAATTGAGTTTTGTTTCAATTAAAAACATTGTTGAACCAATTAAATGTTCAATTGAATAATTTTTAAAACTCAATTAAAATTTTAATTGGAAAAATTTAGGTGATATTTTTTTTTGTTTGCCAAAATGGGGCGATTTGAATTGGATAAATTTGGTGGTATTTTTTGCCTGTGTGCCAAAATGGGATGATTTCCCAAAACCTTGAAACATCTATGTACATTTTTTTTCCTTTTAGTCATTTTATATTTTAAATAAAAATTAATGTTCCCCATTTAGATAACTTCAATTAAAATCCACATTTACCAAAATCCCATTAGATGTAATTCACCCATAGGCCTGACAATATTTTAACCGAAAAACAAAACAAAATTGTATATTTTTTGATTAACCTTTATCCACTCATGTGTATAGCCATGCAAAAACACACATTTGGTGGGAAATTAAAGAAGGCAAGAGTTTTTGGCAATTATTTTTCACATCACTCCTTGTTGTCGTTTTACGTGACAATGTTTTGATTGGCGATATCTAAACCATTTTGTGTCTTTTTTTAGTTCAGTGGTTTACGATTTTTTTCACCAACTTTCCTTGCAACAATTTCACCCCACACTCATTCACTGCTGTTGGCTCACTTACCCAACCACTCACACCCAAAATTTTGGCCATATATCTCAAGCAACAATAATCACACACACACAGAATCCTGGAAAAAAATCGAAAAATATCAATTTTTTTTGCTTACAAAAAAAAGAAATGAAATCGACAGCCGAGAGAAAAAAAGCGAAATTATTTTAGTGCTTAATACCACGATCTGTCTTGACCTTCTTTAATGGGACTTCCATTGCCTTAAAACAAATGTGCTGCTGCCATATAGCTACATCAAAGATGCCATAGAAGTTTCCAAAAAAAAAAAAAAACTTCAGAGTCGATTCGTGTCGTTCAATACTTGAGCTCAATGAAAAATGCATTGGCAATAAAACAAACGTACTACTAAATACATCGTCAGCGACTTTGCTAACGACAATTTCGGTAATACCTAA